>NC_133896.1:206676850-206982869 GCF_964199755.1 Larus michahellis
TACTGGCTTCACGGTGTCCAAGTGTCACCAGAGACCACAGACGGTGCTGCTTTGCTGCAGAACTCACCTCAGGTCCAAAAATAAACCTGTAACATGTAGAGTCATGCAGTATTCACACCACCAACAAAGTTCTTTGCAGGACCTATTTGGCTATTGTGTTCCGGAGCTTTTGAAAAAAAAATAAGGTCATTTCAATTTCTTGCATCAATGTGAATCCCCCTTCTCCCTCTAATGACATTTTTTTCTTTCTGCTCTAGAAAAAATTGTCTCATTTCAGGGAAACCGGACACTCGTGCCATGGCAGATATAAGTTTCAGGTCTCCCTGAAGACACGTTGGCCTGTCTAAGCACCATTTCAGTCCCCAAGCCTTCTGCTCAGCTACAGTCTAACTTTATAGTAGCCTAGAGCCTAAACAGCAACACCCATTAGGTGCTTATGTTCATGTGTGTGCAGTTGTTCCAACCCACCGATAATGTGTCCCTGCTGAGCTGCTTAGAGCTCACATCACAGGCTCAATGCCCCGCTACCAACCCCATTTGAGGCTAAACTTTGTCAGTGCCCTTTCTGTCCTCACAAAACACAGTCAAATAAATCTCCTGGAGCAGATTCAATCCACGAGCTCAGTAACTTGAGTCAACGATTAGCAGGGATGCACACTCTGCTTGCCTTCTCTCTGGAAGGAAACTTGGGATCATAGGCAGAGAGCAAGCCACGGATTACACAAGTATGCCCCATCAGAGGTGATGGGGAAGGAGGGAGGGCACAGACCACATCTATGGGCCACATTGGTAATAGCCTTTGAGGTCCTCCGTGGTAAAGAGTTGACCCAAATCAAGTTCCATCAGCCAAAGAGGAGGCATTGACTGGGAATTCGCTACTTTTACATGGTAGGCATTCATGAGGGGTCCTGTCCTATTAGCCGTATCATGTTTAACTCACTGGTTTCTCTGAAAATTCTCTGCTTTCATGTGTTCTTGCACTGCACAGAGGAGTCCACATGCTGTACTGAAGGTAGAGGGTTTTCCTGGCAGTGATAGCTGGTCACTGCAGCAGCTAAGGTCCTGATTGATTCTATCAATCACAGGAAATGCACTAGAAATTATTATAATTTAGCCCAAAAGACTCAAAAATCAAGAAAAAGACAACTAAGTGTCGTAAGTGCAAAAGCCTATATCTCAGTGCTGATGACTGTAAGAACAGTTTGCATTATTTTGGAGGGGGTAAGAGGAAAAAAAAAAAAGAGGGGGAAAAATAGACTGAATCTCAATGTTTCAGTGTGATTTTACTTGTAGTGAGGTCTACCGGACTGTGAAAATCCTCACAAGGGATGGCAGCTCCATCGATTGGGTAATATAATTGCAGCATTTTGTGCCTTTGGCAAAGCCTGAGAACTTGTCTCTGAACTGAGTCCAATCCAGGATACGCCTTTCTAGAGAAAGCAGAATCCTTAATAAAGCTGCCAGAATATTTACTTAATTTTTGCAGATTTAATAACTCTAAGTTGAAGGAGCATGCCATATGCTTGTAGGCCAAAGCACCGCTTTTATGTTTTGAACTAGAGCTATTCCCTGGAGTATGGGCAAACTTGTAAAACACTTTCTTTATTTTCATCCCTAAAGCTGTTTTTTTCTTCCTCTTTCCTGCCTTTCATTTAATTAGTTGTTGGACTCCTAAGCAAATCTTTGCTATTCTTGCACTTCTCACATCTGGGATCATGGCAGCCAGTGCTCACCACTCAGCTTCTGATTTATATATGCCAGGGGGGACAAACAAAATAATGCACACTGATTGCTGATTTCAATCACAGAAATATTGTAGTCAGCATCTGGCACCTGCCTATTCACATGTGCACACAGGAAAACAAAGCCAGAAACATTCAAAAGTAATCTATAGAGCCATTTCAGCAAAACTCTTGGAGGATTAAATAATAGTGAGGATAATCATACCTGGATCTTACATAGCATATCTCATCAATAGATCTTAAGTGTTTTACAAAGTGAGTGTCAGAAGCTCTCAATTTGAAGTAGAGAAACAAATGCATGGACTATTTGGTGATATGGAGGGGATATGAAGAGGGTATACTGTGGGCCCTCAAGGAAAAGTTGCTTATGTGAAACCAGATTTTATATTTAGGATCTATTTTTCAGATCTCCTTTTCCAGGAATTATCAGTTTCCACCCGCTGTGGTAAGCTATAACCACAGTGGCTTTACCATCCCCATTCGAGACAGCACCGACTCACTAATTTTGAGCATCATTGCCTTGTAGGAGTCTGGGCTGATAGCTTCCAGGTGGCTGTGGAAATCTGCTTCTGAACTGGTAGACCCGTCTCACTGCAGGCTGACATTGAGAGCTAGCTTGTCCCACGTCCACTCGCACACAGAGATCCTGGAGGTCCTGATGACAGCTGCAAGCCTGATGCGGCCCCATTGCTCTGCGGCCTCAGCCCTCTGGTGAGCACAGGGGAATCTACAGCCATCGTAGCTTCAGTCAGGCACCTCACACATAAAGATGGCAGGTTACATGTAGCTGGACACACTGCAAAATCTGTGGACTTTCAGCTGCTGTCAACACTCCTGTCACTTCATTATAAACCTTGCATTTAAATTCTGCTACTGGTACACCGTTTTCCTTGCTGCTGATACTTAGATGTGCTGTCGGTTGTGATGGAAACAGTGGTGAAAAAAAACCACTTTTGTCTTCAAATGGTTTGAGAACACTCCTACTTAGGGTTTGTGAAAGCTTTTATGATTCAAAGCAGGACAATGCACTGAAGGGTACAGCTGAGGACCCTGTGGCATGACCCCAGCCCAGAAGTCCTAGCAACTCGCATTTTGAGACGGGTGCAAGCATGAAGGCAAAAGAGTTTGAGTGGTATGTCATTTGCAAGTGTGAGCAGTTCTGCCTGGGTCAGGCTAATGCACCTCTCAAATTATGGTTTCTAAACTGAACTTTTCAGTGAACGAATACAACATATTTCATCTTCAGACATACAACATTCTCTGTGTTGACCTCCAAGATCTACCTCAAATTCAGTTTTTTTCAATTAAATCTCCTACATAAACAGTCTAGACTAGTCAGGGTTAAGTACTGAACATTCCCAATGTACTGCAAACTACCTTACAGTTTACCTGCCTGGCTCGCCCTGGAATATTTCCCTGTGTAACTATGGGTAG
Organism: Larus michahellis; assembly: GCF_964199755.1. Taxonomy (NCBI): domain Eukaryota; kingdom Metazoa; phylum Chordata; class Aves; order Charadriiformes; family Laridae; genus Larus; species Larus michahellis. The sequence goes on from NC_133896.1 coordinate 206,680,027, forward strand.
GATCATTTCTACAAACAATATAGCAAATCAAAAAAGCCTGTTCTGCCCATACTTGTATTTTAATGACAACTGATAATACTTCCTCAACTGGCAAGCTTCTGGCATACTTTGTGCTACTAAAGATAAGACTTAGCTCATTTCATGCATCTTGAGTTGGGTGTCTAGTCCAAACTGGTTGTCTCAGCTCCTTTATAGCCAGTGAATAAAGATAAGTGCATCCAGAGAGCTATTTGTGGTCGATTAAATGGTCCTACTTCTCTGTCTCTACGGTGACTCCAAAGGAAACTGAGATTACCTGAAATAAGATGCTTTGGACACCTGGAGTTAAGGGAGTTGACTTCCGCCCACCTAGCTGACCACCAACACAGTCTGTTCATACCTGCCCGATTCTTTGCTTGTGACCAGATCAAGACTGAGAAAGCTCCTTACATTTCCCAACTTATTTCGCTTTTTTCAGAACAAACCCTCAAAACTTCAAATATTTCTCAGCAACAGGAGGGCACTTGGTTCCCGTACCATGTTTGGTCCATTGCCCTACAAGCACCACCCATGCTGAAGCTTGCTTACTGCACTTAAGTCAGGCAGAATTCTGCCCACTCTGGTCAGGTTTTTGAAGGAATTCCAGGTCATTTCTGAAGGATGAGGGAGAAATTAATTTCTTTCACTATTAGCATTTTGAATCTTGATCTCTGGCCCCTGACCTCTAGGTAGATTAACCCACAGACGAAAGCAGATGACCACATTATGTCGAGAGCACACCTCTTCACAGATGAATTCTAGTTCCACCTTGGGAAAATCACAAAGTCTTTCTTTGTGTTTTATCATTCCTCCCCAGGCAGTTTCTTCTTTGCTGCCATCAGAGTTCCAGATTCCGCTTACATAAATGGAGGTAAGGTAGGACTACCTGTGACCTGAGCAGACTATCTTGACCTTATATCTGTTTATATGTAAAACAAACATGAATATGATCAGAACTGAACAGGGAAAACAAATAGAGGCATGAGATATTATTTCTTTTGATATCTTGCAATACTTGGGAGAATTTGTCATTCTTTTTTCTAATTAACACTGCAGGAACAGGCTACAATTTTGCTGCATGAAAGCTTCTTCACTGACCACTCCACAGCATTTCTTGGTCTTTACAGAGACCCATACAAAAGTAATATTTTTGTTTTTTTCTCTGAGAACTGCAGCAGCTCAGGACAATTGATTTAATCACAGCTCCTGGTTTTTACTGTGTTACTCAGGCTCTACAACAGCACTCCTGTGCTGATGATTTAGACAAAAGCCTTCTACGTCCCCAACTTGTTTTGGTTTTTGAGTTAATTTAGTATTCAATGCACAGTTATGACAAAGACAAATACATGGCTGTGCTCATTGTCAGCAGTGTCTGCACTATGCTATTAATTTGAAGCAATACATTTTGTGTGCACAAACTATTCTGTTTACTTGGTTTTGTTTACTGTTACATTACTCCTTAACCAAACTCAGAATGTTTTTCTCCATATTTGGCATCACTGGCATTTCATGTCCTTCTACGCACATGTTCTTTTCCTAGGTAAATAGAATTCTGAACACTAGATGTGTCCATTTCAGTGGAAGCAGAATCACTGCTAATGCACTTGTTTCAGGTGCGCAGCCTTAGCTCTGTCAAATATACCCAGTTAATTACATGCAGTATAAATTCCCTCGACACTGATTATGTTGAAAAATGGCCTTCAAAGTTGTCAATCCCTTATAATGTAAGAGGCAACTACATGACATTTTAAAAAGCCGTCCTTTTTTGACAATTTCCAGATGCCAGAAACATCCAGATGTTGGAGAAACAATATATTCATCAATGACCTGGATGAGGGGATAGAGTGCACCCTCAGCACGTTTGCTGATGACACAAAGCTGGGGGGGTGGCTGACACACCGGAAGGCTGTGCCACCATACAGAGAGACCTGGACAGGCTGGAGATCTGGGCAAAGAGGAACCTTATGAAATTCAATAAGGGCAAGTGTAGGGTGCTGCACCTGGGGAGGGATAACCCCATGCACCAGTCCAGGTTGGGGGCTGACCTGCTGGAGAGCAGCTCAGCTGAAAGAGACCTGGGAGTCCTGGTGGACAACAGGATGACCATGAGCCAGCAATGTGCCCTCGTGGCCAAAAAGGCCAATGGCATCCTGGGGTGCATCAAGAAGAGTGTGGCCAGCAGGTGGAGGGAGGTCATCCTCCCCCTCTACTCTGCCTTGGTGAGGCTGCACCTGGAGTACTGTGTCCAGTTCTGGGCTCCCCGGTTCAAGAAGGACAGGAAGCTGCTGGAGAGGGTAGAGCAAAGGGCTACCAAGATAATTAGGGGACTGGAACACCTCTCTTATGAAGAAAGGCTGAGGGATTTGGGTCTGTTCAGTCTGGAAAAAAGACAGCTGAGGGGGGATCTTATCAACACTTATAAATACTTAAAGGGTGGGTGTCAGGAGGATGGGGCCAGGCTCTTTTCAGTGGTGCCCGGCGACAGGACAAGAGGCAATGGGCACAAACTTGAGCATAGGAAGTTCCACCTAAACATGAGGAGGAACTTCTTTACTTTGAGGGTGGCAGAGCACTGGAACAGGCTGCCCAGAGAGGTGGTGGAGTCTCCAACTCTGGAGACATTCCAAACACACCTGGACGCGTTCCTGTGCAACTTGCTGTAGGTGACCCTGCTGTGGCAGGGGCGTTGGACTAGATGATCTCCAGAGGTCCCTTCCAACCCTATGATTCTATGATTCTATGATTCTATGAAACTATTTCAATGGAGGCAATGAAACTCATCTGGGAGGAATAGGGAGTGATTAGGAGGACACATTAAAAAGACAAACAAACAAAATAGAAGAAGGTGCAGATGACTGAGAACAGATAAGCCCAGCAGCAGCATGCAGAAATGGCCTTGCAGCTCACTGACAGCCATATGAACTGGAAGAGGAGTGAGCAAAAATTAAAAAATTAAGATTCAGCTAGTATTCACATTGCTGAAGGGATTGGCTTTTCTCAGATGCACTCAAGTATTACAATTCAGATCAGCGTGGATCATCAAGTGTTAGCCTGAAGAATATTTTATTCAGCTTTTGAATGGTAAAACTCTGTTGGAAGGATCATCCTTTGGCCTGTGTTAGCAGAGAGCCTGGCGCTGTGGGGTGCTGATGTATGGCAGGTATTCTTTGAAGTTACTGTAATAACAAGGATTACAATAGCAATGGTTTGTTAGACTATACGGACTTTCTCAGTGCCCACCTCTGGTAGTGGTGGCAGACTACAGTCAGTCCTTTCTGCATGGACTATATACGTAAACCCTTTTGCCACATACATTCTCCTGCCCTTGTTGCAAGATAGAAGGGAATAATTACTGTTCGCTTTTCTTCCTGCTTACAGCAAAAGTAGCAAGAAATTTTGTAGCTGTATGTAACCTTCATTAGGAAGAGCCCCTCTGGGTTTTTTTAACATGTACTGAGAGTCACATCACTTGTTTTTAGATATCTGGGAATTTAGAATCTGATGTAAGGTAATTACCTAGGACCCCTGTAAGAGATAAAAGGAACTTCATCCTTTAAATGTACTATCATCCGGCTTGATCTTGTCTTACTTAATGGGTCGTGCCACGATACTACAAGGTTCCCAGATTATCCCCAGATCAGGGATTTATGGGAGTCCAAAAGCACAAATTGCAATGGAAAATCACGCTTGTAGATGATCTTGTAAAGTACAGATAATTTGCAATTAACATTATTTAGCATGTATAGGGTGGCCTGTGTTAAATAGGCTTGATTTCACAATATTATCCTATCAGGTACAGGCAGAATGGAAACTTTAAAACGAACAGGAAAATGACTTGTTGGACTAGGATTGTAAATAGGTACTTATTTGTGATGTTGTACTGAGGTAATGGGTCTTGGATTTTGCTATTTGATTGATCTTGGATTTTGCTATTTGATTGATCTTAGATTTTGCTACTTGGCCATTCAAAAAAAAAAGTCTGAGCTTAAAATTACCATCACCTTGTTTCTGATTGGGGAAAAGTTTCCCTGGTATTGAGATCCTCCCACTAATCACTGTAAGAATAACCAGGGCTCTTCGCCTCGACACATCAATTTACTTCATACCTTTGTGGTTTTACAAATCTTGAAACTGGAGATGCCCAGGGTCCTCTCCATGCACCAAGGCCCTGATGAAACCGTGAACTCAAGTAATCTGGTCCTCCCATGGTGGGCTGCCTCTGCTACCCGCACTCTGGCTATGCCGGGGAGGGACAGCAGTAGCTGCAGTACTGTCCACCTCCGTCTTCCCCCTCTGGCGCAAAGCTGTGCTGTTGCACAGTGCCTCATCAATGTCACAGCTGCATTCACTTCTGCACTTCCCCAGCTATGTCATTTCGATGCTATATAGGTATCTACACATGACAGTGTGGCATTTTGCCCCCTGACTTCCCTCAGCTGAAATCACCTCATGTACGTCTGGCTTTGCACTGCTTTCTGAAAATTAGTATCTTATTGCCCCTTTCAAAAAATTAATGCACTCGATACCATCTTTCGCAAAATGTTTTGCTCACCAGGTTTTCATTGATTGTGTTTGGTCGTGGTCAGGAGCTTTGTTCTCTCCTTTGCTTTCATTACTCTTACACAACCTTGTCTTAACTGTGGGACCAAGAAGAATAACAGGCCCTAATGAGAGTGTGAAGAGGCATGTGAGGGTCCCAGACACACAGCTGTGTGTAGCACTCCTCATTGTCAAAGCCACCTGGAGCTGGGAGAGCTGGGGTGACAGTCTGCTCCATCCGCCCCACCTTGAGAAGTTATGGAGGGACCTGACTCATTGATGTACCAGGTAAGCACAGAGTGTGCTCATGTATCCGTGAATTAAATGTGCCCAAGGTCTTCCTTTGGCCCTGAAACCAACAGACCTGGACTAGGTTGCATCCACGGAGCAACCTCTCAGAGCTTCCAACATTGGGTGGCTGTATCCAGACAGCCCCTTGGAAATAGCTCTTGTGCCATACCCAGGAATAGTGTGAGTGAGCGTAAACTGGCACGAATGAAAAGCGTCTTGGGGACCTTACTAACCTGTCAATTAAGCTCCTGCACCCACAAACATTTTTGCATCACTGGCTAATCCACAGTCATCTGTGGTGGAGAAAGGGCAAGGGAGAGGCATCTGCTCAATTTTTGTGCTTCCTCTTATACAGGAGCTTCCTTTATCTTTACCCTGGAAGCACCAAGTCTTGCAGTGTCTTTGCAACAGATATTTCCCTGTGGGAACTGTTAGGGAGAACTGGACTCCCGCACATAGCTTAGCTCCACTGAAAAATGCCGAAAGCTATTTCTATCCCCACCTGTTCCCTCTCTCAGCCTTCTAAGTTAAATCACACGCTGTGTGTGAGCCAGTGCTGCGTCAGTGTGGAGGGCTCTGCAAACCCACGTACGAGGCATGTGATGTTCTCAGCAGCAGCAGCAAGCTCTGGTGGTGTGAGTCTATCTGAGCCTGGGAACCAGTGGGGCAATATTCACTTTGAGAGGCAGCTGCCTGACTTGGACTCACAACAAATCATGTGTGTGTCCCTAGAAGTCATGTCGAAGGGAAGAAATATACAGAGTCCTTAATAAGTCATACTATCCCTTCCTATTTACTTCCAGGGTGCAGGGAATAAGACTTTCTTTTTAAACTGTGTCAGTCTCACCTTTTTGCCTTCTGTTTCAGTCCGGAAACAGAAGGCAAAAGCTGGTCTTTAATCCCTGAAGGAAATTTAAGTAGGAAATATTTAACATTTTGCAATCATAATAGAATACTTCTTTATTGTTCAGATTCTGTGATCAGATCTGGAAGGACCTGAGGATCTAACTCCCCAAAACACTTCCTACACAATAGAGGTGAATCACAGTTTCCAGGCTCCAGGAGCTAATGCCTATTCAGACTTATCCATTGATTTTGTTCATTGCTCACAAATAAAGCCTTTTTTTACCCCTCTCCCCTCAGAGCTTTTAATTCAAGCTTCTACATATGAAAAGCTTTTCTGATTCCTGTAATTTGTATGAGATGGATTCAGTGGGATTGTTTTTTCCTGTCTTTAATTGCTTCCTCATCATCTCAGTTCACTATGCTCCAAAAACATAGCAATCGTGTCCTTCAGCATTTTACTTTATCTTCCTGTGAAAAGAAAAGCTCTGATCTGATTCTAGCCATGTCTGAAAAAGATGGTGGTTTATTTTATTGCTGCAGAATGACAGCATATGAATATAGAGGCTTATCAAATAGTATTCACACATGAACAAGCAAATGCAAGTATTGGCACTATCAAAGGAAAGCTGTCAGGGAAAGATCACATTGTCGTAAACCAAGAGAAGCTCCAAATCAAATTAGATGCTGAGCATATTGAACACCCAACCAAGAACTAAACGGTTCTTTCCTTTTAAGAAAATGGAAATATCTATTTTTCATATGCTAAAAAACACACGTCATTCAAATATTACATTTATAAATTATTTAAAATGAGTAACAGACATTACAAGCATGCTCCAGGTCTAAGCTGTACATGTACCAGATGGTTATAAGTACATCATGTACGTAAGTAACATGATAATTGTCCAACTATTGATGTGAAGAAGTCTGTAATAATTTATTATTTATTGAAATATCTATTAATCATCCATCAAGCCCTTACACGTTAATTTATATATGAAGGTTTAATAAAAAGTATGAAAAAATGCCTCCTTTCCTACTCGTGCAGTAATGACTCAGAACATAGCTTGCAATCCTATTTAATAACCTTTACTATGGACCAGTGTAGTACATGTCTGAAAATAATATAATATTAAATGTTTGTTTTGCAGAGCTGAAAAGGAGAACACAATATGGTGGCATTCATGCTGATTTTTCATTACTAAGAACTACACCATGAGATTGGAGGAAAACTAGGAAAAAGAAAAGAGACGCTTTCTCCTTTATGGGTAATTCTATCACCTACTAGCAGAAATAACACAAGATCTGGGCACTCCATTGTTCCTCACACCTGTACAAGGAACTTTAAAGCAATAAAAATCTCCTGGAAAACACAAATAGAAATGCGTATTAGGAGGCACTATGCAGTCTCCAGCAGGTTACTTTCCCTTACATGTTTTGATATACCATTCAACTTTAGAGCTATCAAAATAATTTGGGATTTGCTAGGCAGCTTTTATTCCAGCAGCTCAAAGCCTGTTTCAAACAGATCTACCCTTTCATGGGAGGCTGGATAATTATACATTGGCATTACTATGTCACAGCCTGGCAAGGGAAACCGGCACCTTGCTTAAAGTGACACAGGTAGCTGAGCCAGGAGGGCTGCCCTGGGTGTTTTGAGCAGTGATTCAAAGCAAAGCTTCAGTAGATGCTTCAGCTGCCGAATCTGTTTCGTGCCAGCGGAGATCAGTAAGACACACTCCTGCTCGCGGAGCCTCCTGACCAGGTTCCTGCACAGCCTCAGCACTGCCATGCCTTCTTCTTTTCTCAGACGTGATGCAGATGCCAAAAGAAAGCAGTTTCATCTCTCAGCTGCTGCTCCTGCTGCATATTATTCCCCTTAATGATATGTCAGGCACTGTGACATCCTGAGGTCTCCAGACAGCACCCGGCGTGCCATTCACAGCCACACAAAAGAGGGAGAAATGCTACATGTCTGCAGACAGACAGACAGTTAACTACTGTAGTTTATATTTCACCTCTACACCCAACAGACTACAAATAAGATAATGCAATTTAAAAATGCATTTGCATGGCTTAAGGAAAAACAAATATACAAGAGCTGCCTAATTAGGCAAGGAGCTAGGGCTGCACAGATGTTTTCATCTGTTCTCATGACATCAGAAAACATTGAACAACCCCATCACAAAAATTGGGAGGTCATTTTTTACTGTTCTTTATAATTATATAACAGATAGCTCTTTGGAAAACAGCCCTTATTAATGAACCATAAATAGACACCTCCCTGAGGGCATGTTAAAGCACGTTGTACTCATTGTGAACAGGACGCTGGTCAGATGGGATTCAAAATTTCTCATATAAACTCATAAAAAAAGCTCATAAAATGCATGTTTATGATTCAGTCTTTATTATAGCAATGCTTATGAGGGATGCATTGAGATACTTGTAATCTATTAAGTAAACCCGTATTCTAGACCTGTGCAAGATTCTATTCTAGAGTCTGCGAAAGACAGGTGAATGCAGGTGAAAGACAGACATAAATAATTTGCATTTTTTTAAATTTTATACTAGTCCAGGAAAGCTCTTGAATTATTTTTGTCAAACTTCAGGTTAATGTTATTATTTATTAGATTTTTTTTTAAAGTAGGATACTACAGGCACTGTATCCTTTGTAGTTCCATGGTTACAGCTCTTATGACTTCTTAGTTCTGCTCTTAGACATGTACATGCTGAAATAGCTGAATAATAGTTTCCGTTGTAAAAAGGCTAGTAAGCTGCCCAAGCCTCTCTGAAAGCCCTGGATTTCTGCATCAGTTCTGATTATGGCCGCTTAATGTCTCTCATCGCAGATAGCTATATTGGTTTGGAAACGCTACAGATTCTTGTGGCCCACACTCTGTCTTGAGTGCCTAAAATTAGTTCTTAAACCTCTCCTTTCCCTGGCTATTAGAGACTCTGACTAACAAGTCCCATTGAATTGTAAAGGAGCTTTAGGTGCTTGGCATATTTCAAAATGTTGGGCTGCTTTTACCTAAATACTAATTAGATATTTCAGACTAGATAATTGAAGCTCACAGCACTCTGAAAAATATGGTTATCCTTTATTTTGGGTTACTGAAGAATACCCAGAGTCAAGCAAAACGTGTGACTAGCTGACAGTTTTCTCATACATGTATAACTAAAAATTACATTTGCATCTTTTCCTTAACCACTCTTCCAGCCTAAATCCTTCTCACAGCTTTCTTTGTCAATCAAACCCAATCCATCTATCACTCTGAAAAGACCCGTGTTACATACTACGTAGAAAGCTTGTCTGTCTGCTGGAGACGTTCATGCTGAGTCCTCCTTTGCTCTACCCTAGCAGTAGAACGAATTCTCTGCTGATGATATACACCGAGGGACTAATAGGCCATCTGAGTAAATGCCACTATCTTGAATTCAGACATGTGGTGACCTTGGACTCTTCTCATAGTCAGTAAAGAAATTAGCATCTCTAGTGTTTCTGTGATGGGTTTTACCCTGAGTGGATGTCTAGAATGGACAAGCTGATGCACACCACAGACTACAGTTTCCCTCCAGTCATTATGAACACACTAGAGAGACCAACTCAGCTATAGCTGTTATTAGTTGTGATGTCTACAGGTAGGTAAAATGAATCCCTCCTGTGTTTCTGATGAATGATGTAGAAAAATCCAGGCAGCTCTCCTACAGTGAATCGAAGCCTTACAAGAGTGAGCTCAGTTGTCTAAGAAGGAGCTCCTTTGATCTTCTGCCTTTTAATAGATAACAATGAATATTCAAATAAAAGAAGGCAGAAGACTCTATATATAGCAATGTTATAAATACATGCAAGAATATCCTGGAGCATTGCGGAGGACCATCATCAGTACATATTTTGGGTAGTGCTGAAAATTTTGTTGGAAAATATTTGTGATCATCACAGACACACTTGATTAAGTAACCTACCTCTTCCTCAATGCCATCACCCTTGATCACAAAATATTTACAGTGAGGACAAAAATGGGTTAACACAGGAGCTCCTGCATTAAGTAATCTGGGAAATGCAAGTCAGGCTAAATGTTTTGTATGATCCTCTCAATAGTCTCAAATACCCTGGTGTTTCAAAAACATGACTTAAGCCTACACATTCTGAGGGAACTCTTTGAAGGAACAAATATGTCTCCTGAGTATCTGAGACTACATTTGGCTCTTGAGTTTATATCTTTGCAACAATAAAATCTAAGAAAAGTTTTATATGAAAAAATAAATTTGTATGCAAGCACTTGATTCCATCAGCTGGTTCTTTTTACAACAGTGCAGAATTATTTCAAATCCTCAGGTCTAAATAGCTGAAACACTTTTTTTTGTGTCTTGGACTCAGAAAGACCATGAACTCAGGCATTTTGGAAAGCATTTAATATGCTTTTCGGTACTATAAGATCATAAATGTAACACATCCAGCACTGTGAGAGCAGCCAAGTCAGGAAGTATAAAAGAAATTTTTGGCATGAGCCTTTTTTGCTGTATTCATTTAAACGTTATTTTTCGGTGGCCGCAACCTCTCTGTGCAATAGGAGAACTTGTTTTGTTTATTTTGAAACTGATGGGAAACTTAGTCAATGAAGTAACAGCCAATGGCAATATGAGAACATTCCACAGAACTTGAAGACATCTCAAAAACTAGCCTTTACCTTGTTATGACTACAGCAGGATCTTAACACATTTAGCAATATGACACAAATAAACATAATGCAAATGTGTACATGCAAATAAAACTTTTCCTATGTAATAAACTGGTTAGGTCTTGCCAATATTTATGCTGGAGGGAATGTTTGGGAATATGCTATCTGTTAATGTGTATGAAGCTTACACAATTGGTTCCCAAACACATTATATATATTCTAAGTAGGCCTTCCTTGAAAAAGCTCCTCAGATGTACAGATTTTACTTAGTGGTGGTGACTGGAAAAAGGGCATTAAAAAAGAATTTCGAAGGTGAGTGGGGTTTACAGGCTTTATTTAGAGTGCCTGATGTGACTTGCTGAAGTAATCAAAACTATTTGCCAAGCTGGAGCTTCAAAAAACCTTGTCAGTGTTGTGTAAGAGCCAACGTGGACCCAAAACAGTTTTAATGAAAGAAAGAAAATATAGGAAGAATTTTGAACACTCTCAAAGTGGATTTTAGTACTAGAAAACAATCTACAATAATTTCTATATCTTCTCATAATGAACTGCATTTTTATTTTAATTAATGTTGGATTATCATTATACTGGACAGGTCTGTTCCGTATATACCACCACAGAGCTGTCTGTCTCAAGACTGAACAAAATTTTCTTGGCTAGGATAGTCTTACCATGGTGCTCTGAAATCCATGTTGGCTCACCGTGTCAAATGTTATCAAATCCATATTCAAGCCATAAGAATGGTGCTTATTTTTCTGCACTTTATCCAGTGTGACATTATAACTCTAGAAGTTTCTTTTCCACAAGAGCACCACTCAGCCCAGGACATCGAAAAAAAGACCAAGCCAGCTACTGTCAGGTTTTCTTTTCCCTTAAAGTCTTTGATGTGACTTACATCATATAAAGTCCAGAGACACAACATTCATCAAAATCAATCAGATGATAGAGAAGTTAATGCAGTCGTGTAGTTGGAGGTTGCTGCCTGGATCAAACATCTAACCATCTTTCCAGATTATCACAAAGATGCTGAACCCCATTTGTCTCAGCTTGTGAAAAACAGCAACAGGCTCCTCAAATCACGCACCTGTTTGACAATCACATCAACACAAAGATACCGAGCGTGTAAATCTAAGAATTGATATATGTCTTCACAGTCTTTGATCTGTGGTCTTGACTAGTACCCTATAACCAGTGCTCTTCCAGAAACTGCCTCCACCTGTGCATGTATCGTTATTGTCAGGCTATGCATGCAATTCATCAGCCTTGACACAAAACTATGGACTTTTCATACAAAGTAACCCGATTTGGGATCAACAACAAACTTCCGTAAGAGCCATCTTGCCACTGATTCAGTCTACGATACCTAACACAATCTATTCTTCTTATTCAAGCAACTGTTAACCAAAACAACTTTTATGTCACTTAAACTGGGAATTTGATCAGGGCAAGAGGAGAACATCATATAATGTTTGCCTTTCTTCTTAATATCATCATTCTTGGAAATAGTTTCAGAAGCAGATGCAGCAGCTGTCAGCTTCAGACCAGCTCTTTATGATTTCCTGCCATGTAATTTTTTTCCAAAACTAGCCTCAACATTTGCTTTGCAGCTGTTAGGTAATATTTGGTTGACATTTGGATGCAGCTTTATGTTAAGTCCTGCAGTGACCCAGCCAAACAGTAATAGTCACATATGCCAGAGATTATTCCAACTTAGTTTATATTGCTAAGGTAGCTTTGAAAAAACCTTTAAGATCCCCTTCTGGTGTTCAGCTGTTGGATAACACAACCAAGCTCGCAAAGGACCTTATAGTGTTGCTGTTGGTACTGTGTATCCCATGAGGTCAGGGAGTTGTATCCTGACTTATACGTGCATCCAAATATAAAAGTCTAACAAGCTTTCAGGATACAGCTGATGAGGTCCCTGAGCTCAGGGTAGTAGCTTTCAATTTCCTCTGAGAAGCCCATCACAGATGACTTCTAAATGCTTATGACGGTTGCACAATGTTCTTGTAGAAAGAAGGAAACATATGCATCAGGCAATTATTTCTGTTTCTCAGTAGGTTGCCCAGTTTAGCAGGAATCTCAATATGTACAACAAAGCTAACATCAATCGGATGCCATTTCTCAGCAGAACAGGTTTTTCATGACATAGTTATATACCACACTACACCACACCACACCATATTGTACTGTACTTTTTGTACTTTTGAGTATATACAGTCAAAAGTTCTTTTGCATTTTCTACTCTCAATTCCATCCCATCTTTACAGTTAATTTTAAATTATCCTTCATTCTCCTAAGCATAAAAAATAAGGAATGCAGTTTTTTATTAAAGGTCTAAAAGCAAGGAAGCTTTTTCAGAAAAAATGGGATGTGTATAAGTTGATGATATCTGACAAGACTTTCTGAATGAGTATGGCTTACTGCAATCTTCAACCAAGACAGAGTTTATCCATAGTCATGTGAAAATTTTTGCAAGTAATAATCCATGAAATAAACATAGTGAAAGGAAAGGAAAATTGCAAAATATGTATCAGTGAAATTTAAGGCTATAAAGATCGCAGAAGAAAAATAGAAAACAGTGGAATGAGAAAAAAACAGCTGGAGATTCAGAGTAGCACCAGCTGATAGAGACAAACTAATAAAGAACAAGAGCAGTAGTGACCAACAATGCAATGCTAATCAAGAAAATTTCCTAATGAAGACTTACCAAGAGCTCTCAGATCAGCTTAAAACCAGTAACGGGGGGCAAAATGTCAGTATCTGAACTTGCATGACGAGTTTAGAAATAGAATAGCACAGCATAGCACAGCATAGCATAGCATAGCATAGCATAGCATAGCATAGCATAGAATAGAATAGAATAGTTCAGTTGGAAGGGACCTACAAAGATCGTGTAGTCCAACTGCCTGACCAATTCTGTGCTTACAAAAAGTTAAAGCATATTATTAAGGGCATTGTCCAAACGCATCTTAAACACTGACAGGCTCAGGGCATTGACCACCTCTCTAGGAAGCTGTTGCAGTGTTTGACTACCCTCTTTGTAAAGAAATGCTTCCTAATGTCCAATCTGAACCTCCACTTATTTTGTTGGTGTGGGGTTTTTTGTTTGTTTGTTTGTTTGCTTTTATTCTTTTAGTTTTTTTAACTAAGGTCCAATACTATGCTTAATTTTTAAGGATTTCAAATCATTATGCATAATGATGACATTGTATATGAAAGTTTACTGATTCTTAAAACAGCATTGTGCAGTACAAACAGAAAACAAAATGCAGCTATTTTCAGACAAGAAAGCTGAGTTACTTGCTATGCATTTCTCAACACATCAGTGAAAGAGATTTAGACAACAAAATCCTTATGATTTCCTGCTTGAAGTCCATTTTGACATTTACAGGATCTCAAAAACAAGGTAGAGAGAGGATATATTGGGACAGGTACAGAAAATTATATTCTCACATGAGACAGAATGGATAAGACAGTTTACAGAAGACACAGGGGCATACTCAACACAGGTTGATGTCCCATCAAACCCTATCGACTCAACCTGGGTTGCAGACGATGCCTGTCAGCACTAAGTGTGTTTCCTAGTTTCCACAGGCACACTGGACTTCCTTTGAGTGAAGTATAAAGGAGGATGAAAGGGTCTGTGTTAATGGAATACAAGTTTTACTTCTGATGCTTAAGACTTTCTAGCCACAGTCTCCTTTCAAACCATCACTGCAGGTATTAGCCAGTCAACAGTTTTCATTTGCATTGATCAGTTGACACAGTCTATTCTCAGGAGAATTAATCATTAAATTACATCCTAAGAGGTACAGGAACAGCAAGCTCTCTGTTAATTTTATGCCATTCTTCATTTTTCATATCTCCTAGGTGCCACAGACTGTGCACATGAGAGCATTCATGCATCACTTAGTAACGAGACCTATTGGAGTTGCAGAAACTTCTTTCTCATTTTCTGTATTCAGGTAGTGTGAGAGCTGCAAAATGCCAGATGATTGCTGCACAGCCAATTCTGCCTATGAATACACAAGCATGGCCTACCAAAACCGAATAAAACCTCTTTGTTTCATAAAAACTTTGAACTCATTCTGATTTCCTTTTTCACCAGTTTAAAGTGAGAGTAATTCCAGTGAAGTAGGCATGCCATGAAATCAAAATTCATACTCCAAAAGACCATGTCAAGCTATATTAATAATCATTCACTGGTCGATTAAACTGACCTGTGTAATGAAAACAATTAAAATAGTGTAGAAAATAATGGACATAGGCTGGCTATTCAGGCTCTCTGATAATAACAAACATTTCTGAAGTGTTATCATCAAAGAAACTCTGATCATTTCATAAAAGCTTTCCATGAATGTTCAAAAGATACTTTCAAAGTCAGCAGAAAGACTTTCCACGGCCAACCCCTCAGGTCTGTTTTATATTTATTTATTACACTGGACTCCACAAGTATTGCCCAGACTCTTCAAAGTTCCTAAGAGTTTTATGAACCAAAACACATTTGAGATTCTGGGCTACACTAATGTGTATATATATATACGTATATATAAAAATACAGTCTCATTTTTTAGAAAAGCTACAGAAAAGAATCATCCCTGATGAAGCTGCAGAGGAGTTAAAGGTGATAGAGAAGGTGTATGGATGAGGAAAAGAGGACACAGGGAGCGTGTGGAGTAGAGTTCTTGGTCCTGTATCATGCCGCTGAGCCGCTATATGACCATTGTGCAATGTAGAGGGAGATCTTCACAAACACAGAGAGTGACTCATCATCCACCGGGCTCCTTTTAATAGCAGTAGAGCTCTCACGAATCTGTCTTGAAAATTCCTTTTCTTTTGGCTGAGTACCTGTACAAATGGGAGTGTTTCCCTGTGGCAAACGCTATTCAGAAGCATTGAATTTTGCAGCTTAAAAACAAATAGCATGAGGTTGTGTAACTCCATGTTATTGGTGCACAAACTTTTCACTGCCATTAACCAGAAACAGGCTCTTTACATCAGGCTGACTAAGCTCTTTCTGTCAAGCTGGCTGGGTACTTCAACCCAAACCCATCACATAACAGTTTGAGTGTTCACCACATGGCCAAAACATGAAAGCCCACGCTTTACCCATGTCTGAGGGCTTCTGAAGAAAAAAGGCATGAGGAAACAGGCTCATGCAGATGAATTTTTCTGGAAGACTGGATCCAGTGTCCTGAACAGAGGTTGACAGCTTTTGTATGCACTATTTCAACAATGGCTTTGTGGGTACAGTTTTGGGTGCTCTATATGAAAATGTTTGAAATTGTTTGAGATCACTGGGTATGAAGATGAAATATATAAGAGATAATATAAATGTCAAAATGTAGCATTAGCATTCTTGTCTTTTCCTGATTAGTCCAGTGGTAATTTATTATGGTTTTCTTTGTAAGCAGCCAACACAAAGATCAGAGGGAGAGAAATGCAAATTATGGAAAGCTTCGAAGTAATGCACTTTCATGCAAAAATTCCATGGCTACAAATACATTTTAAAATAAGAAACTGAAGGTGAGGGAAGATAGACTGAAAACACACATCTAAAGCTAAGCCCAGACTGCTCACCTTCCCTACTTTGCCAGCTCCACTTTTGCAAATTCATGGCTTAAGGCAGTTCTGTGTTCCAAAATTGTGTTTGTGCCTTCAAGTTTTGAGCTGTCAGAGCACAACAGATTAGCCTGGGCGAAGGAATAACCTTGATATTTTTTTAATAGACTTTGTTTCTGTTTGATAAGTTCCCAGGAAGCATATGGCTGCAACTTTTGCCCTTCTTAGCTTTCCTTTCTGTGAATAACTCTGCATAATCTTAGCATGCTCAAGCACAGTTTGAAGTGGGTTTGTGATGGTGTGTGAATCCTAAAGGTATATATGCCAGTCAAAGAATATTCAGTTGTAGCTGGCTTGGCTATTAATTAAAAGTCAATTAAGAGTTTCCATAGCATCCAAACAAAACAAAAGAATAATAATTATGTTCTGAAGTCAGAGGGGAAAGCTACAATAATTGTTTCTGCTGATAGGTCTCTCTCACTTTTCAGCAAAGAGGGACAATACAAAATTAGAAGAGAAAAAAAATGTATTGAATAATCTGCAAGGCAGGGACTATAACTAGCTGGAAGAATGAGTTCCAGGTGAATATCTTAGCTGAATGAATAAGAAAAAAGTGCTAAAATGTTGCCTGCAATAGCTGCTTTGAAAAAGGTACATTAACTCTTTGGGCACTTTCCAACATTCAATATGGAGAAAATTTAAGTTGGTGCAGCTCCGATTAGTTAAGAGGCATTTTTTTCAGTCTCAGGTTTAATTTTATCCTTACATTTTCTAATGATAAGAGCTGTTGAAAAGTTTCATTTTCCATGTGACAAGCCTTTGTTCAGCCATCCTGAAAGACCCACTGAAGAGTGAGCCAGATGATAGCCATTCCAGTATCATCTCTTCAGTCTTTCTGACCTCAACCATCAGCCTGAAGTAAAGTCATCACATGAATGGAAGAAAAGGTGATAGGCTGTCTCAGGGGTAAGCACATAATTAGCCTAACTGGTGTTTGTAATTGTTCAGGGGCTCAGAGACAGTACAGATTCTGCCATAATTCTACCCACCATTATTTCTCTTCCACTGAAGAGGAGGGCCTCCAGCCCATCTCTTGTTGCTGTACCAGCTCACTTGATTTGGGAAAAGAAAGAGACTTCAGAGCAAGCCTCAGCATGGATTTACTTGCCTTAAAGTTAGATATCATAGCACAAGTGTTCTAGATTAGATTACTGGCATCAATGGGAAACCCAAAGGTGGCTGTTATTAAGGAAAGAATACCTCAGAAAAATGATCTACAAAACCCAGGTAGTCAGCAGAAGCCACATACTAAGAACAGGAACTGCTTCACATGAGAATGTATCTGAAATTTCCCTATTTCTTTAGGGCTACAAGACAGGTACCTTTTCCTGCATGTAAACGTGTAGTGATTAGAAAGGTTAGGAAGCAAATTCAAAGGAAGAAATTTAGCAAGTCCAGGTGGATCATGGGCAAAGTTTTCTTGGAAACCAGTTCTGGATTTCAGGAACTAAGATCTACCCTAATCCAAGTGCATTCGTCTATTCTGGTTGCATAGCTAGCCTTTCACCCCTAGAAGAGGGGGCAGCCAGAACCCAGACTCCAGCCCCACAGAGAGGAACTCTTCCACTGAGTGGCCGGCAGCCAATTCCTTGTAGTCCTTACTGGTCCCCATTAACTGTCTTTGTAGACTTTGCTACAGTCTGTGCTGAGTCAGCTGTGCAATTATAACAGCTGAGCAATTTTGAAGTGATAGATGAGCCATAGATTCCTTTGGAACTGAATGACACTTAAGTAACCATTAAGAGCACCTGCGACACAGCCGGTAACGCCTGAATGAGAGCAAGTTTGGCCATTGCTGGTGTCAGCTCCTATTGACAGTGACAGAGCTGAAAACATGCATAAAAGCTGCTCAGTGGCACATTGAAAGGAATCCCATGGCTTCACTTCACAGAAGCTACCACTAGAACTAGCCTTTATTGGAAAAATAACTGTCAGTCTTAACACAGAGAACCAGTCAAGGAGCTTAGAAGTCATAGAAGTCATAGAATCTTCATGGTAGGAAAGGACCTTTGAGATCATCAAGTCCAACTATACACACACACAAAAAAAAACCCCTTCAATCTCTGCCACTAGAGCATGCCCTGAAGTGCCAAATCTAGACATTTCTTAAACACCTCTAGGGATGGTGACTCAACCACCTCCCTGGGCAGGCTGTTCCAGTGCCTGACCACTCTTTCAGTGAAGTAATTCTTCCTAATATCTAATCTAAACCTCCCCTGCCACAACTTCAGACCATTTCCTCTGGTCCTGTCATTATTCACCTGGGAGAAGAGGCCAACACCCACCTCTCTCCAACCTCCTTTCAGGTAGCTGTAGAGGGCAATGAGGTCTCCCCTCAGCCTCCTCTTCTTCAAGCTAAACATGCCCAGCTCCCTCATAAAAGGTGCAAAATAAAGTTTATTTGTTCATTGAGGAAGGGGAGGCAATGCTGTGCTGTTTCCCTGGGTTGGAAAGGAAAGCGCTATTGTCCCTCAGTGACACAAAAGATTCAGGGTAGACACCTCCTCTGGCTTATTGACCTGCAGTCTTCAGATGTCATCTGTGCCCATTGAGCCAAAGGGAAATTCAGTTTGATAGTTTCATTCAGGTTTACCATCAGGATAGGGAAGTTGAGAAGAAAAAAAGTGAACAAAACACATCACAAAAAAATTTGCTTTGGATACATTTTAGTAACAAGGAAAGTCACTCTGGGAGAGTCTTTCACTTTGTACTTAGCATTTCCGGTATCTATTTACCAAAGTTGTTCATTTCTGTACCAACAGCAGGGAGCTATGTATAAAGGCAGTGGATTTACATGGAATACCAAAGGAGTTTCAGCTACTTCCTCAGCCTCTCTTGTGGCACAAGGCAGCTTGCATTTATAGAGTGAGAAATTCAAAGCAGGTAAAAAAGGCTACTTTTGTTTCCCATAAAATATGTATATACATTATGGAATTTATTTCTATAAGGAGTTTCTAAAGCAAAGAATCAGCCACTTATGAAAACCATTGAACTATCAGAATGTTTAGTGAGGTACATGAATTTCCACACTTCAGAGTCTAGAACAAGACCTCATCCTTTATGCTATTTGTCTTTTATCCTCCTGCTAAAGATTTTTTAGAGATATCTCTGGAACTTCTGCTATTCCCAGTCTACTGCCAATAGTGAACGTACTGAACACGCAACAGTGAACTTGGATATGTGGGTTTGCAACTTCCTTGCAGTTCCTCAGGTTATAGGCATTCAAATAAAAAAATCTTCTTTGTCTAACCCGCTCTTACCTCGTGTTGCCTTTGAAGTTTCCTCTTTCAGATTTTAGGCTACCTCTTTCAGTTTCTGATATATATATAATTTAACATAAAGAGAATTTTATAGACAGTTTCAGCAGAAGCAAACAAGGCACATACTAACATGAAATTACAGTCAAAGCTCAAGACGATTGAAGAAAAGGCAAAAGGACTCTATTCTCAACATGAAGGGCCAATTAGAGCTTCTACAACATGAACTATATTTCCGTGTCCCACAGCAGAAACAAAATTAAAAGATTAGAAGTACAAAGTCAGCACACAGATCTGAGAAGGGAAAAAATAGTTAGCTAATATTTCTTCACACACACAGATATCTCTTGGTGTAAAAATATTGTATTACAGTGTTAAATGTATTGTGTAAGCACTTGTTAATCACATTGGTTTAGAGTTCCTTGTCTTGAAAGAAATAAAACTCTGCCACTCCCCATTTACCTTCTTGTAGAAGCAAATGGAGTACTCCGAGTACATCTTACTCAAGAAAATCTCCTGGTGAAGTCAAGTTTTGTCTATGTAAGCAGTTTTGAACAGAAACCTTGATAGTGCTCCAGAAGGACCTTGAAAGGGACCTTGGTACAACTAAAACTTCATACAAGTAAATGTGCAGAACAACAGCACAAAGCAAAACCACAGGAATAGTGGTTTTGTCCATAGTAGTCCATAAACTACAGTCAAACAGATTTATGATGAAATTTTGAAGTCTTTGGTTCATTTACATATTATGCATTTTATAGGACAAAGAAGCGGCTGACTACTAAGCACGCCATTCATGACTCATAGGTACCTTGTGCAAATACATAATTCATGGGAAAACGTGCTACTGAATGAAAGAATGGCATTGACCAAAATACTCCATTTGAACCTGAAAAATGCATACAGAAATCTCTCATCAAGTAAGCCAGACCATAATTTTTTACATATCTGGTTTGCCTCTCATTTTCCTTTTTTTTCAGCTTACTTCTCTGCACATGAGAAATTAAAATTAACTCCACCGGTGTTAATTTCAGCATCACCTAGTAAACCGAACCATTATGATGCCAGGCACTGATATCTATTAGTTTTCTGCTGATGTGAAATGTTTTGTGCATGAGGCCTGGGGAACGTTTAGTTTAAAAAGGTTCAGATCTTTAAAAAGCAGATGACAGAACTCTTAATTTCCTTCCAATCATACCCTGTGGACTATGAATCAAGAAAACAGGGGAAGTGGATGAGGGAGGAGAGAAACTTCTTTTATTTGTTATTTTCCCAGGCATACGAGAGATAGAAGCAGGGGATATGAGGCTAATTGACATGTTTATCCAGACACAGGAAGCTAGGAAACAAACCAAAGAAGTGGTTTTACAGTTTCAGGCCCTTTTTTTGAAATTGAACTTAAAAAAAGGAGGAAACACTGATAAAACAAAGGTAGCCTGTGGCTACTTTCCATATTCCAAAACAAGAAATATTTCATGACAGTTTTGTCATTGTGAAGAATTTACCCTTTTGCATCCATGCATTGTGAACTAGGGAGCACAAGAACCAAGCTTAAAAAACAACCACACAGAAAATGTCTCCCTCCTCGACACTTTTTTCTAGCATTACAAGCAAGATTGACAAAAAGACTCACATAAAGAAGTGACAAATGCAAAAGTTTTAGAACAAAATAGCATTCCTATGGCATCAAATTAACCTGAGGATCAGCCACAAAAAATACTAAAATCAAGAGCTTGATAAGATTATTTTTTTTTATATATATATACCAAGTAGAATGAATTAAAAAAAATATTCCCTAATCGCACTAGGATAGTGTAAAATTTATGAGGAGACATAAAATTCCGTGCTTCAAATATAAAATACAAACAATCTTATGTTAGAAAAGACATTCCTCTGTGCAATGACTCTCCTATTATTCTTTATTACGGGCTTGTGGCTTCCTGTGAAGTATCTCGGTCTGGCCACTGGCAATAAAAGAAAGGAATTATTTTGCCTCATGTCTTCCAGCCCAAATACCTGTGAGTATTCATGGGCCTCTTTACAGACGTTGTTAGCACTCACTAACCTCCTGCGGCACACCCCGTAACATCTCCTCTATGTTTCCTGTCCTTTGTTGTTTCCATGAAACCCTTGGGCATCTCAGGTGTGAGGTGATGAGGCAGATCCTATAAGTCAGGAAATGCTGCAGTAGGGAGTGTTGCTTTAGAATACCTGCACATGCCTGGGGCACACACAGTAATAGAAATAAAAATCTTATCAACCTTTCCAGAAATACCGTTCAACATTTAATAAAGTAGTCATTATCATTAATACTGCCGTCAGCTGCCCTCCCCTCCTGGCTGTATTGCAGGCAGGTGTGGCTTGAGAATAAGAATTTGGAAATGCAGGAAGGTCTGTAAGCTAGTTTGTTTAAGTTCAGACTGTGAGCTTTTACAGAAGAAGTAGGAGTCATTTTGCTGTTACTTCCCTCGATTCCATCACACTGCATTGCCAAAACCCTCAGACACAGGAAGGATGACACTTAGAGCTTTCCCCTGCAGGCTTCAGATGACTGAGCTACTGTGGTGGCTGTCAGCGTACTCTGAGGTATAGTTTCTGCTTCTCAGTATGAACCACGAGATGGCTTTCAAGCTCCCACACCCCCCAGCCGAACACACTGGCTGCCTTCCTGCTCCAAACTTTTGCTAGCCATCAGATATGCACTGGTTTCCCATCCTCATGTTCTTGCGTGTAGGTCTCCACAAAAGGAAAATCAGGCACTCAGTGGATGCAGTGTGCTCTCACCAACCTGAGAAACAGAAAACCAGGTCCTCAGCGTGCTGCAGGATATACATGTATAGCTTAATTTAAACATAACCTGTATCAAAAAGCGTAAGAGAGAGATGAGAAACATGCTTCCTACTAGGTTTCACACACTTCTGTTGATGGTGGAGGATTGGTATATTCACCAGATCTGTACTCTATTTGTCACGATGAGTGAGAAGTGGAGCTTTTCACGTGAAGTTTGACACTTACTTTCATTTCTTCCACATCCTCGTTCCAATCTCCTCCCTTGACAAGCTTGTACTAGGTTTCACTTCTCAGGCTGCCCATTGCCTTGGCTCTTTGCCTTTGACAACTACTGCTATCTCATTTCACAGTTTCTCCATTCCCACTGATGCTCATCAATCTTCATATGCACCAGGCCTTGCCTGCCTGTTCTTTTCCCAACCAAAGTATCCATTTTTTACACACTGAAAATAATACCACTGTTTTCTCTTTCCTCCCAGGTCCCTGAGGCACTACTGACTTTTTGTCCAGCAAAAGCTTAGAGCTGTGGGGCTTCTTTGATAATACGTCGTTACCGTGGTGATGCCCACACTGGTGCAGCATTTTCATATCCACTGAGTAAACGGAAAGTCTTTCTAATAATATGATCCACAGTTTAAGCTTCACGCATAAGGCGAGTGTGAATCTTCACACATAAGATTCATTGGAGAAGTCTGAGGTTCCTCACACGGAAGTATTCCTTTCCTTCTCTCCCAGGCTCGTGTCATCGCTCCTTTTGAGGCTGATGAATTCTTCTTTCACACCACCAAAACACAAGCAAAGTAGCTAACTGTACATTTATAGGAGAGGAGTAGGTAAAAGATGGATAGGAAGCATTATCTTAATCTGCAACTGGGTGGCATAAAATGAGAAAGGTTGAGCTGTGAGGGATCTGTGGAGACCACATGGTCCAAATTCCTGTTCAAGGCAGGGCCAACTTCAAAGTCAGATCAGGCTGTTCAGGGTCTTCTGCAGACCAGTTTTGAACATTTCCAGAGATGGAGACTATACAGCATCTGTGGGTTTTGTCACATTCAGTCTGATTATTTTTTTCCTTGTGCCTAGTGGGAATTTCCTTCATTATGACTTGCGGTTGTTGGTTCTTGTCTTTTCAGCATTCACCAGTCAGAAGAGTCTGGCTCCATCTTTTCTATAATTCTCTTCAGGTAGATGAAGAGAGCAATCAGATCCCCCCTGCTAGTCTTTTCTCCAGGCTGCACAAACCCAGCTGCCTCTTTTCATACATCTTGTGATCCAGGTCCCCAGACATGTAGTGGGGTCCCAAAACTGGACGTATGTAAAATAGAGGGCAAAAAGTTATCTAATAATTTTTTTTTTTCTCAATCTTTGCTGCTGCTCAAGGAGCGCAATATAGGCCTGGCACTCATCACTGCAAGAATCACGGCAAACTCTTCTTCCTTGGTAGCCTGTGCCCATTTCCACCTCCTGGCAAAGCTTCCACCTAAGCTTCCTTTTTGCATTTGAATTCCATCAGTAATTCAATCAGGAATTCTTGTTCAGCCAAGTTTGTCACATCCACACTACATAGTACTTGGTTTGGGGGTGTCCTTTCGACCTCCTATGGCTGCACAGCAGAATTATTGTTTTGTGTTTAAGCTTAGTTTCTTTTTTAATTCCCCACTTCAAGTCATCTGAAATAATGTGAGGTCTGTACGTAACGGTGGGGGGATTTTCTTGAAATTGAGAGTATATATAGCATTCACCAGGTGGAGGTATTCCGCATGAGATTTGAGAGTGCAAAGTCTTTAGGGACACTCTTAGAAGACAGGAACACCTGGTACAGACCCATTCCTACTATCTTACAGAAACAGTCCCTGAAATGAATGGCCTGCTGAACCTCCCAGGCTCTTACCTTGGAACAAGCTAAATGGAGCAGTCCAAAACACAGGCAGACAAATTTACAGCAAAGCAATGTGGAAGATCAAAGCTCCAGGGCCCAAATTCACTCTCTGAGACTTTTATTTAGCAGAACAAATAGAGAGGAGGGAGTTTCTTGGGTTGTTCTGGTATATAGCAGCACCCTGGCGCAGAGCAGAAGGAAGCAGCAATAATGAGAAGGTCTTATATTTAGGCATGATAACAGCTTCATCGTCTAGAGAAACAGAGTGGATGAAAAATGTTCAAAGTTGTCTGAAACACACTGAGAGTACAGCTGCTAAAAGGCATCACGTCACTGGGGAACATGTGGGAATATGTTTTGTGAAGGCATGTAATTCTGCTACCACTGAAGCAATTTCTACAGGAGTGAAATAGTCATCTCTAGCATAAACAGTGTTCCTGCCAAATGTGATGCCTTTTCTCCAAAACAAGAGGGCTAGTTCCAAGGAATGGGTGAAGTTCTAAACATATGAGGACTTTTTTCCCGAGTCATAGTGACTGCTCGTCTGGATGAATCAGGAGATTTTAGACAGAATGGTTAGAATTTAACTTTGCTCTAATTTTACTTTAGCTTTGCCAAATTCTTCTTGGAGTATGCTTCTGGTTATGCTTATCTTGCTAAGTACATTTTCCCAAGAGTTATACTTCCCATAATTGTATTTCATTTATGATTATTTTATTTTTTCCGGTAAGTAAAGTCTCAGAAAGTATGGATATAGAGAAATTAATATAGAAAATAAATCAAAATGTAATGGTAAAGCTCACACATAAATACAAATTATTGTGAAATATTTAGTAGTATTATACATATGAAGCATATTTCCTGACTAGCTGAAACCAGATGAAACTATCTGTGTTCTTTCAGCTCATGAGTAATGGTCAATAATAGGTCCTGGAAATACATTTTTCCAGTCATGATACTTCCCTCAATCCTAATTCACAACAGTAAACTTTGTCAAATTTACTGCTGGCTTTACAGGAGAGAAGTGCCATTTTTTCTTTTTCTATGGTTTTAATTTCCTCTCTTCTTTAGAATTTTCATTTAGAAAAGTAAGTAAAGTGACTCATTAATTCAGTTAGGAAGACAAAATTAGATGCATCAACGCAGAAATATGGATATGGTGATCAATATATGTAGCAAGGCATAATTCAACAATTTTTACCTTTAAATGTGCACAGATATAATGAATTCCAGTGACAGCTGCACATATACCAGGCAAAACTTGTACTTTCGCTTCTTGTTTTGGTGCATAGCAAGATTTATTGTTCTTCAATGTTTGCATTGATTTTGAACTCATCAATATTTAATTTCTTAGTTAATAAATATTGATTTCTGACAACAGAGATCAACTTCTGCTTCTTACTTGATATCTGGATTCAAATGAGGGTTCCCAAAAAAGGAAAGAGCAAGCCAAAAAAAATAGTAAGCACAAAAATGTTATGGTGTAAAATTAAACAGAAAAAACTATTCACAGTAGATCCCTGGAGAAAGAGAAGCTTGTATAAGTCTTATGAAGAGAGACAGAATGCACTAAGACCATGAAAGACGCCATACAGAAGAATGCAGAAGACATCACACCAGATTTTTAAATTTCAAAATTTTTGGAACCTGGAATATTCACTTTCTGTAAGAATTACTTGAGATGAAGTGGGAAGGCTCTGGTTAGGATTCATCTCCTGTATCCATGCATCCATCTTAGACACTTAAGGGATGAGACACTGTTTCATGGTGCCCACTTTCTCACTGTTAATCATAGAGGGAAAATAGTTTGAAACTAGTTGCCTGTAGTTAGCCGGGATTAATCCCAATCTGTGGTTACCCGGGCAGTAAATTTTAATATAAGAATCAATGTAAGAAAGCAATGGAACCCAAGTTTTCCTGTCCAGTGATTTGATCATATTAAAAACTTGTTTGTGCTGTGTGTGTATATATCTATGTATGTGTACTTGCTGTTTATCTTCAAATAGCTCTGAACTGCCAGTGACTGACTAGTTGCCTCATCTTCAAATGAACCCATGCCTGTAATAACAAAAAAAAAAACAAAACAAAACGAAAAACCTGGTTGGTTTCATCCTCCTGCTTTTAATTTTCAGCCAGGATGGTAGGCTGGGAATGGCAGTCAAATGATTGATCACCATCAAACCCTAAAAAATGTTGCAAGCTTAGGGAAGCCTTCTATGGGCAGTGAATTGCAAAAACATAGACAAAAGGGTCCTATATTGATCTTTGTTGTTCAGCTGCAGCCAAAGCCGAAGCATTATATACGAGTTTGCTCCCTCTTAAATGCTTAGGAGAAAAAAACTACCCTCTCATTTGTGAGTGATGGCTGTGACTAGTACTGACTACTGAATATTGATCACTGCGTAGAAGCCTTGGTGTTTCACACAGCACAAAGAAGCAGCGCTTTAATTCGCACAACCGTGCTCTGCTCCATTTCACTTGTGCAGTCCAGAACAGGTCTTTTTGGAAATGCTGCTGTTCAGTGCAGATAGCATCGCAAGGACTGAGGGCTGAGTTTTCTCCGCTGAGTTTTGTTCTGAGTTTTTTGTGTTTAGGACTATGCCATTGAGCCTCTCATGAATCACCATTTCCTGACTTAAGTCTTTAGCTGTAGACAAGAAGGTATAGCCCATGAGAAGTAGACAAAAACTGGTAAGAAGCTGAATACAAGGTAAACCCAAATGAATCAGAGCACTAATAATCCCCCAAATCAACGTGGCTGTTCATAGATGGGTTGCTGGGTTGACATAATGCAATAATAGTAGCTAAAGCACTGACAATGCATTGCTGGTTTCTGCCATGCTACCCATAGCTGATATCCACAATAGGAAGATTTCACAGAATCATAGTTGTCTGGGTTGTAAGAAACATCACGAGGCCACCTAGTCTCACTTGAAGTGGGTCTGTTGCCAACAGGAGATCAGGTCAATCGTGTCTATGTCTAGCCTACTCCTGAAAACCTCCAAGGACAGAAATTGTGCAGTCCCACTGGGTAACTTGTCGCAGTGTGTTGCTATCCTCCTAATAAAAATGTTTTCCTATGATTTCCTAAAAGTGGAAGATTTGATTTGTTACATATACTTAGTCTTAATGTGCCAGATCCAGAAAAGGCTGGTAGTTCTGTAAGTGGGATGTGGGTGAACTTTAGCTACCTGAATCCAAAATTATGTTTACTCTTGCAAGAGAACTAACAGTGAAAAGAAGGGCAGCATTATCTCCCTTTACAGTGCCTGCATTTAAAAGTGTATTTCAAATGAAGACCTATTTCCCAGGACAAACTTAGAACTATGAATCCCACATAGAGGGAGTATGTCCTGCACATATGTCCCTTTAAACAAGGGGCTTAAGAAGCAAGATCTCAAGACTCATTCTTTGCCCCAGTATTTCCTGGAATTATATTAGGTTGTTCCATATTCAGGATATTTTTACTGAGTCATAAAGCATGGTTTGGGACTCTAATCCATGGGCCATCATACCTAAAAAGTTTATCAGCCTTTATTGACTGTCACGTAGTCACTGAGGTACCACTGAGGAAAACAAACTTCATCCCAAACTCAGCTCAGCATTTTCCATGGGAAAGCAATGGTGAAAAGGGATGCCAAGATTTTAATGAATATAATAAAAGTTTAAATTATAATGCTAGGCATGCCTTCCACAGGGATAGGTCATGAAATTTAATTAACAGTCATATGCTTTGAGATCCTTTGATACCAAGCACTGTGTAACTGCAAATTAGAATGATTTCTTTACAAAACATAATCAGTGAAATTCATTCCTTACCTAATTTTTGTAGGGTTATTTAGGGAATAAATTCTGCTGAATGTAAACCTGAATAATTATTTTATTGGCATTAGAAGATAAATAAACTTTCCCTTGCAAGCTTCAAAGAATACTATGCTCTAAGTACCCTTGACAAAGACTGTACAGGAGCTATCACCCATAATTTTTACGTTATTCACAGCTTTTCCATCTTAAAATACATAATAAATAAATTAACATTATGTTTTAATGATTTTTTTCCATTTCATAGTATATTTTCCATAGTGGTCAAACAGCTGAGAAGGAACGTAGCACATGGATACCTATAAAGTACACAGGAGTTCATTGAGTAATCTTCTGTTTTGCTCCTATTTGAATTAGTTATAACTTTCTTATTGTCTTAAATAGATGTCCTAATTGTTAAATTCTTAACTGTATTCTTAAATTTGATTGGGGGCAAGGGGTATGGATTGGGTAAGAACTAGTGCGTCTGAGTTTCAAATTTTCTTTTGAAAATACTTAGCAGTTTACTTGGAATTTTGTTGAATTCTGGTCCTGTAAAATCTGTTTACCTGTAAAATGTGTTTACCATGAAAGACAATCCTTTTTCTGATCAGAATAAGCAAGAATATCTTTGTTGTTTCTGCTACAGTGAATATTTAAAGACATTCTGAGACAATAAAAACACACAAGAACTATAAGCACAGGGAAACAAGTCACTAACGATTACTCTGAGCGTGGTTTGAGAATGCAGGAAATTACTTGTGTGTCTTTACACTCGGCAGTAACTACTTTCTACTCCTTTTTCCCATTCTCCCCTCCTTCCACCTCCACAAGTACCAACTGCTCTCTTAATTGAATGCTACTCATCTAAAACATATTTCAGTAAACTCTGGGCATTAGTTTTTAAATTCCCTATTTCTACTGCAGATCTGTAAAGGGACTTGTCCGTCTGAAAGTCTGTCGCATTCTTCCAGAGATACAAGACTGTCTAATAAAAATGCTACCTCTGCATACAAATATTTTTCTGATATGCTCCTAAGTGTCTGTAGAGATGCAAATATCTGCACTTGCATATTCAGCATATGCACAAGAAAATCCTTATTTTTTGTCAGTCCTTGATACAGCTCCATGTATCACTTTAACTTAGTAAATTAATCATGGAAAAACAAAATCTACCAGAAACTCCTAAAATAATGTTAAGCATTGTGTTACACTGAAGCAAGGGTTAACTGTATAAATCCCTTACTGAACAGGAACCTTGAGACTCCTTCTTCCTGCACAGCAGAGAGTAAGGAAAGCAGATTATATTCTTTTTTATTTCTGTAATTAATCATTTGTAAGAGCCACTTAGATGTAATAGATTTTCATTAAGTGGATCTTAACTGTTGTCCAACACTGGTGAATAATTGTTGACTTCATTTCATACTATTGTTAATTCATCAATTAACTGGTTGGACTTCAGTTGTCTTAGTCTGAAGGACCACATTATTCAAATTTAGTTTAATTAAAGTGATAGAAATTTAGTCTGATTTGGATAGATTTTGATTTTTTAATATTCAGCTATTAAAACCATAAAAAGGACAAGAGTTTTTGTGGAATTTTTTTCATTCCAGATTGTAATAAGGATGACCAAAGTAAGAAAACAAAACATGAAGCTAGGCAATAATTTTTCACTTTCCTTTGTTTTGCTTCAAAGCCTCCATACTTTACATGCCAGAAATGGAAAGTTATAATCTCAGATAAAGATATAATATCTGACTAATCAAGAATTAATATAAAATCATCTTTTACTACTTGGGTTTAGAAAAAAAACCTAGAACATGCAAATATCCATGATTGTATTCATCATAATTAATTCCTTTTGGCTAAGAGTTAAATGTCTAACGGGAGTTATCATCTAACCTGTATTTGCAGAGAGAAATGAGAACCTTCATAGAGCATTTTCTCTTATACTATGAAAGCTGTCTCTTTTAGGCAAAGGTCTCTGTTCTAACATGAATGTGTCCTTGTCTCCATTAGCTTCAAGGGAGACCACATAGTGAGTTCAGACTAGGTATTTAACTTTTTTACAGAAGTTGGACAAGGTGGAGTCTATGTCTAACATACATAATTCTCTAGAATTTTTTAGCTTTGTACATTCATAGAAGTTCGTTTGAAATCTTAGAAAAGCAATCTCTCTCATAAGTTTTCAGTATTTCTAGTTTCAACCCTAGATCAACATCTTCTTAGATAATGAAATTAAATGCCTATTTCTACTCCCTTGTATATTACTAGAAAAATGCAGGGCACTTTAAAAGCAGTCACCAAGCGCCTTGAAAAATATTAAGATACCAGTTCAGGGGGAACTAAGAGCTGACTCAAACCAGGAAAACCTGATCCTGGAGCTGAACTTGTGATTAAGAAGACTGTCACATACATATGGTGCAAACACTTTCCACTTGACTTTTCCACATTGCAGAAAAGCCTAGGATTACCACTAAATGGAAAAAAGCACTTTTTCCTATGGCTGGTCGTGGCCGCAATAAGCATAAGGACTCACAGGTGTTTCAGTGGGAGCAGGAACCCACCACAATTGCTGTGTTCCCTTGCTCAGGACTGGAGACTTTTCATGGATTTCACTTAATGGGTTTTGTAATGAGCCACAAAATGCAAGCCTAACTGCACATCCGGTACCAGCAGAAACTGCAAAACAGACTAAAAAGTTACCTGGATTTTTCTTTAAACTTTGGATTAGGACAAAGGTTCAGGCAGTTTCACCTGGGCTGCTTTATCTGCAAGTAAATGAAAACTTATTACTAGCCAAACTGTTCTTGATATTCTATAAATAACTCCTGCTTAGAGTCAGTTTCCTTGAAAAATAACTTACATTATTTCTTTCCTAGTAAGAAAATGTCTTCTTAGCCAAAAATCCTAAGCAGAGCTTGTTATGTGAAAATATTAACATGCTTTTATATTGGTCTGTGGGGGGTTAGGGTCACTGACTGAAGTCACAGGGGGGAAAAAGATCAAATATGAATTGGTTGAAATAACTGAAACTTCTGTAACACGTAAAGAGCAAAAAACCTATGGCATATGCTAATTACAAGGAATATTAAGTGTGTTCTTGTGTTGGCAGAAATATAACTAATCCATTAATCTACAAGATAGAATACAAATTCATGGCAACTGAGATTAGTCAGGAGCAACAACAGAGCAGTATTTCGCTATCTGACATCTTATGCTAATATACACTTTGCATTTAAATGCTATTGTTGTTTGCCTGCCTGTTCCTCCCTCCCTATCAGGATGCAGGTAACTTTTCCTGAGAAGCAACAGCTATGATATAGGGTACGGCCCTCAGCGAGACATCTTAAGAAAGCTCTTCCAACCATTGAGCTGGGATACTCAGGCCAGCTCAGACCACGATCTTTCTTCATTTACCAATTCCAACCCATTTCTTTCCTGTAGGCATGTACCAGAGAGCAGCTACTGTCTTCATTTTTGTCTGGAGACTGTGAATAGTTTCTTCTGGATCTTCTTTGGCCTTCTAGTACCTGAAGGGGGTCTATAAGAAAGCTGGGGAGGGGCTGTTTGCAAGGGCATGTAGTGATAGGACAAGGGGCAATGGTTTTAAACTAGAGCAGGGTAGGTTTAGATTAGACATTAGGAAGAAGTTCTTTACAATGAGGTGGTGAGACACTGGAACAGGTTGCCCAGAGAGGTGGTGGAGGCCCCATCCCTGGAGACATTCAAGGCCAGGCTTGATGAGGCTCTGAGCAACCTGATCTAGTTGAAGATGTCCCTGCTTACTGCAGGGGGGTTGGACTAAGTGACCTTTAAGGTCCCTTCCAACCCAACACATTCTATGATTCTATGATTCTATGATTCTATGATTCTATAATTCTATGATCGTATTTAATCTGTCACTGATACACCCATCTAGGTAGCAGTCCTGCCTACATCCCAGTCCGCCTTTGCACTGATAGATCATACTAGCAGAAACCGCAGAGATGGGCTGTATTTTACTTTTTAATAAGTCTTGAAAGCAGTCAGATGGCTGAAGGTGCACAATCAATTTTGTATGCTTGTCAGATAATGCAAACCTTTAGTCTAACATGTAGATCACCAGAAGACCTATATTTTTAACAGCTTTCACAGTGCCAGTGAGACTTTATGAAATTCCTGGTAACGCTGTTGGTTTGCAAAAGGTCATCATGTACAGGGAATGTTTAGAAATCCATGAATATGCCTACTGGGGAGAGAAGGATTAGCTAGTAACCATATATGTGTGTCCCCCTTCCTCCCGCTTAAGTCCACAAACTATTGGTTCCTCAGCTCTGACTTTGCAGGGCACATTATTCCCTTAGCTAAGAGTCATAGAGGGGGGGACCCAGATGGGGTTTGATATCCAGTGATGCTCTGGACCATTATACCTCCAGACATATTATCTTGTGGAGATTGTCCCTTGGGTCCAGTTGCAGATACCTCTGGAAGCAAATATTTGTATAATAGCTGATACCTCATCTGACATACCAGTACCTTCACAGCTAAAATACGACTACCTTTAACCTGCATCACTGAGGGCTGTGACCCTCAAATTATTTGTGGATCCAGCACTAATGAGACAGCATAATGCACTGACTAGGAAACTGAATTTGATGATATAAGAGGTAGGTTAGTATTAGGAAAATACTAGGACAAAAGCTAGACAAAAATGAACACGACAATTAAATGCCTGTGAAGTGCTAGTTACATTTCCCCCCCTGTGAGGGGTTCACATTCAGCTTTCTAGCTGTCACTGGACATAGGATTTAAGTTGACCGATAGGCAGTTTCCCCTCATTTTCAGCAGCCTCTGTCACCCCAATGCAAGGTATTTTGAAATCATCTTCAGACTTGAAATGCTTGAAATCCAAATTCCAAACACGGGCTTTCTCATTCCCTTCCTCCGTGAAGGCATTAGAAATTTCGCCAATCAGTAGTCCATAACAAGAAAAGCAGCAACAGATGACTCTGAGACAAGAGGTGTAACAGGGTTTCTTGCATGAGTATAGATCAAAACTGTTCTTGAGCCAGCCCTGCCTTTCCCTCTCCACCCTCTAACCTTAGGGATGATTGCTTGTGCCTCCACTCCACCTTTCCTCATGCCACAAATGCTCCAAACCCTCCTTCCCCACCTCCACCCACAGCTGAGCCCTGATGCTTCTGGTTTTCCTCCCTACTCCTTCCTCCAAAATAAATCTTTCTGCTGCTGCAAAGTGCCATTTAACCACAGTGCATGAAGTTGTCATGGGCTGAGGATAATCCACAAGCACTGGATGCTATCTCTGTCCTCTTACTCTAAGTACGCTATGAACCTTAATCTGTGCCTCCACAAGAGATGGTGAACAATTTTTGTGGCAGAGGACCTGCAGACCATGATCATATTGAAGATATTATAAAGCTTTTACAGTCAATAAACACATTTATTCTGAGATTAATTTGCAACTAAAGAGTAGCTTGCATTTATGTGAGTACGTTCTGTGAAACATTTAAAGAGAGTGGGTTTCTTCAAGGTTCTTTGTAGGCTTGTGCACAGAAATAAGGGAGAGTGTCTTAAAGAGTACCCCTGCTGAGCAACGCTGGCAAACTGTTAACAACGGATAAGCAGAAGGCTGAGGTTCTCAACAACGTTTTTTGCCTCATTCCTCACTGGCAACCTGTCTCCCCACACCTCTTGAGTGGATGGATCACAAGGCAGGGACTGAGGGAGCAAAGTCCCTTCCACTGTAAGAGAAGAACACATTTGTGACCACCTGAGGAACCTGAACATACAGAAATCTATGGAACCTGATGGATGCATCCCAGAGTCCTGAGCTAATTGGCTGATGTGGTTGGCAAGACACTCTCCATGATATCTGGAAAGTCATGGTAGTCGGGTGAAGTCCTTGGTGACACCCATTTAAAAAAGGGTAGAAAGGAGCATCCTGGCAACTACCGATCTGTCAGCCTCACCCCTGTGCCTGGGAAGATCATGGAACAGATCCTCCTAGAAGCTATGCTAAGGCACATGGAGGACAGGGAGGTGACTCGAAACAGCCAGCATGGCTTCATCAAGGGCAAGTCCTGCCTGACCAACCTCGTGGCCTTCTGTGATGGAGTCACTACATCAGTGGACAAGGGAAGAGCTACAAATGTAGTCTATCTGAAATTCTGTAAGGCCTTGACATGGTCCCCCACAACAGCCTTCTCTCTAAATTGGAGAGAGATGGATTTGATGGGTGGACTGTTCAGTGGATGAGAAATTGGGTGGATGGTCGCATCCAGAGTGTAGTGGTCAATGGCTGAATGTCCAGATGGAGACTGGTGACAAGTGATGTCCCCCAGGAGTGCATATTGGGAGCAGTACTGTTTAATAACTTCATCAGTGACATAAACAGTGGGATCGAGTGCACCCTCAGCAAGTTTGTGGACAACACCAAGCTGAGTAGTGCAGTTGTCACACCTAAGGGACAGAATGCTATCCAGAGGGACCTTGACAGGCTCAAGAAGTGGTCCCATGTGAATCTCATGAGGTACAAGGTCAAGTGCAGGGTCCTGCACCTGGGTTAGGGCAACCGCCGGTATCAATACAGGCCGGTGGTTGAAGGGATTGAGAGCAGCCCTGAGGACAAGGATGTGGGGGTACTGGTGGATGAAAAAATGGACATGAGCTGACAATGTGCACTCACAGCCCAGAAAGGCAACATCTTGGGCTGCATCAAAAGAAATGTGGCCAGCACATTGAAAGAGGTGATTCTGCCCCCCTACTCCACTCTGGTGAGACCCCACCTGCAGTACTGCATCCAGCTCTGGAATGATCAGTAGAAGAAAGACAGGGACCTGTTGGAGCAGGTCCAGAGGAAGGCCACAAAGATGATCAGAGGGGTGGAGCATCTCTCCTGTGAGGACAGGCTGAGAGAGTTGGGGTTGTTCAGCCTGGAGAAGGCTCCAGGGAGGCCTTATTGTCGCCTTCCAGTATTTACAGGGTGCCTACAGGAAAGATGGGAACAGACTTTTTAGCAGGACCTGCTGTGATAGGGCAAGGGGTAATGGCTTTAAACCAAAAGAGGGTAGATTTAGACTAGAAAGAAGAAGAAATTTTTTACCATGAGGGTGGTGAAACACTGGAACAGGTTGCCCAGAGGGGTGGTAGATGCCCCATCTCTGGAAACATTCAAGATCAGGTTGGACGGGGCTCTGAGCAACATGATCTAGTTGAAGATGTCCCTGCTCATTGCAGGGAAATTGGACTAGATGACCCTTAAATGTCCCTTCTAACCCAAACTATTCGATGATTCTGAAGAAAACAGCCCCTCTAGAGTAAATAAACTATAAAGAAAATCTACATCAAATAAATACACATATATATTCATATGTGCAAAATAAATAAAAGTTTTATAAAAGGAATAAATATGTAACCTCTGCAGATAATTACAATATATATTTTCCCTCTGATGGATGGACTGCCAAGTCTTTAGTGAACAGGATGAGTGCGTGCAATTGAAGACATAACTTGTCCCTTAGGGTAATAGCTGTTGTATAAAGACAGAATCAGGCAGTGCTCTGATTAGACGTATTTCAAATGTTTGTGCCCATTAACAGCTGGAGGAAGAAGGGAGTCTTAATTAGTGAGAGTGTTGGAGGTTTTTAAAAATAAAGGTTGGAAACCTCAGTGGCTGACTAAATAAATTGGGAATTAAAATCATGTTGTGTTCTGCTCCTGCCTACTTCTGAATAACCCAAGTCAAGGGAAAGACACTAAAAGAGCCCTGTAGAAGAACTGGCATTTGGACCATGATTAAGTATAAACTAGAGCAGATGTTTTTTCCACTTCTGCATTGCCTTCACCAGCTCCCAGGAGATTTGATCCCAAATACTGGGATTATCACAGAAGCAGATAAAATTATCAGATTAACAATTGTCTTGAATGTCAGAACCTTCAAGACATGGAACTTGGAAAATTGCCTCTACCAGGTGCTGAAACTACACAAGAATTGAATTCGTATGAGATTTTGGCAGCATCCAAGTTGTGGTGTTTCTTCTTGCTTGGAATTCAGCTCAGAAACAAGTCAGTGGCTGTGGGGTTGGATCAGCAGACAAAAATGCAACCTCCTTCTTCCCCCAAGGCTCAAGTCCAAAAATAGCTCATCCTAGACTACTAGGTACCCAAAATGCAGGAAGACAAACAGGACATTAAAAAGACAGAGAAAAAACAGACTAAAGATTTATAAAGTTTTTTCTTCCTGTTGCCACCCACTTGTCTATTACCTTTTCTCCCAGTTACATTCTAAAAAAGGGCTCTAAAACTGTCTCTTTTATTTATAGCCTTAGCAAAGAAGTTAGAGATAGAATGTTTCCCTAATAGCATTCTAATTAATTTCTTGATTATCTGCAAGTGTCCTGCTCTAGGAGATACTCTGATGATCTAAGCAATAAGACTTTCCAATGTCAAGTATTGGTAACTTCATGGTAAAAGCAAAGTGCCTTTCCTTCTGTTTCAAAACAGAACAAAAATAATGGTCTATAAAAATATTTCATGCTTCAGGTAGATCAAAGTTTATTTTAATGGATTTCATAGCAGATGGGGGTTTAGATATTTACTGAGAGCAGAAACAGGAGGCTTAGTCCAAGATATAAAGCAGATAAAGAGGGCACAGCAATGTAACTCTTCTGGGCTACCAGGGATCAACAGTGCCTTCAGTGCCAATTAAGTTAATTTGGAGCAATACAGTTGAAGCTCCCAATCACTCATAATGCAACACGAGAACTTCCATTAATTTGGCCAGAAACAGGAGAGGATGAAAGGTTAGCTTTTCTCAGGATCACGTGCAATGTACAACAGAGAGAGAAAAGTCAACTTAGGTAAAACAGAAGCTGCCCTTAGTGCCTTTAATGTCTCTACAAAACTGTATTTCCTATGCTTTGAAATTCCATAGTTTTTAGTAAATGCCTTTTTTTTTTCCCCAACATGCTATGACCTAGAAGAAAAAATGGAAAATCTGTCCAGAAATACTACTGGACAGGCTACTTGCCCCATGCAGCTTCCAAGTATGACATGCCAGAGAGGATTGTCTAGCTTGTAAGACAATCAATTTGAATAGTTTACAGTAAAAGGTTTAGGTAAGCCAGTGTCTTATAGCCTGGCATTTCGAGCAGCTTTGTACTTTTGCAAAAACCCCTTTACTTACAAAAATTTTAAATTTGTGAAACAGTTGCAGCCTTTCTGCTGTTTTTGAGCTGAGACTTAAGTGCACTTTTTTCAGACTTTCTATGTAAATTTCACGAAAGACAAAGATGCAGTTTTGTATTCCTCATTTGAGGTGGCACCTGTTTATGCTGGTGGTCCAGTCAAGAGCTATCGAGACAGAGTGCCATGCATTTTTGAAATTTCACCCATACATTCAATAATAGGAGTGACGTATCAGCCCTCAGAAAGAAAAGTTTCCTGCTCACTTTGCACTAGGAGGAAGTTTGTATTCCATTTTCCACACATCAGTTTAAGGACCACGTAGATGAAGTTCAGATCTGGCATACAGAGGAAGACAAAAAGAAGAGGTTCAGAAACCTACATGGAAAGTTTAAGATAGAATCATAGAATCATAGAATGTGTTGGATTGGAAGGAACCCTTAAAGGTCATCTAGTCCAACCCCCCTGCAGTAAGTAGGGACATCTTCAACTAGATCAGGTTGCTCAGAGCCTCATCCAGCCTGGCCTTGAATGTCTCCAGGGATGGGGCCTCCACCACCTCTCTGGGCAACCTGTTCCAGTCTCTCACCACCCTCATTGTAAAGAACCTCTTCAACTAAGCCAGCAGTATTATAGCTCTGTTAGCATGTCTTCCAGAAGAAAGAGCACTACTTCTCCAGTGCTGCTTGGAGTTGGACCAGCAAGATTAACCTTTAGTAAAAGCAGTTTAGAGTTAGAAATTTTCTTTAATACCAGTCTAAGGTTGGATAAACAGCAGAGCAGACTAATCAAGAATGGTGTAAAATTCCCTTTGGATTTAAAAAAAAAAAAGTAACATAAATATCTATTAGGGATTATTTACACATATTTATAATTTTTTACTGCAGACAAAGGTCCTAAGGCAAATTTTCTGCCATCCTATGATCACAGGAAGCGTAGCTGAGGTCTGATTTTTCACATGGTCATTACTGTCAGGTTGTGTGATTTAACTGTTCATCCCCACATATGGAGGAACGGAGGGGCACACTGGCAGGTGGGGGAGCCCCAGTCACCTCCCCAGACCACTGGGCACAGATCACCATGGAATGGGTCGCTGCCTACAGAGGAGTGGCATCATTATGGGATGCAGGGGGAAGAGGATTTGTGGATTGTACATCAGTTATAACAAATCTGTGGAATACTTCAGAATTTAGGATCAGATCTAGGGCATCTCCATTAAAAATGACTCCTAACAGCTTGAATTTGTTGTTGTCTCTTCTCCCTGGAATTTGCTAAGCAACTGTCTGTTGTTAGCCCTCACGATCTTATCTCAGAGGTTCTGCAGTTTCATGTTTTCATTTGAACTAAGCTACAAGAGCTACATAACTCTACCAGAAGCTCAGTTTTTCGTTATATATATAAAGCCAGCTTCCAGACCCTTCCAGTCTGAAAATATGAACGAAGAAGTTACAGAACCCTGAAAAGAAAAGAAACTCATGAGGATATCTATTACCTTCTGAAAATTAAAAATTCCG
Organism: Larus michahellis; assembly: GCF_964199755.1. Taxonomy (NCBI): domain Eukaryota; kingdom Metazoa; phylum Chordata; class Aves; order Charadriiformes; family Laridae; genus Larus; species Larus michahellis. The sequence goes on from NC_133896.1 coordinate 206,718,455, forward strand.
AAGTCACCCATGAGCTTGGCACACTTGGGACTGGTGATACAGTATCTATCTCTTCATTTTAAGTGACAAACTTATTCTGAGCATCTGGCCATTTTTTTCACTAAATTGCCAGGAGCTTGTAACCACTGTCCTGCTGAGAACTGATTCCTCAGTGAAAATCTCCAGTTCTGCATAATAAAGAAAGGACAACACTGGAATCCATGGAATGAGATTTCAACATTTATAAACCTATTATTTAGGACTATTATTCTTGCGATTGATAGTCTATTTACTTAATTAAGGCCTGCAGTCTTTAGCTCACTTAACTTTATTCTGACACCCTGTAGTGACAACTTCCATTGCTTCCTCAAAGTAATAACCTTGTTGGTTTTGCTATTCAAACAGCAGTGCTCTGTCTTAGATGGGTTTTCATGTGGGATTCATCCCTGCCTTTAAGGCTTTACAGAAATGGGCTACCAGGGAGCGCTCATTGGAGTCGTGTGCCTCTTAAATGGCTGCATTTAGGCTATCCTAAGGAAAGCAGCTCTGAGATAATCATCAGAATTGTTTCCACAGGGCATGTACGACACAGACATGAGAGATTTTCAAAGGCGCTAAAGACCAGTCAGGGTCCTAAAACCTTCCCAGAAAAATGTCAGTGACAAATAGATGTCTGACAGACACAGCAGCCATTGAAAATCCTCCTCAGTCCTATCTTAAATTGTCTTCTCATTTTCCACTTTAGAGGTTGGCAAAGGTCTGTTTCCTTGTGAGTCAAGCTTTAGATTCAACTGAAGCAACTTTTTTATTATTCTCCAGATGGAAATATTTGTCACTGTTTACTTCTAAAAATAGATAACACCCACCACAGTCTCTCTGGGAACAAGTACATAGAATGAATACACAAAAATGGTTAACGTAATGAACTGCAGCATAAAAGGAGAAGCGTCCTGCTACTGAGTCCTCAAGCCAGAGGGCAAGTGGGAGAAACTGAAAACTGAAGACTAATCCTCAGAGTAAAGTGGGAATTGAAATGTTACCAAACTTCTGGTCGAGGTACCATAAGGAAGGACAGATGAGTTTTCCTCACTGATGTATAACAGAGGGTGTAAGCACAAAGTGAGCCCCAAAAGTTCCCTGACACTGAGAATTAAACCTAAAACTTAAGAATACAGACTTGCAGTTCAGATTTTAAGGGATGTCTCCCTTTGTGTGTCCTTGTATATTTTATAAAACAAAAAGGGCCCCAAGTATTAGGTAAGAGTCTTTTTGCTAAGATCTATGGTAAATACACAGGTTTATGATGGACATATATCCCAAAGTACTCAAGTTTTATATGTCCTAAAATCTGAAGAATAATCTGAAATCCATTATATTTTCCCAGCTGAAGCACAGAAGCCAAAGGCAAACTGAAGCCGAATGAATTTCCACGATAGCTCACCTAGGGCTGGTGGTCTTGCATGACAGATCTGCTGCATTCCTGCTATTTTCAATGCACAATACCTCCCTTCGACTCGTCTTCATTCCCCAGAGCAGGAGCTATATTATTTATAACAACTATTGGTGTCAGAATTATGCTACTGTCCAGAGGCACCAGAGGAAGAGAATGCAAGAAGAAAATATAGCATTTGACAAAAAGAATAAAAGAGTTGAATCTTGAGCTGCATCAAAAGCCTGAATGGAGAGCAAAGATAGACTGCAGGAGGCACCAAGCGACTCTGAATATCATTAAATATACTTAAAAGAAACAGAAATTGAACTCCATCAAAAATGGAACCTAAAAGAGAGCAAGCTTTAGACCTTCTTAATGCCCCACTGGTCCAAATTACATGGGGTAAAGCTTCTTGTAAGAACAACTGTAATGAGCTTGACTCCTGAGCAAGGCACACGTGTCATTCCAGCATGTCAGAGAAAGGCGTAGCAGGGGCCCGTTCAGCTGTTTTCCCTCTGTTTAGCATGTAGGGAAAGCTGGGGACCATTGTTTTAATTAACTATGTGACATCTCTGACTGAGCTATCAGCTGTCCTTGGTCTCATTATTGTCTCATTATTGCAAAAACCCGCTGGGTTACTGGATAGCTATTGCTGACATCGGCACAAAGAGCTGTATTTGGTGGTGCTTATCCCAAAGCGCCCTGCGGAGTCTGAACCTCTGTGAATATGTATGTTGTGGTTCCTGTTCCTCCTTATGCATCACTAAGAGAAGCCCTACAGGACCCTAGAACTGGGAGGTAATGAACCTGTCACTCACACCTATACGACTTACTGACAGCAGGGGATACCGTGGAAAGCACAGCCTGAGCTGCTGAGTTTTGTTCCCCATGGAGGCACCACCAGAAGGAGAGAACCTAGCTCAGCTCTGTCTGCGTGGTTGGCAGCCAGGAAGGCACTTCTTTTCCTTAACCTGAGCACAGTCAATGTGAAACTGAGACACGGTAATGCTGAGACTCGATGGAAAACGCCGACACCAGGGTTAGGTGTCTGTATGAGATGTTTGCCCAACAGAGACACGTACTCCGTCACAGAAAGTGGAGAAGTAATTTGCACAGCCAAGGCAGCCTTAAAGCACTTCAGCACATCGTTTCCAAATTTCTTTGGAGAAAAGTACCAAGTGTAAGCAAGCATATCGTGTTCATGGGGGCTTTTCTGATGTAATCTGGTGATAACCTCTGTAGCTTAGCTATTGCCATGCAGTGTAAGCACAGGGGGCCCTCTACACAGCCAATTTAAGGCGTCCGTCACAAGCAGAGCCTAATGGAGGAGCTTTGATGAAATAGGATGGTTGCAAAAGGGACAGAAAACCCTTTCGCCAGACAGGGAGCCAACTCCAAATCTTACTCTCACCAGCGGAATTCAGGGTCATTCCCACCTTACCACGATCAAGGCAGTCATGCCCACATGAACAAATCACCTCATTTGCACAGACACTAGTCAATTTGTTACCCTAGGTGCCTTGAAAAGATGAGTGACATTTAAACTATTTGCTTCTGTTCAGTTCTCAGCTGTAAAGGTGCCTATTAAAAGAGACAGAAGGGCATTAAAATGACATTCGTTTAGGCTGGTTCCAGTGAGAATTTGCTATTAGTTATTAAAGCTTTCCAAAAGGCTCCTGGAAATGCTTCCCCAGGAAAATGCCAGAAGCTTCTTGAAATCACCAAATAAGTCACAGATGACCAGGACTTTAACATTATGCACAGATACATTTTGTACCTAAGCCTTTTTGGGTTTCCTTCGCATTTAAATTTAGATTCCATTTTACCTTTGTATATATTTTAATGGCTACATAGATTTTGTAACAGCTTCCTCAGACTCATGAGCCAGAGGTTAAATACACAAATTTGCTTCAAACAACCATATTGTAATAGAACACGGAGATGAAAAAGACCTATTAGTTCACCTACTCCATTTTCCTGGCTACTACAAAATTGTTCCCTAAAGTCTATTTTGCAATACTTTGTCCAGACTACTTTTATTTCACCAAAGAGCCAAGCAGCTGACCCCTGCTACTCTTGGGATATTTTACCGCAGCTTAATGAACTCCACATTTAGGAAGTATTTTTCCAGACATTCAGTCTTGTAGGTTTTCTTTCCTTTTTTACAATGTCTGTTTATAACATACCTCCCATAACTAATTGAAAAGTTTACCTAAATTATACTCTTACTAAATGTGAAAAGCATTTCAAACTGGTTAAATGGCATGTTTCCTCCTGCCACAAACTTGCCAAAAATTACAATTTTCCTTTTCAGTGATTGGCCTACAAAAAAGATAAGAATCTATTGTTACCAGAAATTTTTGAGCAATTCTTTTGGCTGAGAGTGCATAAATTTTTCAGATATGTCTGATGGCCAGAAACTCAAAAAAAACCCTCAGGCACCTAAAATAGCATCTAGGGAGAAAACGCTCAGGGAAGTCCTAAAGAGAAATCCTGAAAACTTCTGGCTCAGCTGATGTGTAAATCTGAAGCCACAATCTTTGCAGCAATATCTCTTTCATCCTAAAACGTCTCTTCCTGCCCGAGAAAATCTGAAAGTGGAACTGTCAGTTTAATTTGAGGTCTGAATTTTCACAAAATCTAAGGGTGTTTGGATCTAGTATTTTAGTTGATTTTTATCTGTAAAGCTAGAGAAAGATTTTATACTTTGTCCATATTTTCAGTAAGGAAGTCTCTGTTTTTTAAACTATCACCTACAGTTGCTCTGTCACGTCAGACCTGGCACAATAAAAACGGTAGATAAGGGCGGGAGTGAGTGGGGACAATCCTTTCTACTTTGCAAAGTATGGCAAAATTCATTGTGTGATATTGTCCAGCAGTTTCTACTTTGGCAAAATTCATTGTGTGATACTATCCAGCAGAATACATGTTTAAAGCCAACAGTGCAGGAAAAAATATAAAAATATATATGACTTTGTGTGTATTTATATTAAAAAATATATGCAAAAAGCCAAAATGAACAAAAATAACACTGGTGCCCAGGAAAGTGAAATAAAAAGAGAAAAAAACCCACAGGTGCCTAAATGTCATATTACCCGAGACGTCTCATAACTGGAGGTGCTGCTGCCCAACTTGTGTGTGCCCATCCTCATTAAAGGTTTTGCTTAGTCCCAGATTGAGCACCACATTTTTCCTTAAGGTTTTACTTTCAAAATGTTCTTGGAAATCCATGTCCTGTCAGACTAGAACTGCAAGGTTATATTCAGGTAGAGCTAAAATTCAGATGTTTTAAAAAGACAGGCATGATGCAGCAGTTCCTCTTTGCAAGTTGTACTTCCCTTGTTACTTTAAATTTACTCACTTTTCTCCCTATATTACTGTGATAATACTCCCTTGATATTTTTTCATCATTTTTCTGAATTTGGATCTTATTTTCCCTTCAGTCCATGCTGACTTGTCTGTAATTGATAGATAGTTTAGTAACACCACGTACAAATTGGCTCCTGAGCTTTGTTTAATCATTGCAGTAGCTTATCTTGGGTAGAGAAGTTAAATTAAGTTTAACTCATTTATGCTTTTAGGAAGAGATCGTTTGCATCTAAAGGATTTATACAGTACTTCCAAGCGGTGCTTTTCTACAACAGCATAATTTTTACACTGTTTCTTTGCAAGCAGATATCATAAGGCACAGGATGAAAGGCCAACTGTATCCTGGGCTGCATCAAAAGCAGCGTGGCCAGCAGGTCAGGAGAGGTCGTTCTGTCCCTCTAATCTGCTCTTGTGAGACCCCACCTGCAGTACTGTGTCCAACTTTGAAGTCCACAGCACAAGACATGGGCCTGTTGGAGTAGGTCCAGAGGAGGGCCACAAAGATGATCAGAGGGTTGGAGCATCTCTCCTGTGAGGACAGGCTGGGAGAGTTGGGGTTGTTCAGCCTGGAGAAGAGAAGGCTCCAGGGAGACCTTATTAGGGCCTTTCAGTATTTACAGGATGCCCATGGAAAAGACGCGGACAAACTTTTTACCTGGGCCTGTTGTGACAGGACAAGAAGTAACGGCTTTAAACTGAAAGAGAGTAAATTTAGACTAGATAGAAGGAAGATATTTTTTACCATGAGGGTAGTGAAACACTGGAACGGGTTGCCCAGAGAGGTGGTAAATGCCCCATCTCTGGAAACATTCAAGGTCAGGTTGGACGAGGCTCTGAGCAACCTGGTCTAGTTGAAGATGTCCCTGCTCATTGCAGGGGGGTTGGACTAGATGACCTTTAGAGGTCCCTTCCAACCCAAACTATTCAATGATCCTGTTCTATGATTCTCTCCTATGATTCTGTGAAATCGTATTTCTCTGGTGCACTAAGTATCCACAAGACTTTGTATTCATGGTGGTGTTCAGCTTGCTTTGATTTTTTTTTTCTTTCATTATAAACAGGTTTTAAACATGGGATTTCCACATAGGACAACACCTGAATCCTGTGGAAGAGCCGTGGAAGAACTGATGGCAACTGAATTAGCATAAACACATGCTGCAGAAACCACAGCTGTGGAAATATCTTGAAATTGGAGTCTGTTGGGCTGCACAATACAGAACTATGTGCTGGGCTGTCCCTGCCTACGCCGCAGCATGGGGTAGGCAGGTGGAGAGCCAGAGGTGTGGATTTGTACACTAACATCTCCTGAAGGTGATCCCAAAGCATCAGCATCAAAGGCGATACCACTGTTTTCAGGCCGCATTAGCAGATACAGCTTTTCACCTGAGCTGTGCTGGAGGGAAGTTCAGCATCCCCTGCACAGGTGATTTCTGAGCAGAGAGGGAGCAGCAGTCACCCAGGGTTTGCCCCACAGCGTACAGCGGAAAACGCATTCATCCTCAAGATTTTTTTTCTCTAGTTTACTGTCTGTCTGAGCCAAACTACAGCGTCCTTAAGAACCATTAACTTCTGACAGAAAGGAGAAAGGTTACACAGTGAGCCCTCCTTTTTTATTTTTATTGGACTTGCTCATAGATGGAGAAAACAGATGTCTGTATGTGGTATCATCTTGCATGCCCGGAAGCTTATCTATATTTTTAGCTGCATCTAGTAAGTCTAATAAAAACTATAACCATTCTCCCCAGACCTTGCACTGTTTACATCCTTAGACCTTCACGGTTATAGCACTGCCACTACATCAACAACGTTATTATTGTCGTTGCCAGATCACAGTCGAGGTAGCTGGAAAATAAGTTCCACATGGATCTCACAAGCACCGTGAAGACTGTCACCATTCCTAATCATGTTATATGTGAAACAACTGGAAAGGGCAAGAAATTGTACTAATCTCATGGCTCGTGTGCCACCTTAGATTACTGAAGGTGTCATTAAAAGCGGGTCACCTGTGTAGGTAGATGAACAAAGAATTCACAGTGCTAAATAGATTGGCTGTTTCTGCCTCTCCTGACAGAGAGACATGTCTAACGGAAAACGTCCACGTCATTCAGTGGTCCTGCATGCGGGGTTTCTGAGTACTGCTTGGTACGGGGGGAGCAGGGATGGTGGTGTGGGGAGGGGTCGGTGGCTGCTGCTCAGCTCTGCTCCCCCCAGTACTGCCTACCCGGGGCTTGCCTGGCTAACAGCACCCCAAGGTTTCATCTGGGCTCACTTCATCCACCCTCTCCAGCGGTGAGTATTAAATGCCAGGTGAAGAGGTTAAGTCGGGACATGAGTAGTAGCCCCTTTGATACTGCCCACACCTTCTTCTGTGGGTCACCCTGTGATGCAGATGCTGAACGACTTGCCTTTGTCAGCAAATGCTTGTTTTGAAGATGTCCCTGTCTACTGCAAAGCATTGCTTAACTCATCCTTTCGAAAGGGAAAAGTATTTAGAGCAAAGTTGAGATGCATTAAAAAGCCTGTGCGGATGGAAACTGCCTTTTTTTCCAGCTGTCCTCAGCTCAGCTTAACTCTGCCTCGGGGGCTGTCGGCAGCTCCCAGAAACATAGTGCTGTAAATCAGGGGAAGTCCAAGGGAAGTTGACTTACACAGAAGACGATGCAGGGGATTTTCTTGTTAAACAAAACATGTCCTCTTTAATGAGCACTCACCAGGGCAGGGTGAGGATGCAGATGAAGGGCCACCTCGCAGCTCGGCATGCAGGCTCTGGGCAAGGGTGGAGAAGATCTGCAAGGGCTGTGTCACCCCTGCCTCCCTCAGCTCAGGAAATATTTGGCCCTTGAAACAATGATGTTGATGAGGGTTTTTTGCAATTCTTGTGCATCCATATGTCCCACTGCCTTTTGAGCAATCAAGGAGTCTTTGCGTTGCTTTCTAGGTATTTTGTGGAGGAAATGGAAGTCCTCATTGTGACACAGCAGCTCAGCAGTGGTCATGGGGAATGTCATTTGTGCCTCATTTTTGCCTGAAGTGTTCTCAGATAGCAATATTTTTATAGGCTAATCACTTCCATCATTTCTTAATATATGCAAGGAGGGCTGCCCAGAGGAATGTTAATGGAACATGGACTAGCCCCTGATTTATCTTCTTTAAGAGTCACTGAAGTTTTTGGAAGATGCTGCAGCTGAGCACACAAACTTCTGCCTAGCCGGTTAGTAGATGACTTAATGGACAAGCACATTAAGTTACTTATTTTCCATTTTTCCCCTCAGACACTGTCTCAGTGGAACATTAGGTCCTATTTCACCTTGATGCTGTCTGTGGTGAACCTTTCATTTCAACAGATTGCCATGGAATTTCACAGAGTGGTTCTAGTTTGCCAAAAATCTTGCGTTTGAACAAGTCTTGGAGCGTGGACTTCCACTCTTGCTCCATCCTCTTCTTTTCCCAACATATGTTCCATGATTTTTTACTAAGAATGGGGCATAGATGTACACCTCTGTAGTCTTCCAGAGTTATACCAGCCACATTTAGATTTACTGATTAAGAAATTCTGACTTTTATTTGAGCCTGAGGTAGGAAAGTAAATAAAAACAAACAACCAAAACAGAGAGCCTAGCCTAAACCACAATATTGTCCAGTAACTAACCACCAGTCTCCATTCATCCTTTCTCTGGTATTGAGTCACTAGCTAATACAGTGTATTTTGCCGGCTTGGTACCTTTGCCCACCATTCTAGAGAATATGTGCAGGGAGCAGTACCTCCAGTACCCTTCTTTGTACATTGTATACTGCAATGAAGTCTCCCAAGGCAAAATGTAGCATGAATGCAGCATGATTATCATAAAAGATTATCTGGATTTCTTCCTTATTAAGCATTCATAAACACCTAACATCTGTCTACACGGACTTCAAGTCACAATAAAACTGGTCCTTTACTCTTCACTAAGGCAGAAGCCCCACTGACCAACTGGGCTGACTGATTTAAAATGCAGGTCTACATCAGTCATTATGACTTTACATCATGTAGGCCCTCAATTACTCTCTGGAAAACAGAGTGGAAAAGGGTTCACTTCACTAAACCAGAACAGCTCCTGTAAACAACTGTTTTCCTTGTTTAAATTGAAGCCACTTGCATTTTTATACACAAGATAGATTGAAAATTAATCCAAATTCTAACACATGCCCCGCGCTCTCGTATTCATACGTAAATTATTTAGAATTAGCCAATCCGGCTGATTCTAAGGAAAAAATGCAGATCTAAAATTCATGCACTATGTTAGAGCAGCAAGTGAGTCTTTACAACTGAAAACAGAGGTTTGTAATGGAAACTGCAACTCATTCTTAACTATGCCAGTGTGAGCATGCTGTTCTAATATGCACGGTAAAACGTTATAAAATAACAAGACTGCAAAGTTTACTGCAGCAACTGTGCGTTAACAGGCAATAAAGCACACATCATTTATAGCAAATGCAGTCAGTTATAAATTTCAACACTTACTGCCATTTTATAGTACCGATAATGAACACAGAGCTGCAATTTGCATTCAGATTAGGCATGTAAGAAGCAATTCAGGAATCCATGCAGTGCTTTCATGAACACAAAATGCAGTTCTCTGTTGACTGCTGTGTAGAAACTGTACAAAGGGATGAGGCCAGGTTCCTCCAACACTTCCAGCAAAACATAATTCCTCTCTCTATTAACAGAATGCATTGTACACCGTCACATTCATAACACTTATATCACAGCTGCTGCAGGAACAGCTCATCCTTCTTGAAATGAAAGCCAATGCAAGTGAATACAGGTCTCCAGAACTGCTGGTGAAAGGTAGGGCTGTGTCAAGCTATAGAGAAGGTATTAAACGAGATCTAAGCACACTACATTGACTCTTCGAGTCTCTGAATCTCCTCTTCCTTTCCCTGTTTACAAACCTAGAATTACACTTTGCTTCAGCTAGAGGCTAGTGTTAATACCTGGCTTTAGGTCACTGAAAGGATTTGGGTGGTTAAATGCCTTGTGGATGAAAGCATCCCATTCAAGTTCAGTCATGGATGAGACTGTCCTCCAGCTCTGAGTCCATGATAGGATGTCGGTTCACTGACAGTCTTAGAGGAAGTAAAGGGCGATTTTTTGGACTACATCTGTACCACAAAACCCAGAAATGTTTTTTTAGTTCCTGGAACCAAGTGCACAACACAGCTGTCTCCTAACCTCAACACATGTGGAGACTTGAGCACAAACCAGTTCCTGCTGCTCCTCTCCTACTCCCCAGGACACACATGCTATTCTCTACACGTAAGGAGGCTGCCAGGAGGCACCAGGCACTCTGAGCAGCTGTTGTCTACATAATTAGCAGAAAAATAGCAAACTGTAGTCATGGTCTCCAAGAAATGACCTGGACATCCTTTTGTAAGATTAATTTCTGCAGTCCATTCGCAAACTGAATTTAAGTCTATTTCCAATAGATTAGGCACTAAGCACTCACACACTAAGCACTCACACGCTAACACTCACACACACACACTAAGCACTAAGTTTACTTGTACTGGATCTGGCTGGCATGGAGTTAATTTTCTTTATAGCAGCCCATATGGTGCTGTGTTTTGGATCTGTGACTGAAATAGTGTTGATAACACACCAATGTTTTGGCTGTTGCTGAACAGCGCTTACAGACTGAAAGCCTTCTCCATTTGTCATTTTGACCCCACAGCCAATAAGGTTGGGGGTGGGCAAGAATTTGGGAGGGGACACAGCTGGGACAACTGACCCAAATTGGCCAAAGAGATCTTTCATATCATGTGATGTCATGGTCAGCAATAAATTAAGAAAAGGTTGGGGAGGGGAGGGTTATCTTCCATGGTAGGTATTGCTCAGAGACTACCCGGCCACCGGTCTGCTTGTGGGAAGTAGTGAGTGAGTGATTGCCTTCGCATCAGTTGTTGATTTGGTTTTCTCTTTCCTTCACTTTTAAACTGTCTTTGTCTTGACCTGCAAGTTTTCTCACTCTTGTTCTTCCTGTTCTCTCCCCCATCCCATGGCGGGGTGGGCAGTCAGTGAGCAGCTGTGTAGGTGCTTAGCTGCTGGCCAGGATCAACCCACCACACTACTGCATCCCGCATGTCAGTAAAACTGGTTCCGACCTGATAGGCTGTATTAGAGCTATAGCTGATCACTAATGACTACAGATTTTGCTGTATGTTCCCATTGATCTGGCAATGGCTCCTTTGAAAGACTTTGTGGTATCGGGGACTCATTCTGCTTTAACTTACATTAGCATAAATAAATAACTGAAACATCAAGAGCACGCAAAAGCTGAATCCAGTATGAAAATTATTATTAGCAATTGTTGAATAGATTGGACTACTATGTTATACCATCCTTGTTTTCATATACATTCTGGAGTCTGGTTGTCTTTTGGCTGAATACTATTAGATAGAGTAAAGCTGTTATGCAGAACCAGCAGGATTGCGCGTGGAAGGCGAGCAAGGTTCCTGAATGTTGCTATAGTGATCCTACACTTCAAATGTGCAGATGACCTGTAGCACATAACAAAGGCGAATTGCATTTCCAAACAACATATGTGAGAAGAAGGTATGTTTACGTATAACTAAATATGTGCCAATTTCCAGTGCTGTAAGAAATCTTAGCATATCGCCTAGGTAGAGTAGGATCAATGGAAATCGCCAACGCACACTCCTAATACCTTCTTCTCAGTACTTAAATAGCTTAACATAAACCTGGGTGGTGTTATTGAAGATAATGGAGGCTTCAGGGGCGTAGAAATGTAACATTATAATGTTTAAAGTGAAGTTTCCTCACTAGAGGTTTGTTTCGATAGGAAAAGGGAAAATATAGTGGGAGGAAGAAAATAGTTTAGAAATAGTGCCTAACTTTGGCAGGTTTCTGGCCAGCTCTGAACCACTGATTTTTGTCACTGCCAAATCTAAGAGCCAGTCAGAGCTTTTTGATTCTGACACATTACTCACCAATACCTGTTAAAGGCTTAACAAGGTGCCACTTGTCAAGTGAGCTTCTGCAAGGTAGCTTGCGCGCACTGTCCCAAGGGCAAGGTAGAGTGCACTTTCCTGATTTCTATATGAAAAAGAATTATTTCAGCAATGCTTATTTCAGCATCAGAATTTAATCATCTCACCAACTCTTCTTCATCTTGATAACTGTATGTGAGTTTGTTTGAAGAAAAAATAGAAAAAGAGAGATTGTGGTAAATTGGGTCAGAAGAAACTGACGGCAATAACCAGAATTCAAGTAGACTAAGTCTGCTTCATAACAAAAATGTGTGCCCATAAGTTTCTCTACCTGTTTCGCTAGAAAGTGCATAATCACACTTTTCAAGTTAAACAAAACTTTCCCATGGATAAGACAAAGCATTGACAGTGCATGGACTAGCGGAGAAAAATACTGATGAAATTGTCTTTCATTTTGACATATGAATACATTTTGTTTAGTGCTTCCCTCCCCTCCATAGCTGTAATGAACCAGGTTCTTTTGAGCTTGTTCTAATAAGTACATCCTAACAAAAATAACAAAATAACGGAACTGAAAGGATGAAACAATTGCAAATACCGAATCCTTGGATACTGTTTTTTCCCTTTTAGAACGGATAGCCTGTCTGACCCGCTGCAGTCTTGTAAATAGACACTCCTCTTGTTGCTAGAATTAAAATGATTTCCCAGATGACTTCATGTTTTTCCTGTGGAGCAGGGTCACTGAGACACCGCACATCATTGTCTGGCTGCGATCTATCATCATTTGCAACGATTTCAACATTTTAAATAAACATTACCAACTGTTCGGTTTCTTGAGCTTGCAATTATACGTAACTAATCCCTGGCTGTCGGTGTGTTCAGGCGCCAGCGTCGCCATCTCGGCCACGCACGCAACATATGGGAGAGCACTCAGGGCTCTCCACCGTGGATCAGGCTGCCCCACATCGTTTAACCTGGGGCAGTGTGATACAAATCATGACAGCCCTGATCTTTCCTGGCCAGGCACTAGGCCTCAGTTAAATGCAGAAGGTGCTGGCAAAGCTATTGGACAGGGGTGAAAATCTCACTTCACATCCAAAGACTGTACTTTACTGCAGTCATTTGGCTGGAAGGGCAGAATTTGACTCACCATCAGGGATTTGACTTTCTCAGCCATCCATGCACAGTAAGCAACCATTTGCTCTTTGAAATCAGCCTGCTTCTCTTAGCTGCTATGAGTAGTTTGGAAGCAGTTCTAAGCAGCAATTTGTAATATTTTCAGTTTCCTGACCTCGTTAGAAGACCAACCAAATTTCCAAACCTAGAAAGGGAAAATGGCTTTGCAATGTAATGCCAAAGGGAATTGCTGCACGTTGGAGGTGTGCAGAAAAGATGGACGCTGCCATACTTGCTGGGATCAGTGACAGATACAGTTTACACGGTAATACATATTGCTGGTGTAAGCACTAGTTAAAGCTGTTGTTAGTAAACTAACCTTAATTCAGCTTGATGCGATGCCCAACTAACCATACAGATGCAGGAAGCACTGGTCAGAAGCACGCGCATGTGTAGAAGAGATAGTAAGCTGGAGGTGACTATATATAGAGAATATATAATATCTACTGGCCATGGACTTTCATATATTTTGTGGACTTCTGGTTTTAGTTCCTTCAGGAACCTTTCGGTGTTTGGACCCATGTTAAGAGGGTCACGGGCTTGTGACTAACCCAGCTTTAGCACCAGCTGCTCGAATGACTCATTGACAATTTTCCCTTTTGGAGAAAATAAACATCTCAAACTAAAAATAGCTGTTTCATTTTGATATTGCTTTTGTTTATTTTTTTTTCTCTCGGAGCTGGAAAACTCTGTTTTTCTCTATAAATACACTTTTAAGAAACTATATGTAAGATTAAACATTTCAAGTTTCTTGCTAAATCACTTATTTTCTTCAGGCACATATCATCTAACTTCACTGCAGCAGTCTCACTTCATGCCATTAAACATTATATCAAGGTTTTCACTTTAACAGGATTTGGCAAGTTGATGTTCAGCATAATATGTCCCACTCTGAACTGAACATCAATATTCAGAACTTGGGGGAAACTTACAGAGCACATCAGCCTTTAAGGGGTGCTCTTAAAGAAGCACAAGCATTTTATGTGCTCATTTTCACTCTCTATAGATCTAAAAGCTTCGTGAAGGGAGAGAAAAACAAGTATGGTCATTATATGCAGGTCAGCCTTGGGTAAGAGTTCAATCTCGTTCTAATTACTCTAATTGGTTTCCTTTGAGGTAGGTTTGTAGGGTTGTTACAGTGAAGTCAGGTTATATTCCATGCTGGAGATCTTCAGCCAAAGTTTTTCTGCAAAAATAGCAACACAGGTATTGAGCAAACTGTACACCTTTTCATATTTTGTAGGAAATAGCAACTCTTGCCTCCATATGTGATGTTCAGCCCATTATTACTGTGCAATGAAACTGTAATATATTAATGGAATCTGGAAATAGTCTTGAGGTCTCATGTATTTTTCAACATATTGAAATGTGTCTCAGCATATTTTACTGGCATATGGCATTGTCATTTTCCATCAGGTGAAGAACAAGAAGCAAGGGAAGGAAACATACCTTCCTCCGACAAGCACTGTAGTAACAACAGCTAAAATTAGAATGAGAGGCACTAATTGCATTGAGACTAGCCCCTTTCATCAACGCTTGATTTGCTGCAGAATGACACAGCCCCCACCTCCCCAAAATCCAGATATGCATCCTTAAATACCATTTAAAATCTAGTCATGTACTAGGCATGGTCAGAGCTTTAACTTCAGTGTGAGTAAGTGAGAATTGCACCAAAGTACTCAGTACAACTTTTCCCTCCATGCTACTGAATGCCTTGTGTTGTCTTTTTTCCCCCCGAACACAGAAGCATGAAATATCAGGTTGTGTTTAATTTTTACAGGTAACTATAAAAAGCTGTTTTCTACCACCAGGGAAGACTGACTCAAGTCAATTGATCTCAACCATCATTTTAATCGGAGTTTGCCTCTGTAGCACAGCCTCTAAAATATATTTATTTGCCATCTAGTGTATCCTTAATGGCATATTTGATATTTTTTGCTGAGTAAAATGGCATATTGTCTTCGTAGATGCTTATTTGAGAGAGTGCATAACTTGGCATACATTGTGAGAAACTTTGTTTTTCTATTGATGTTTTACAGACTGAAGAATGGTGCATTCCTTGTTCAGAACTTGATTTGAGGGTTGTCTCAGACCATATTAAGCAGAAAACTGCAATTGAACTGAAAACAACCAGGCAGAATTGTTGCATTTTTTAAATGAATTAACATTTTTTGCCTGGCATACCCATCACGTGTGAAAACATATATCTGTTCTTGAATAACAGTTATCAGAATTAACAGAATTTGGCCAAAGTCATCCTTGGCCAAAATTTCAAGGTAGTTAGATGCCCAGATATGCATATATACATTCATGTATTCATACTGGGCAGCTAACTATGTATTAGGATAACTACACAAGTTTGAAAACATAAGCCTTTTACCTTTCAACCTTTGTAATGAGAACTTCACAACCTTTCCAACTTCTTTTTTCCCCCACGAGGTAGAAATAAAAGTAAATTTTGAAATTTTCAGTTACTGTTTGGTCTTTTACTTCAAAAGGACAGCTCTAAATGGATGAAATACTTTCATTATAGCAGACAGCTAGACTGAAAGAATATGTAAATAAACAAAGATTTTCCCTTCATAGTGCAAATATCATACTGAGCTTTGGAAAAAATTATTACTAGCAGCGTGATGCTAAAAATTTGTGAACGAGTCCGTTGACCTTTAGAAGATTAAGATATTTCCTTGTTCTTCACAAAAATAGAAGCAGGAACACTCCTGAATTCATTAGAGATTGCTATGATACAGCTTTTTAAAAAAAAAAAAACAAATATGACTCTTCAGCTTAGTAGGAAAATACAAACCTTAGTATTGTTTAGCTGCAAGTTTCATTTTAGAGAGCTGTAGTTCTGCAAACTGTATTAAATAAGGAGATAGCTTTGTTTTCTTATTAATCTAGGACACATCTGAGAACTTCAAGGGAAAAATTCTGGTACTGCCCTAGAAATTTCACCTTCCCTTATAAGAATAGAATTAAAAATACAGATTTTCATCAAATTACTGAATTTAGAACGACATTTCTCGGAGCAAATACAGGTTGAAGTGATAACCTGACTTCAAAACATAGCTCAGTCTATCTATTGCTTATCATATTGTCAGGCATCTATGAGCAAGTGAGGGAAAGTGCACAGATGGATCAAGCGAGCTTTTGCTGTGTGATTTAATACTTCAGGTGATTGTGAAGTGTTTAACTCATCTGTTAGCAGGAAGGTTTTAACACGACATTCCCCTGAACTGTCTGATGACTCCAACTGCCATTGATAAAAATGGTGTCGTTCTTCCATGTTTCATTCCTAGAGCTCTTACAGAACCATGAGTAGGACTGACATTCTCTGATTATGTTAGCTGGATTTACCACCCACCTAAAATATAAAACTAATATATTACATCTTATGCTAAACAAGGCCATTCATTGTTTTTACCACATAAGTAAATGATTTAGCACTTTCTCAGAGCCATCAGGCAAGTTGAAGCACTTAGTATGATAAGTAATGCAAAATTGAATTTCTAAGGCAGTTCTTTGTTTGTTTTTTCTTGAAGACAAGCAGGGTATCATGTTGAGATGAAATTTAGGGTGCAGAAAAAAAGGAATAATAACAAAACCCTCTTAATTCCTGACAAAACAAGTTAGTTTTTATTAATAGAATTGAAGAGAACATTTCTCCCATAGACCTATCACTTAATTATTATGATATTAATATATTTCTATTTCAGTTTGCATAGTTTCTTTTCTCATGTTTATCACCACAGATCCTCAATGCCTTCAATTTCTTATATAGTTACATATGATTTCTTATTCACATTCTCCTCCTCCAAAAAGTACTTGTAAATTTGGTTGGCGATTAGGCTGCTGCTAGTTTCATGAAGAGGAAGGTACTTCTGTGCATTTCTGTATCAGAAGACAAACCAAAGGACGTACAGGTGTTGGTTGACTGCCGGCTGAATATGAACCAGCAGTGTGCACAGGTGGCCAAGAAGGCCAACAGCAACAAACTTTTTAATCAGGCCAGTAGCATTAACACAAGGAGTATTGGTTTTAAACTAAAAGAAGGCAGATTCGGACTAAATATAAGGAAGAATTTTTTTACCATGAGGGTGGTGAAACACTGGCCCAGGATGCCCAGAGAGGTGGTGGAGGCCCCATCCCTGGAAACGTTCAAGGGTAGTTTGGACGGGGGTCTGAGCAACCTGATCTAGTTGAAGGCGTACTGCAGGGAAGTTGGTCTAGATGACCTTTAAAGGTCTTTTCCAATCCGAACTTTTCTATGATTATACATATTTTATATATATATATATATCTATATCAGGAGACTAAGTATCATTGAGAGTTGTGCTCAAGTGCTCTATGCTGGATCATTATTGAGTGGGATATAATGGAGCTATTTATTTAGCTAGCTCAAAGTGCTTACTATTCAAAAGTGCTACTTTCAGGGAACTTAACATTAAGGAGAAAATCAAAACTGTTCAGACACTAGACTGTTTGGTCAATAGTAGGACCCTGTCCTCAGGCAATGACTACAGCCCATTTAAAATGTACTCTATTTTATTTGGTTCATCTCCTACAACCTGCTTTTCATGTATAAACCGGTATGTCCTTGATAATCACAATAGAAATAAGACCACATGTAATGGACAGGTGCAAATCAAAGATCAGCTTAGATAGTGCAGGTAGTGTAATTATGCAGATAATTCAATACAAAAGAGTGAGGAACACAGAAGCTACTGCTCAAATCCAGAAAATGCTATGTATGTGTACATAGGCTAAGAAAATAAAACATTTTTATCTTTATAATTTTCCTTCAATTCTTTTGTAGCAAATGATTAGAGTCCTAAGTAGAAGCAGTAACACGTACAAGCCAAGTGTGTGTAGCTCTGCAGGTCGTCAAATAGAAGAGATGCTAATTATTCATTGAAATTTATCCCACCAACACAAGATATATTGACATAAAAACTTTGGAATAGCATCAGAGACAAATCACTTTACCTATGCTTGGTACAAGCTTGTCCATGAGTCTTTTTATTGTACTATAAATCTCAAGTTTTGAAAATGTTAAAGAATCTGCTCCGTTCTATCTCATTAAATGCAATTGAGCTATTAAAAAAAATGCTGAAATCAAATAGTATAATGAATCTCCTTTTCATTTTCATTCATGCTTCCTCCCCACCAAAGGATAGTCAAGCAATTATTCCTAAAGTGATCGACCAGCCAGTCTCAGAACAGCATTTTTACAAGAGCGAGTAACATTTATCAGGACAAGCAACTTTGTAAAGTTTCTCATGTTTTGCAAGTGGTGATGTTGCTTACTTGATGGTCTCTTAAAACAATTCATAAAAGTTTAAGGACAATTACACTCTGAAGGAGTGTTCCCACAGGTCTCATAGAAACAAGAGAACTGGAACAATACAGATCCATTAAAATGTAATTTCCTGACACCCTTTCAAATAACAGTGCTTCGTTTACATACGAACACTTCCTAGAGGGCATCTGAGACCTCAGAAGAATGTCTTCTCTACTGACATTTTTATAAGTGTATGTCGGAAACCAAATCCACCCACAAACTCACTGTTTCATGACTCTTGAGGCTGTAAGATGGGCTCTGGACGCCAAATTAATTTCTTAGGGCACAGTTCAATTATAACTGCATGTCATGGGCTAGGTGGGCCTACGTGGGGAGTCACGTGCGTGGCCTCAGCAGCATCAGACTGGCAATACTTCCTCAAGTTAAGATATGCTGTTTTAGATATCCAATGACTCTAACAGATCTTTTAGTGTTTTATGGTTTTCACACTAATGGGTACAAATACTATGCACATTTTAGTCCTTAATCAGTATCTCAGAGCCCCAAATTCTATTAGACTAGAGACTCAAAGACTGCTGCTAATACAAAAGCATAAAATGCATATGAAGCATGCTAAAGAGGATGTGTAAATGTTAGTACACTTAGACTTTTTATAAAAGGATGCCACAGTTGAGATAAACCACCAAAATTATGTCCTACAGCCTCCTCAAAAAAAGAAAAAAAAAGGATGCAAAGAGAAGAATTAAAGGAAATGACCATGTGTGGTAGAGGGTTGAATTTGTGCTTGTACACCTAGAACAAACCACAAAATAAGATGAAATGGGTCAGACAATCACTGAAGATAAAATGTAGGTTAAAGGTTAAATTTAGTTTGTCAAAAGACAGATGATTTAGTAGATTCACTTATCACATCTATAATGATGAAGTTTTCTGTCAGTGATTAGACCATAAAAATTCCAATCTGCAGTTGTAATGAGATACTTACTTTCTTATGGCTTAATCTTGGACAAGATTAAGCCCTCATAAGCAGACCACTCATAAGTGTTTCTTAATATTTAAACCTTATAGGAATAACCTTATTAAAACTCTGTATATTTACGCAATTTCAAGGTTTATGGGTTTCTTCCATAAGTATTTGTATTAATTATTTGACTCATTTAATGCTTCCATAATTAGTACTTTCAGAAAAATCCTTGACTTTCAGAAAACCTTTACATGAACTTCCTAACCGAAATTTGAGGCCTGTGGCTGAGTAAAAATGAGTTTGCCATTACTGGTAAGAGGCCACAGACTTTGTATTAACCCAATGATACAGGTTCTCTGGACTTGTCTGCAATTCTCTTGGCTTGAGCTGATTTTAGCATGTCACAGCTGTGACAGCAATTGTCTAGCAGTCAGATAGCTATCTCCTAAATTGTTTTAGCTTTAGTTTAGCTGTGTGCAATTGTGCGGTGCAGTGCCTACTGCGAACTAATAGGTAATGACAACAAGTAGTTATTCTGTGCAGGGTGAACTGCCTATGATCCTACCATAAAAATGTTGCATAGCATAGCAACAGACAGATACCAAAAACCTCGGGACTGTAAACACAAATGGCAGTGGTCAATCACTGGGCACTGTAGGAGTGCAACCATGTGCGTCTCGTAAAATGGTTTTTAAGGATCGTACAAGAGAATAGAAAAGCAAGCAAAATTGAGATGAAATTGAGAATCGCTGGAGATAAAGGAAGCAAGCATATTGTTTTAGATAGTGTATAAAAATAATCCAAGCAGATCCCAGGTTGAGGAATGTCAGTGTCACACTCCTCCCTGCAAAGAACTCAGGATACTGGTAACTTCTCGAAGATCTCCACCATCCTCTTGAGGGGGCTGAGGCAAAAGAAGGAAAAAGGATGGATGAGAACACCAGGGAAAGGAGGTAGGTACCAGAAAGTTTGCATACATCAGCCCTAACTGTATTGATAACAGTGTTAGCACTACTGTAACTGAACCAAGAATAACTTTAGTTAGACTGTTCAGATTTTAATTACACTTGGCTCTACCTAGGAAGCTTAGTCCTCATCAAGATTTTCAGAGTAACAGGATTAATTTTGGACGATTTGCTTTTCCTCTGTAATTCAGATTTCATCCTCTCCTTCCCTCTTCTATCCCTTCTCTTCAAAAATATACAAAACAGAAGCAGGAACTAAAACACACACTTTGCAGAATATTCCCTTAATTCCCGTATTTTGTAATGTTTTCAAGTTATGCAATATTGAAAAATATTGTGAATACAGTAACATATTTTTTAATGTTTGTTAAAAAAATAACTCACAATTCCCCAACAAACTGAAACCTTCAATTTCTTGTAGCTTTTTTGGGGAAAATAAGTGTAGTGACCTGACTGTTCCCCAAGCAGTTCCATAGTGTGTTGCATGGCAAAAGGAGTTTCCATAATTGAAATTTAATCAGTTCATTGTTTTACAAAAGCTAGTGTGATATGGCTCTGTTTATCAACAAGCAAGTACTTTGCTTTCATGAGGAAATGTCTGACATATTGTTTCATCCATGTCTATGAAGTCAGAAGAAGGAATTTGGTAGAATATCTCCACTTGTCCCGTGAAGGATACACTGACACAGAGGCCGTCTTTCCACGCCGATAGAACAAAACAGCTCTCTGCTGGTGGGCAGCCAAGAGCAGAGGGACTACTCCAGTGGCTCAACGCCAACCCGACGTCTCCCCACATTGTGTTCTGGCTGTTAATATCAGACAGAAAGTCAAGGTCAGGGCAGCCCTATGTCAGAAAGTACTCACGTCACTGCGGCTGCTGGCAGCGGTGAAGGATGGAGCAAAGTCAGGCTGTGCAGACCTGTGCTAAGGGCCAGCCCAGGGACCAGCTAAACCAGAAACCAGACATTGCAAAGGGAGCTTGCAGACAGCTCTGCACTCCTCCACAAACTCTTGCCACCATCCCCAGAGGCACAGTCAAGAACTGAATCTGAAGTCTCCTGGTGCAGTGTATTTCCTTGCCCAGGATATCAGCTCCTTTCATTTGTGTAGTACCTTTTATTTTTTTCCCCAAACTACAAACACAAATTTCCTTAGGAGTCATGCTCAATAGGCGTTCTTGTTTGTATTGTACTGCACATGCACTGGGACAGGAAGCCACAGCACTTCCAATGCATTGATAACAAAAAATAATAAAAAGATACATTCTGCGCAATGAGGTGTAACTTCGTACGTCAATGAGTGATTGTTAATAGATAAAAGCTTCACTTGACTCCAAAATTTTGACCATTCTTTGTACTTACGGAAAACAAATATCATTTCCCTTACTTGAAATGGATATGTAAACACTGGGGAAGTGTTCTGGTGACTGAAGGTAGGCTTAAACACAATCTGAGATGCCCTAATACACTGTGGTCTCCAGACACTCCCTGTATGCCCTACACTATGCCCACGGCATACCTGACAGGCCCATGAAGAGGTCTCAGACACCCTAGAACATCTCAATTGAAAAGGGATGGGTTTCTGTGGCTGGGAATGGCATCCTGCCCCACAGTCTGCTAACACCATCCTCAGAGCAAGGAGAAGTCTCTGTTACAGAAAGCAAACAGTAGATAAGCATCTATCCACTGTACTGTGATTTTCAGGTGTATAAAATCTCTCTTAAGCATACATAAGGTAGCATTCTAGTTTATCATGAGAATTACAATGCTGTGTTGATCACGTTCACTACACTCTATGATGTCTCCATGAAGAAATTATCATTATTTGGGAAAAAAGTTATTTGTTGATCCGTCTGTATTGGATCTGGCCGGGATGGAGTGAACATTCGCCATAGCAGCCCTCACAGTGCTGTGCTCTGTAGCTGGAAGGTGTTGATAACACACCTCTGTTTTGGCTACTTCCGAGCGGTGCTCACACAGCATCAAGGCTGTCTCTCCAACACCCACACCACCAAAGGCCAGTAGGATGGGGGTGGGCAAGAGGTTGGGAGGGAACATGGCTGGGACTGACCCACTGACTAAATAGATTTTCCACAACGTATGACGTTGCACTCAGCAATAAAAGCTTAGAGAAAGGAGGAAAGAAGGTGTGGCAGTCATTGTCAAGGTGTTTGTATCCCAAAGCAAATGCTACAGTTACTGAGGCCCTGCTTCCCAGGACATGGCTGGACCATTGACTGCTGATGGGAAGTAGGGACTAAATCCTTTTGTTTCCCTTTGCCTCTACATGCAGCCTTTGCTTTTCTTTATTAAACTGCTTGTATCTTGACCCATGGGGTTTTTATCTTGTTTTCTCCCCCTGGCCTGTTGAGGAGGGGAAGTGAGACAGCAGCTTGGTGGGCACCTGGCAGCCAGCCAAGATCAATCCACCACACCATTTTTGCAGAAAGCCTACATTCATAAGAAAATTCTAGTTCTTTACAATTTACTGACCTATATAGTCATATTTCGCTGTGTGGTTGGAGTTACTGAAAAAAATGAAATTGAAAGCTTTCTTTGCCACAGATTTGGTACAAACTGAAAACATGGTGTTGATAAATAAAGACAATGGACCGTGGACTTTGCAGGTTAGCAATCTGGGACACAGGTGACAAAGGTGCCATGTAGCCAGGTTTTGAGCAGTCAGCAGCTTGATTGACACAGGACCTGACTCCTTGAGATATTTCTTGTGACGTGCAGCAGAAAAAAAATTATTAAAAAACCCCCAAACTCTAAGAGTCGGGTTGTGGCTGCTGGCAAAGTTGCTAAGGTTGGTGGTATGCTGTCAGGAGTAGGGTAGGAACAAGACCTTACTCTGGGCGATTACTCAGTTTGTGCTCTCAGTATTGACACTTTCTGTGAGCTAAGAACAATCTTAACCAAATAAGTCTGCTGGGAAGGACCATGAAACCAATTGTCCAGAGACCAATTTCTGCAGGAAGCCTGTGTGATATGACAGACATTACCTTACTTGCCTCTCTGTTTGCAAAGCCACGTTCTGCTAAGTGGTCCTTGCTGACTGTTTGCCTGAGGCTTTATTGTTGCATCAATCATCCAAAAAATGAGGCTGTTTGGTTACAAGCAGAGCATGACGACGCTAAATGGCTAGGCTAAGGCCTTATAGCATTCCAGAGGGAAAATTGACTCTTATTTTATACGAATAGTGTGTACAATTGCACAACTGCGTAAGAAGCACAAGGAGCCATGTGGGTTACCTACCCCAGGGAAGTCCCATGTGAAGGTAAGTAGTCATCACCTCCCTGTGGAGGTTTCCTCCCATCCCATTACCTCACGCTGTCGACCAGTATAAAAGAAAGAACTTGCCAAAAGATCTGTGTCAGATTAGTTCCTCTGCTAATGACAGGAAGGATGAGGACTTGAGCCAGCTACAGCTGAGTCAGAGTCTGTCACGCCCTGCTCCACGCTGCGCTCCTGATCAGCTTCTCACCCAAGCTGGAGTTAAGGGAAACTTTGCATCTTGAGACAAACAATTTAGTGACCACTGAAGTGATTTTGGGGTAAGAAAGAGCTTCATCCCAAGTCCATGACTGTGAAGACCTATGGGGGTACCCATTACTGCTCAGTCAGATCACTCCTAGCCCTCTCAGTGCCAGCCAGCCTTTGGGCAATGGGAGTGCACCCTCCCGGAACAACTCCAGGCCTTAAGAAGTCATAAGTGAATGAACACAGTGAAGCAGAAAATTAGTAAAATCTTTATTAGAAGCTGGAGTATAGAGAAAGTCCAATTTAAGCAGTAAATACACGGAGGGGCAGAGGCCTAGCCAGCAAGGAATGGGACAGCTGTTGCAAGGGCAAGAGGTTGCACAGAAAAAGTTCTGGAAGCTTTGGAAACAATGACACAGGAGAGAAGATGGGCAAACATACCTGGAGGAAGGAATGAAGTGGGAGAAGAGGGGGAAAAGAGTCTTTCCAGAGACAGATATTAAACTACTTAAAGGTGACAACAAGGGTGCTCAGCCAAAGGTTTTCTCATCAAAGTTCCTCTCTTATTTTGTTTTTGAAGCTAACACGCATCCATACCCATATTGGACCACTCAGTCAGACACCCTAGAGAAGCCAGAGTCTGCTGCACCATGTGGTTATTTACTGTTCATAGTGAAATATTTTCTCTGGGAAATAAAGTTGCTGAATCCTTTTCTCTCCAAGTGTACCTGCACAGGACTGCAAAAGTGCCTCCCTTTTCCCAGGAGAGATATTTTTTGGCACACTTTAAGATCTTTATCTGTAAGACTTTATCTGTAACTGAACCAAACTTTCAATAAAACATTGTTCAATAAAAGTTCCCAGTATGTAACTCAAATGAGAGTTTTAGAAATCTCCATCCTTATGTCTGAAGCGAAAAAGACAGGAACATGGTTTAAAATTGAGCTGTAATTTCACAAAACTAGTTGTATAGAAGAGGTTTTATACTGTAAAGCGAAATTACTTGTGGTTGGGAAAGCTAGCTCATAGCTACTAGCAGAGGAGACACTGGGGACTGTTAATATGTATGATTAATGTCTAATTAATTTCAAAAGAATAATATATGAAACCTGAAATGCATACACAAGTCCCATCCTTTCCATCTGCCCCTCAGCTGGCCAATTTTTTTGGGACAAGATTTATCTCTGTATATTGCTCCTAACTAATTTTGGCAGGTGCTGTAATATAATCAATCATTACACAGTGGAATATGTAGAAAGGCGGGCAAGATGACAAGGGAAGAAATGGTTTGGTACTGATTTAGGACTGGAGATTGGGGGTGGTGGGGAATTCATCTCCCCCAATGTTCAGTACACGTGATGGAGATGTCTCCATTTGAGCCGGTCACTCAGTGCTGTCTCTGCAACAAAAAGAGAGGAAGAGACACCCCAAGAAGGGTTCATCTCGCTCTAACCAAAGCATTTAATGTAGGCACATCCGAAAAATGGTTAATCTGACCTACTTCTCTCCACTGACGATAAAAGGAGCCACCCCTGCAGGAGACTTTGGATTCAGAGGACTGCGTTTTAGACACCTAAAGGAGACCTCAGCCAAGGTAACAGTCCCCAGGCAGCTTAATGGTTAAATTTAGGGTAAAATTCTCACTAGTCTTCACTCACTTTTCTCAGTACATTAATATCCCACATTAAAAATCCAGTGGCATTCTCACGTGATTCCTCACATTCATTCACACCCTTTTCTATGCAGATCATGTAATCAAACAACCATAACTAGCATGCAGGAAACAAAATGTTTTATTAGTTGCTTATAGATCAGTTTGCTTTCACTTTTTTTTTTTTTTTTGATTTGCCACAGTAAAGTAGACAAATGCTTCTAGCTTTTGAAGGAGTTCCCACAGGATCAGCCGATGCATTAATGGAAAATCATATGGCTTGTGTTACCAGTGAACATCAAAGTGAAATGCGGAAAGGGACATACTCCCGAGGTCACATGGAGGTACAAGAAGCCAAAGTCAGCGGGACAGTCCCCACTTCTTAGGAAAGTACATCTGCCCCTTCCCATTGTGCAACAAACAAGTATTTGACATGTTTATTGCATTAGGATTTTTTTCCCCTTCCTTGACATTTTTAGAAAGTGGTCAGACTTGGGAAAAAGTTATCCATCCTTTGGTTTCATACCCGCTCCTTATGTGACTGAAGGACCTAGTACTTCACAGAGAAACCCACCTTTTTTCTACTGTGACAGTTTAATAATTATCCCTTTCAAAACAGGATGCTCTGCTCATTACCGCTCTGTGCACTTAATCTGACTAAACCCAGCAGTGAATTTTTGACTCACCGAGAGGAGCTCTGTGAGACATTACTGTTCAGTTCAGTACAAAGGACTGCCATGCCACCAAAACAGACTGCCTGCTACCTGATAAGCATTTGCCATTAAACTAAAGTCAAATTCTTTCTGGATTAGTCTTTAAACAAACACCACTGCCAGAAGAAAAGCAGTAAAGTGGGAGGAATCTTTTTCCTTTGTGTGCTCAGCTACTTCAGTTAGTTCAAATGGAAAGTTCATTCCCAAACACTAACATTCCCAAACCCATTTACCACATACTTAAGAGAATTCAAAGTAAATTGATTTTTATATGATGATATCATTTAGTCTCATGCAGTTCTTGAACGGCCCTGTGCAGATGTGTGTGTGTCATACGCAGATGTATATAAGTGTCATAGTTTCATCTGGGATGGAGTTAACTTTCTGCCTAGTAGCTAGTTTGGGGCTATGTTTTGGATTGTTTTGGTGTAAAGTAAGTAAGGACTTTTCTGCCCCTCACATGGCCCTGCCAGCAAGTAGGATGGGAGAGCACAAAAAGTTGGGAGGAGACACAGCCAGGACAGCTGACCACAACTGACCAGATGGATGTATATTCCATACCATGGGATGTCACACTTAGTACAAAAAGCTGGGGGATGAAGAAGGAAGGGGAGGACATTCGGAGTTATGGCAATTTGTCTTCCCAAGAAACAGTTTACACGTGATGGAGCCCTGCTTTCCTGGAGATGGCTGAACATCTGCCTGCCTGTGGGAAGAAGATGAATGAATTCTTTGTTTTGTTTTGCTTGCGTGCACGGCTTTTGCGTTACTTACTAAACTATCTTTATCTCAACCCATGAGTTTTCTCACTTTTACTCTTCTGATTCTCTTCCTCATCCCACTGTGGGGGGAGTGAGCAAGTGGCTGCATGGTCCTAGTTTCTGGCTGGGCTGAGGTTAAACCACGACAGTAAGAAAAGGCAGAGAAAGACTGCCCTGCAGGCTGGATGCTGTCTGTGACACTGGCTCATCTGGCTCTTGGACTGCTTCTGCAATATTTTTTTCCACACTGCATGTGTAGCATAGTAAGTAGTTTGTATAGTATGACATATTCTTTCATGTGACCAGATGTGCACTTGTTCCACGATCAACATCCCATTTCCCCATAAAGCGAAAAGACCAATGGCAAGCAAAAAATAGGATTGCATTCTTGAGAAAGAAATTGGAAACACTTAAGAAGGCGTGCCACCAATGCAAAATTTCAGATTAACCCAAAGCCAAACTTTTCACCAGATTGTCGCATAAAACCAACCTGAGACACAGCATAGTTGAATGTGGGGAGGGCCATGCCCCAGCAGTGCTTCCTTCCAGAGCAGACCTGCAACCTGGACCTCCTTGGCAGCTGGTAGGGTGGTCCTCTACATCCTCTAACCTTATGTCCCCTTTGGGAGTTTTGAAGAGAACAGAACTTTTTGTTCTCCTCTTACTTGATTTTCTCTTCTACCCTCTTTCCACTTCTTTCATTTAGCAGGAATCCAACTTGAGGAATGGCACTGACTCCAGCTGCTATGATTCATGCTTCCCAACTGCCCAGCTCTTTGCCAAGTTCCTTTCCCCTCCATGGGAGTTCCTCAAGTTTACATGACTATCGCAGTCCTTATAGAGGATTTACAAGTCCTTCTGGCTTGACGGGCTTTTTTTCCAGACTACAACTTATCCAGGACTCCTATAGTAATTTATAGGCAACACATTAGAAGAAATACCAATGTACTCATGTGTTATTCAATTTATAATTTCCATCTTGATAAAGGCTTCTCACAGAGACCACACATCACATATTAATGGAACAAACGTCAGACTTGGCCCTTGAAGTTCTTTTCTAAACTACTTTTCAGTTCTCTCTTCCCTCTTAGGCAGGCACTTTGGTGAATCCAGACATTTCAGGCAGATCTGCTCCTGGTCACATAGATAAAAATGATAGCAGGGTGTACTTCCAGATTGCTGGAGAGGCTACATAACCCGCCATACATAAATCCTCATGAACAATGTTTTGAATTAGGCTCTTTCATCACCTAATGGAAGAAAAAATAAAGGCAAGGAAAAAAAAAGCTAAGTAGCTTTTCTGAGTCTTGGTTTCTAATCTATCAGACATAGGCTAGACTCTACAGACCGCATTTCTCTGTCTACTGTCTCTGCTCAGAATCATGCAATTTCACTATGTTTTCCTGACAGAAGTGTCCTAGTGTCCCCTTGCTGTAAAACTAAGCTTTCTCTGCAGCTTCCTCACACCACCTCTTCCCACTTACTCTACTCTGTGCTGCCAAAACAGCATGGGGCTTTTTAGAACTTCTCCCTGAATGCAAGTCAGCCTCAAGAAGTGAAGCTCCTGCTCTCATAATGGACAGCACAGATAACACAAATGGTTCTGCACTTCAGAAACCCTTTGGTTTGAAAGCAGCTTTCTCAAATACATTATTTTCATAGCTAAAATCTCAGGTAAAATGAGTCCTGCATGCTTTAAAATACACATTTCAAATACCTTATAAATAGTCTTGTAATTAATAAGAGATTTTTTTTTTTTAGCCAGGCACAGATACAACAGGTAGCTTCATGTTTTCTTGTTTCCACCAGATCACAACTTTATCAAGCTTTAAAGATCCAGATTGATGTTGTCTGTTTCAGAGCAAATGGATTTGTCAGCGTCCACAAAATATTCCCATTTCTTAGAGGACAAAGTCAAAGGCTTGTTCTGATCAATGCAGTTTCACTGCAGATTTTCAACTGACCTTTTGAACTGACAAAGTTGGGTAAGACAGGATGAGTTGCTTCAGTTTTAAGAGTGCATATTTTACAGATTTGGGGAAGAAAGGAAGGAAGATGCAAAGACACATGCATTAGGTGGTGAAGAAAAAAAAATCACAGTCAATGCAGCATTATTCTTTCTGCAAACACCCTGCCCTGAATATGCTTCATCCCTACAACTTCCCTCTGCTGATCAAGTTGTGGCCTTTCTGTGAATTCTGAGCAACTGAGCGCGATTCAGGCTGGGGCACCCAGGCTCAGGGGCTGTCCTGCAGTACCTGTCCCTAGCTGATAATGCATTCCAGTGAGGTGGAGTTTCTGCCTGTTCCCTGCTGGCCAATCTTCAGCCAAATTCCGGCCCTTCCACTCAGCCCAAGGAGACAAGGGAGTCACCCAACTCATGCAAAGAACCTTTAAGGACCAGAAGATAAGGGACCTAAAAATTTGGGCAGGAACTGAAAGTGCAGATGTGCAGAAGAATGAGAATCTCTAGGTTGGAACTGAGGAGCTAGAAGAAAATATAGGCAGAAGCAGAGAGGAAAGACACAAAAGTATTTAACTACTGCAAAACTTGCAACTGAACTTGTTATTTTCAAATCTCCACGCTCTCTTCTGTGCTAGAAGACTGTCAGCAGTTTTGCAGATAATGGGCCTTCATAGCAGCCAGCCAAAAAACTAAGCAATCACAGAAGGTTACTTCGATCTGCCAAAGTCAACCTTGCTGATACCTCGTCTATGGTCAGCATGGTCCCACGTGAAGATTTCTTTTTCTCTTTTTCTCTTCTTTTTTTCTGTTTTGTTTTGTGTTGTTTTTTTGTAAAAGTAATTGTATTTTTAAAAAGCGTGAAAGCATTGCAAAGGGAATCATTCAAATGTAAAATCTAAGTTCGGTCCTCAAGCAAGCATTCAGACATAAGACAGAAGAGAGTTGCAGGCTTCATAATCATTATAGCTCCCCCTGCAATACCCCTAAGTGACTCAGTGCCTAGAATAAACGCTGATGCCTGAATAGCAACTATTCATAATTTATCGCATGCTTCCTTCAGAAGTGGTGCACTGAACTCTTTGTTGTGGAACTACCCAAAAATACATCTACAGTGGGGCTATTTCTACAGCATCTTAAACTGTAACACTTTGTATATCTTTGTCCTCATAGAAAGTTGTATATAAAACTAAAGCTGAGTGAAGCAAGAGAACAGAAGTCGGGCAAGGGAAGACTGCTCTTCATTCAGCAATGAGTATACAGTTTGTAGGTACAAAGCTTCCTTCAGGAGCGAAATTTTACAAATTCCGAAGGTCACAACAAGATTAATCTCTCACAGTCAAACAATTCCCACGTCATTACAAGGGTAAAAATTAATATTAAACTCCCAAGCCACTGAAACTTTTTGATCTTAGCCAGATAGAGACCAGAATATAACTCTGCTGTACAAGGTGTAGAGAGGAGTTCCATGTTCCTGTGACAGCACTAGATGGGAGGGAAGGTGATGACTCAGTGGTCTGCTGTCTCCCTTCTGAACATCTTATGAGTGGAAGTTAAAAACATTTTGCAGTGTATCTGAAACACGGATGACACAAAGTAATTTAATGAATTAACCTAAATGGCTATAAAGTTTTAAGGACAATCAACACACAATCAACCTTGGGTGGTTTATCCATGTAGTCAAGGACTAGGAAAAATACTTAGGCCAGCTCTCTGGAGAATAGCTGTAGACAGAGAACTGCAATGACTGGAACAGGTTGCCCAGAGAAGCTGTGGATGCCCCATCCCTGGAAGTGTTCAAGGCCAAGCTGGATGGGGCTTTGAGCAGCCTGGTCTAGTGGGAGGTGTCCCTGCCCAGGGCAGGGGGTTGGAACTAGATGATCTTTAAGGTCCCTTCCAACCTGAACCATTCTGTGATTCTGTGTGTGATTCTGTGTGACCTATTACCCCTTATTTGCTTGTTAATCATGCTGTGCAATTACGTACAAAATGCTGTTTCCATATTTAGAAAATTGTACTTGATTCCAAAATGAACTAGAGACAATAAACCTTGCAAATTCCAACAAGCTCCACATAGATCTACAAGAGGCAACTCAATACCACGCCAGGGGCAAACACCAAGAGAGCTCTGCAGAGCATCAGCTTGGGGCCAGCCTGGCCTGTGAAAGTCAGAAAGCTCTGTGCTGGAGCCGGGCTGTCTCTGTGCAGGGCAGCTTAATGTACTTAAGCACCTCATTCATGGAAATGCTGATGTTTGTAAGGCAGGGTGGATGTTTAAGAGGTAAAGGTAGCAGAGAAATTAGGCAGAGAGCTAGGTTAAATAAGGAAAATTCAAATCTAGGTAAACAAATGCAATGTTAGAGCAGTTGTTAAGTTATTACCCCCTATTAAAGACAGAAGTGGAGCAACGTGTGTTGTCCTGAGGTCCTGACATCCACACCACAGGACCAGCAGACAGGTTTTGCTTTGGACTGGCTGTGGTCTAGTACTGCGGACTAAAAGCCCCCGCAGGTGAGTGCCACAGCAATGGCTTGGGTAGCACGGCCCCGTTCTGTCTCGTGTACAAGGATTATAGTTTATCCCTCCACAACTGCTCTGCCCAGGGAGCCAGAGCATCGATAACGGGGACAAACAGGAGATTTTTACTTCAGAATCCAAACCAACATGGCAACGCAGGCATACTCTTAAAGGACTTCCTCAACAACCCAGAAAGAAAAGAACCCCGCAGAGCGGTAACTGTTTATCAGCAGCTTCTGTGGCCCATTTGGGATTCCCTTACAAGAGACTGTAAAGTCATATGGACACTGGTTGTATGTATGACTTTTTTTTCTTAGTAGAATTGGTTTAGTTCAGCTCAATAGTAACAATTATTAGCAAACATTTACTAATCAGGATTGCTGCTTTATTTACTTGAAAAATGAAAAATCTTCCATCAACTTTTCTGCTAAGGGATTTTAGCTGAATACCAAATCCTGCTCAATTACACCGTCTTGAACTCCAAAAAACTGATTAATTATTATAATTAATACAAATTACAGGTTAAGCGATAGCCATCTGTCTTTGCTCCCATTCTTTGTAAGCATTTCAGGGATGTAAATATCAGGCAGGGAAAACAACTGTTCAAGCTAAAGGCCATGCTGACACAAGAACAAATGGGTATAAATTGGCTATGAATAAATTTAGGCTGGAAACTAGAAAAAAAAAAATAAGTTAAGCATTACAACACCGAAGATCTGCAGAAGAATTTTAGTGGTAGCAATGCAGGACTAAAATTAATCTACTTTTAAGGCCAAGCCAGATAAATTTAAGAAACATATGAAGTAACACGTAACTTGTTAGAGAACGGCAAAAAAGCCATCCTTTCAGAGAGGTTCTTCTGGAGCCGTGTACATGACAGTGCAGCTACAGCCAGATCTCCATATGGCCCGGGAGCAGGGAGAGATCAAGCTTTAGATGACATTGAAGGTTTCTCAAATCAGACACCATTAATTGCTTCACTTTGCTTCGCTTTACCTGGCCTAGATAAGATCACATAGAATATAGCTCCACAATATTTCGTTTGAAGTTCAAAATATGTAAGATTTGCTTGCAGCAACGGAACATATTTTAAAGACCTAGAAAGAAACATTTGTGCAGATGAGAATATTTGTAAGGTAGGTAAATCATAACTAACTACTGCAGCTTTTGATGTTGAAATACCTCTCTTCAGTTGTTACCACTTTGGGCTTTCACTTTTTATCAGATTATTTATACTATAAATAGGCTAATATTATACTGTACAACCCTTGTCATAACTTTAAGGTACCTACAGAGATCTAAGAAGAAATTCAGTATACAAGGCACCAAGAAAAGGAAATCTTTCATGGGCCATTGGTAGATGAAAATATACACCCTGTTCTGGATAGGAAAAATTCCATTACATGTTTTAATTCAGGCAACGAGTAGTGAAACAATGTAAGTTTTAAATACATTTCTGAAACCATTTCTTACTCTTTTCAGAGCCTTTGTACATATTACAAATTCATAATAAAGATTATGTGGTTTATGGAGCATATATATTAAATTACCTCCAATTCCAACCTCTCCTGCAATCTTTTCAGCCCCCATCTCTTTTTTTTTTCTGTTTGTATAACATACCTGTAATCTCCTATTTGCATTGCAATATACTATTCAGCATAAATAAAGAGATTGGACTTTCACCTTAAAAATATTTGAATTGATTACCCCAAAAGAATTAGAATAACAGTTTTTTTAGCTGCTAGCGGCTTATAAAAAATAAATCAAATATTTTTTCTATTAAAAATGCATGAAGTAACAGTTTGTCCTAGAGGATACACCACCAGTAAAGAAACTGAAGGATCATCTCGCTTAAGTACAGCTGGAGGAGACCAGCTTTATTTGAATAAAGCCTACCTTTTATTTTTGGATGGCTGCAATTTCATTTTTGTCTAGTTTACACCTGTTCTGGAGAATTTCAAATTACCGATTCCAGTGTCTAATACCTGCAAAACAGAATATTATTCAACTAGTGAAAAAGGGGAATGTGACCGCCTGAACATTATCATCATTTTCCAACATTTTCTGCAGAAGTGCAGGAACTCAGACACTATC
The DNA here is from genome assembly GCF_964199755.1 of Larus michahellis. Lineage (NCBI taxonomy): Eukaryota > Metazoa > Chordata > Aves > Charadriiformes > Laridae > Larus > Larus michahellis. Next base: position 206,751,810 of record NC_133896.1, read on the forward strand.
TTCATTACTCCATTAGCTCAGAAATATTGAGGACAAGAATATGTCTTTGTGAATCTGTAATATAAGCAGTTAGCCTCAAAGTTTTGGTTACTTACACTTCATAGATTTGCTAAGAAATTTCATCAGCTTTATTTAAAAAAAACCAAACAAACTAGAATTGTGGGGTTTTTTTTCCACCTACTACTCATCCAATGGGAAACGCTAGCTACATCTGAAACCTCTGTGCTGAGCGGGAGTGCGCCATTCACCTCCTCTCCAGTCAGACACCTGCTCTCTGAGGCTGACCTTGTGTCCCAGCTCCCCGGGGGATGCCGGCAGCTGCTGTGCACTTCTGAGTCGGATGCCTTTTCCAGCGCAGTCCTGTGCGTGATCTCCCTTTCGCAAGCTCCAGACAGCTCCCTGCGCAACGGGAAAGGGCTCTGAACTGCTCCACTGAAGTATAAAGGCTCCCAGTACAGCCATCAGAGACAAGTAAGTGCTGCTCCACTCTTATCATTCTCGAGAGACCTTCAGGGGTGCCTGTATCTCTCTGTTGACTATGTGGGGAGTTTCAGCACGTACCTCAGAGCTTTGTATCTGGCAAAGGCTGTGGATTTACGTGTAAGCCATTGCAATACCTGACTTGCAAACTTCATTAATATGGAACCACAGACAGAGAAGTTCTGAGTCAGGACTTCACGATTCTGACTTTCAGGTCCACTGGAGGACTACTGAGAGGGCCAGCGATGGGGAGCACATGGCCTGTGAGAAAATGTTGAGAGACGTGGGCTTGTTTAGTCTGGTGAAGAGGTGGTTTACAGCAGTCTGTAAATGTGTACATGGGAATTATGAAGGGGACAGAGTAAAACTCTTCTTGGTCATGATATATGTTATACATATACAAGGAGTGACAGCCACATGTTGTGGCTTGAGAGATTCAACTTCTACTTTAAGAACCACAAGCAAAATGTAGGGACTCCCGTGGTATGAAGTAAGTTCCTGAAAAATGTGAAGGTCCTGTATCATATGATTTCTACTGGCCATCATAAGTTCACAGTTCTTCACATTCCCTGGTGGAAACAGGTAGAGCTGGCAAGATGTGTAGAGGACCTGAAGACTTGTGCTGTGTGTGGTTGCAGTAACCGTAATGCTGAGGACAACTCACACCACAGAGTTCTTGAGTTATTTAGTGGGAGGTAGAGGACATTGGACCTGTTAAGTGCTTAACCTGTTAAGGACATAGGGCTGGATGTAATATACAAACTGACATTTTTTACAGTGCTGATTTTCTTACAGCAACAGTTTTCATGTTGCTCTGAACCAATTGCAGAATTACCATTGATATTCAAAAGCAAGAGTAGGTGGCTTTTCTTTTACTTTGGAGAAACCAAAGGAAGAACTGGAAACAAGACAGCAGTGCTGTAAGAGAGTAAGAACATCCACTGAGTTGACAGAAGTAAGCAAAAGATCTTTCTTTCTATCAACTTTTTACACTTAAAACATGCACAAATATAAAAACAAAGTTAAAGTCAGCTCTGAGCAGGCATTTCCACTTGGGTGAAAGATGGAAGGATTTGGAAACATTCATAAATTAAGATATATTAGAACTTTGGAAAGGAGAAAAGGCAATACTTGGGATTTTTTTGTCAGACTAATGAAGGGGGGGAAAGTGCTTAAGCCTTAAAAAGGCTTTTAAATCACTAATTGGAGTCCAAAAATATAAAATTTATACAGCTACAAATTTGTAAGCTACAAATTGATTTTTCTTCCCTCAAATGAAGTTTTTAAGAGAACTAAGAACTCAAAGAACTTAAAAATCTGCCTACAATATCTTCGGTTAATAGCCATAGATCATAGAATCGTAGAATCATAGAATGGTTAGAGTTGGAAGGGACCTTGAAGATCATCTAGTTCCAACACCCCTGACATGGGCAGGGACACCTCCCACTAGACCAGAGTAGATCCAGCCTGGCCTTGAATGATGAGAAGCAGTTGTGGAGAGCTCTGTTTTTAAAGCCAGCTTCAACACAGGGATGCTCAAACCAGTAGGGATGTGAGAATCACTGCTGATTTAGGCTTGAGAGTGGAGGAAGTCTAGACAGGTTAGTTTTGTTATTACCATGTTAATGCACATTCCTGCATTTGGCCTGGCTCCCATCCTTCCCTGATTCTCCCTGGGTGGCGTGACATCACTTCTGGGATCAATACAAATATGCCTAGTTCGAAACTTCTGGGCTGCGTTGTATAGATATGCCCAGTATTTTCAAGAAATAGAATTAACACTGTTATCCTTGCTCATGGATATTGTTTTGCAAATGTATGAGCAAAGGTAGACTGATAGAAATCATTAAACAGAAATGGTTTTTTGTTCACAAAAGAAAAGAAGCAGGTCCCAACTCAGATCAGAGCCACTAATTCTGAAATAGACTTACGTTGTGACAAAAGAATCTGTTATGGTCATTATTAATGACAGAAATCTTCTGATTTCCATCTTTTTTCACTGTTCAGTGCAGCAAATTAGTTAATGTAATTATAAGTAAGTGATGCAAACATAAAAATAAAAACTGATCCAGATGTTGAAATACTGAAATCTTAAAGAAGATTAAGTTGGTTTAGTGTTAAGATTATATTAAGAGAAAAGGAGTCAGTCTTAAAAGTTGCAATTGCATTACATATTTTAGGATGCTATGAGGTCACAACAAAGAGGACTTCGCTACTGCTGCCAGTAGTTGCTACATAAGCAAAATGACTTTTCATTAATTTTCCAAAGTTGTTTTCAGAAAAACATACTCTAGAGCACTGTAATGTCCTAAAAAGACACGAGGCTCACAAATATAGCATTATGTTTTCCTATTGCATAAAGGAAAGTGGTTAGGAAGGAATAAGCAGGGAATAACTTCTTATTAATTATGTGCGTAAGAAGTGACGATGGTTCAAATTCCACACTTAAGTGATGGTAAGCCTGCATCCAGCCTCTAGGAGGGGCTTACAAGGAATAAAGAGCTATTAAATGTGAAAGAGGAAGGTAATTAATGGACATTTATAGAAAACAGCAATATATTTCTTTTTCTTCTAAACTTTAAATGTCATCGTTTGATTCTTAGATCACAGACCACTGGAGGCTTCTCAAAGTTTCTGAAAATGTAGCAAAAAATATAGAGCTAACTGCATACACCACCAATATGAATTAAGATTATTTTGGACTGTGATAGAGTACCAGCTCATATATTAACCCAACACTTAGTTAAAATAAAGTTTGAACCAGAAAACATGGTGAATCTTGTGAAAATGCAGTAACTGAAATGGATCATTTACATCAGCCACTAAGTTGTCACTGAAATTTGAAACCCTTGTAAAGTCTGGGTACTTAAAGTCTGGCATTTAAATTTCACTGCCTACCTTTAACACTTCCTGGTGAAGGTTCTTGCAAGTGGTTTCTGCATCTTCAGTTCCCTTCCCTAAAAGATTGTCTCCATCAATGTAAATGGCCTTTTTATGGGCCCATTCTGCACTGGCAAGAGGTGTGCGTTTCCTGGGAGTGTCAAGGAAGATGTTTCCTGCTGTGCTGTCAATGGTAGGAGAGCCAAAACGATCTTCAAGAAACCTAAACACTGCCTCATTGAAATCCTGTACAACATTTCATCTCATTCATGATGTATCATGAAAATATGACTCCTCTCCCAGAAGACTGTATCACATGGAGCAATAAGTCTTTGGGCAGCCTGGCTAAACGCACTCCCCAAGACCCAGACACCAACACACCATTGCCAAAAGGATGAACAGGAACTTCTGGGGCTTTGTCTCAATTGGTGTAAAGCAAGGGGAGACATCGGGTCTTCTTAGATCAGATGAGGTAGGAGATTCAATGGAAGTCATAGGAACACCATGGCATTTAAAATTTGACTGCATAGTACACTACAGCAGATAATTCTGCAGCAAGGGCTAGAATGATGACCAAACAAGCCTTGATTGTGTAATAAAACACTGTGTGGGGTACACAGGTGCTGAACGAGGAAAATGAAATCAGAGCTTCAACATCTGCTGCTATCAGATAAGGGGCAGATTCTTAACAAATGCAAATTGTTTCATCCTTTCATGCATTGATCTCCTTATGATATTTACCGGGGATCTATAAAGTGGAGTCTGGTGTAGAAGAAATTACAAATGAACCAGAGATTCCCAGGGGAGGGTCTCTTTTAATAGCAACACAATGCAAATTCAGCCAAAAATGCCATCCAGGACCCAGATGAACATTTCAGTAACATGTATTAGAAACAAGGCAGGGTTGTGTATAGCAGCACACTAGGGACTAGTTTAAGATCTGTGACTGAGAGAAGGAAGTCATCACCATCCTGTGGATGGTTTTTATTACACGCTTGTTGTTGTTCATCAGAAGGCACTTAATAAAACAGATCAGCAAATAAAACAACAACAGAGTTTACAGCCATAGCATAAAACCGAATAAGCAGTAAAAAGTTCATGCTAAAAGATATATTTTTCATCCCTGGCTTTGCAAACGCAACAGGTGTAGCTCGCGCATCTCAGGCAGAAGAATTTCTGAGGAAGTCTAAAGAAACGTGCTGTCGGAAAGCTCTTCTGTCATTCTCATGGATGAGACCAGAAACAGCTATGCATCTTGTCTTAAAAACCCTTTGCTGCTGTGAACGTAACAGATGAAATTCTGCTTTTAGCCATATTCCTATGACCCCACTGGCTGCAGCAAACAATCTTGGTGTATTAACAAGAGCAAATTTTAGTCAAAGGGAGAGCAATTTCTTCCAAATGGCAAAATGAAAAGCAATCTGCAATTGCATTTCTGTTATTCTTTCTACCCCAACTACCTAGGGGCAAAATTGTGGCTGAAATCTTATCATCCAAATCAACTGATTAAGAATAACTTTAGTCTAAGCAGATGTAACCATGTATGGCTAATGACGGCGTTTCAAAATATCACTAGGAGGAAAATAAAAGCAGAGGCAAAATTGACTAAATGATGTGGAATTGTTCTCGGTACATTACCTTAGTTCTGTGTCAAAACAGAGGACATTTTGGGCAAGTGAAATAATCACTTTTCAAGGTCTTTTCCAGTTCTTCTTATTTCACTCTCTGTGAAAGTGAGAGCATGCAAACTCCAAGAAATAAAGCACTTCAAGGTCTCCAGATGAAAAGTTATTTGGAGAATAGATTACTATTTAGACAAATAAATGCTATATTTTACTTCAAGGCAAAGACAATTGACTGCTGTTGAAAGAAATGGAAAGCAGCAAGAAAGACACTACAAGATGATTTAGGGCGGCAAAGACTCATGCCCTCTGATTTTATAAAAATACATTTGTCAAATATAATAATGCTAACAGATTATGACCCATATGCTTTAATAGCTAAGGGTAGAGTTCCTCTTGTTGACAATGATTGGCTTATGGTTGATTTAATGCAGGGATGTAACTGATTTAATGAAGTGCAACAAAAGATAAGTCCTAAGAGATATTCCACTAAGAATGAAGTAGAATAATTTTTTGCATGGCTACAATGTCATGCAAACAGGCAAGTCTTTCAGAGTAAAACCATCAATTTAGCTGGAACAATGAACATGACATGTATTAATGATTACCCAGCTTCTTGCTACCCTTGAAATTAAAAGGGAGATGAAGTGCTGTAGACAGAATATGTTAAATTCAGACACAGGTCTGCTGAGTCCAGGGACAGGCTTTAATGTAGTTTACATCACCTTCCAGGCCATTTAGCAAAAAAATTATGCTAATAGATTCTGACTCTGTGACCGAATAGGACCATAAGTATCTGTATTACCGTATAATCTTATGTGTATCTAAAATTATTTGTGCTCTACTTCTAAGATAGTTTATTAGTTTAACAAATAAATCTGGACGAAGAGCAAGTTTTCCAGTTCACTGAAATTTTCAGTCTTTCAAAATTTTGTTTCAATCCAATTCAGAGAACAATTTTTTCCAAATTATTTCCAGAAAGGAATCACCTAAAACGGGGGCACATTGCACTAGGTAGTCCTAGTTGGCAGGAAAGGTGGAAGGAGTACCGTCACCCCTAAATCCCTTGCAGTCCATCACCCGTTTTCAAAATGAAGAAGTTCCTCCTGCTTTGCCAAATGGCCCATCCCAGAGTCCTGGAGGTGGTTCACAGGACCAGCAGCTCCCAAGCCATTTGACTGGACAGAGCTGATCCCCATAGCCCCACTCACTGCCTGCTGAAGAGATGGGTCTTAGGCACCTATTTCCACAGCACAAAGCATGGTAAGGCTCTGCCTCCACAGCTGAGGGAAGCCTACAAATCCACGGAGTCCACGCATATCCTTCACAGAGAAACATGGGTCTTGAAACATCATGTCAGGGAAAGCTGAGACAAATGCCTGAAGAGCATTGCCATGGGGATGGTTAACCTGTTTGGCAATGAGAAAGCCTGCAAAGATCAGTTCAGGCACAATGGGATATTCTCGTCTCTTAGCACTCTGTGAAATTCTGCCCTGTTTAAATGAGGAACTCTTTCACATAAAAATGACATAATTTAAAGAAAATTGCAATTTTATATTTCTGGTAGCAAATTCCAGGAAAAGATACCAAAACAGAAAAATAATTTCATGTTAATAGGCAATTTACCGACACATATTGATGGTCCAAGGGGGAGAGGATTCATACATTTTAACATGAGAAGACTTCTAGGAGTGACAGGAGTTAATGTAGGTGCCTTCAAGAGGAAAACAGAGATTCACGGATTCAGCTAATCTTTGTTTTAACTATAAACAAGTCCTGGCCCCAGTGAACACTTGTACTACCTGTGAACACTTTGAGAACATCATGCCAGAGCCAAGTGTACATCCAAACGCCATCCCCACACAACACAGGCACCACAAGCGCAATCCATTTTGCCATATTTCAGGGGCTTGATCCAGTTCCCCACATCTAAGTGTCTTGTGACTTTGGGAAGACCTAACGTACCCTACCAGGCCTTCAGCTGCTGGTCTTGAAGTACATGGGCATCTGTGTACATTGCAAATACCCGTGGGCACCTCAAATCCACCAGGTATATGTAAATACCCACATCATGGATTTCTCAAGTTGATAAAATGAATCTGTCATCAGTGAGACATAGAGCAGCTTTGACTGATGTACCCACAACTATAGAACTTACGTGTCTGAGTTGTCTTGCTGAGATGAAGAGTCTGAACAAACTGACTAGAGGCGCACAACAACAAAATAATAGAGAGAAAGATTAGTGGGAGATCTTCATTACTGCAAATTTAAAGCCAGCTTTCAGTACATTTTCTTTTGTTTTCGCTCATTTGTAAAAGTGTGGGGTTTTTTCACTCATTTATTTAACCACACAGTTAATATCTAGCACATGTAGAGGCTACAGCTATCATTTGCTGTGAAAGCATTTGGGGTGAGAGATCTAGGTACAAACCCATCTTCTCAGTGACATAATTCTAAAACCCTGCTGTGAAATTGTTTTTCCCTTGTCATCAAAGAGCAGCAAACTAATAGCTATGTTAAAACAGTAGCTGCATGTTTCTGACAAAACTAAATAGCCAGCCATCAAACTGACAAAGTAGCTTAGCGAGGTACTACAAAAGGTGCTGTCAATAAGAACCAAACAGCAGCAGAGGCAGCGTTCAGAAACTGAGTCCTTAGTGACACAAGAGGAACAGGAAAACGTGACAATATCTTTCCCCTTGTAGTCCTCAAAGCTTTTATTTCTCTGGGGAAAAAAGAAATTAAATTTTTTATTAATGTACCTTTGTTAAATATGACCTTAGCTAAAAAATTCCCCAACGGCTACAGCTGCTTTCATGCCCTAGCAGTAAATAATGGCAGCACCTGCCCCAGGCCCTTCACCTTGACAGAGCATCGGGGCTGCCTAGGTGGAGTCGCTGTGCCTTCGCTCCAGCTGTCGCTGCTGTGGTCATTGAAAGTGCAATGGGCAGCAGGGATCATTTCAGGATCTCTGATCCCTGCCATGCTGAGGATATCCCCACCAGGCGGTTCTTCCCAAGGGACCTTCCTCACTGGCAGACACATTGTCACCAGCTGCTCAGAGCAGCTATGTCAGATGTCCAACGACCTCCGTTGGGGTCTCATGCATCCCCGCATTGGGCATGTAAACCCCGGGCTCTGTCCCACATTCCATGCCCAGCTCCGTGTGTCACAAACATCTAGTCGATGTCTGGGGCTGGATTCGGGCTGCTGCTTGCAGCACCCCCATGCTCTGCCCAGGGCAAAGCCGTCAGGGAAGACTGAAGAGCCCGTGTCGGCGTTGGACAGCTTTACAGAGAGGGGACACGTGGAGCCAGCAGAGAAACAAAGACACAGGGAATTCCTTTGTAGAAGGAATTATTATGAAAAACAAGGGAAAAAGAAAAAAAAGAGATAGGAGGACAAGAATCAGTCCTTTCCTTATTCTTGTGTTTTCCTTTTCCTTCTATCCTGATTACCTCTGTTTCCCCCTACCTGTCTCTGGTTACCTCTAGCTGTCCTCAGGGCATAATTACAGGTGAGATAACCCAGCCCAGTGCAGCACATGTCAGCAATACAGGGGCATTTACTGTTAATTTGTTGCTTAGCTTCACCAGCACCGCTTTGGTCTTCAGGCACTGTCCTGCCTCTGCCTGGAGACCTTAGAGAGCTGCAGGCTCTTATGTCAGCCAATGCTAGTCCGTCTTAAGCCAGATCTGAACACTGGTGGAATAGCCATGACCACAGACAAACTTCCCAGCAGTGTGCCATTTCCATGCTTTCTGCCTTCTTCTTGGAAAATGTTGTAGATGTTCCAGCATCCCAAGCTTTGTACATGGAAAAGGGACCCCAAGACCGCAGCTGAAACTCAGTTACTAAACAAAATTCTTTTCTGTAACAAGATGCCATTTATTTTAGGCAATGGTAGATTTAATTTGTAAAGTTTGTCTCAATTCAATAAGGAATAAAGCCAAGACCCCAAGACTTCACATGAACTTAACGTGAAACAGGCTTTGAATTAACAGATTGGTAGCTGAGGAGCAATCTGAGAAGTTTGAAAGCAGGCAGCAGACTGAAATCTCACTATAATTCTAGTGATTTAATTATAATATTGGTTCTTTAATTATAAAACTGGTTCTTATACGTTGATTATATTGGTAGCTGTGGACATCTCAAATGTGATCACCCAGCATCAGTTTCATCCATTGACAAAGATAAAGCGCCTCCTGCACCCTTACTTCCAGAGGCTCGCAGACTTCTGGACTGGTGAGTGCTTCCTATCCGAGCCTGGTTTGTGACGACCCTGGACAAGCTCTGACAGTCTCTGAAACTCCGATTCCTGGTTATGTGATGCAGTGTGAAAGTCAGAAAGTGAGGTGCAGCGCTCATAAATAGTATGGAGGTTCTCATCTGGAAAAAAATATGATGTCCATTAAGGACAGAAGACTTGCAGAAAAAGTCCTAGAGCCCCAGGCATCCACCTTTTAAATATTTTTAAAATGATTTTTAAATATTTTTAAAAGGCACTTAGAAAAGCTCCCATATTCTGGAAATGTGAGAGAACCCAGCTTTCTGGAAGACACAGAACGGTGGGATGGCTGTCAGGGGTGTCCAGGTGCAAACTCTGCATATTTTTCATGGACCCACATAAACATGGATGAGTTTAGGAAAGAAACAGTGCAGAAGAGATGCAATGCAGCACTTCATTATGCAGTCAGCAGGTGACCAACCCTGAAACCTCCTACACTAAGATACTCCTACACATTGCCTCCGCTGAACGCACTCATATCACAGCCAGCAGAACTGAGAAAAAATAAATGTATCATGAATTGAGAACGTGTCCGGGAATCGACATTGTCACCAGAGTCTGCTCATTGGATCACAGTGGGGCAACAATATATTCTTATACTTATTCTTATTTTTACCCTTACCTTTATTTTTACTTTAGTTTTAGTTTAAGTAAATGTGTGAAAGAAGCAGACAAGACGTCTTAATCTGTGATACTGTAAACAAAAACTCAGGGGGTAAGATTTATAAAGAAATATCAATAGCAAAGTACACAATAATGAAGTGAATTAGAACAGCAATTAAAGTTCATCAAGTTGAATAATTGCCAGCAACTGATTTTATTAATGACAGAAATATCTGAAAACTCCATAGTAAAAGTGTCTGGGCAAAATACAGTCTGCCTCGTTTCCTTGAGAATTTCAGGAGGAATAAAAGAGCACAGTCCAGTTTTCTTACTCAGGCTGATCTCCCTGCAATGACACCCTCGGTCAACTTTGACTTTCAGCTAGAAACCCAATGGCTTTAGAAATATAGATGACATATTTTTCAGTGACAACTACAAATCACACATGGGATATGTCACTATAACAGAGAAAATCCAGTCCAATCCTAATTAAAGGTCATTTCAGGGTTAATATTATATTCTAAGGCTTCCATGCAGTAGCAAGGCCAGAGAGAAACAGATTATGAACGCTTTGTGCATATGGGAAAGTCTTATGAGAGACTCTGTCTATGTTTTATGAATAGTCTTTATATCATTAGCTCTCTAATCAGTTTACAAACAAACATTCCTAACACAATTCACTCTCACAAAACAGAAGTATTTAATAATACAGACTATTTCTATCCTATTCCCACACCTGGGGTAATAACTTTTAATTATGTCATTTCCTATATTGAAATAGCTTAAGTGGTATGACTGTGGGTATACTCACCTTGAAATGCAGCCTCCTCTTCTCTCAAAGCTTGATCAGGACTATCGTGCCAGTCGCACAGCGTGACACCTATCGTGTATATACGGTAGGAGTACTGCAGAATATACTCTAAGTGTATGCGTTTGAAATCCCAACAGTACATAAAAGGATATGGAGAAGACTGGCCTAGTTATTTCTGATGCTATTTATACTCACAACAGATGCTATAAAAATGTACTGCCTCTTAAACCATAGCAAAGTCCATAGAGAAAGAGCTACCCAGCCTGGCACTGTGCCTTTGAGACAGGCCAGTAGTGGGCAGAACAGGAACATAAAAGCAGGGCAAATGCCAAGTTATCCTTCCCCCAGTACTCCCGCTTCCAGCAAAGTCCAGTTTGGGACTTCCTGAGCCAGAGGTTTCCTCTGCTCCCCTTTGTGCTTCAGAGCAGCAGGGGGATCCTTCTGTCATTCCTGAGGGCATTCTCACTCAAATCCCAATCACCACATCTTTTCATGACATTTATATTTTTATGTAGCTACACCAGTTGTCTCTTTTCCTTGTCAATTCAATCTCTCTTTATAGCTATACTATTTCAAAACCCTGATCTTACTTGCCGTCCTTCTCTGATTAGCTTACACTGGCATATGTGGAAGCAAATTATGCTTTTGGTAGCCTTGTGGTCAGCACACTCTGCTAAGGATGGCCACAACCGAGAAACCAACTCCCCCCCCACCTCACAGGCTGCACGGGGCTTTCCAGGCAGAGATTTATGGAGATTCGAATAAGAACGATGGGGAAAAAAAAAGTCTTTCATTTCCTTCTCACTAGGTCCTTCCCTACCAAAAAGACATATCTAAGATCCATGATTGTGTCAAGTCCTTGACCTCTCCACCCACCCAAGATGCCCAGCTATAGAAAACTTTACTCCTAACAGTCAGAACTGCCAAAACTATAAGGTCTGAAAAACAACCTTATAAGATCAGCAACGTGAGCAAAAGGCACTGTTGAGAGCTCTGCCTTGTACCAGTTTTGGCAACTCTGTGTGTAAGCAGAGGTCAGTACTAATTTGTTTAATTTCAAAGGCTTGGTACTATTTCCATTCTCATCAAACTGTAAATTTTTGTGCTTGACCAGTCTATTCATAGCTTATGTTATGTAAACAGTGGGCAAATCTTGAAGGCCTCTCTTTGTGTGATTGCCTTGATCCATTGTCCCATCCATGTGTTATGTCTCTGGAAAAAGAGACATGCTGGGCAAGCGTGGCAGCATCCAGTTCCTGAGGGCACATAAAATGGCAACAATGATTGCTGGTTTAAATAAATATAGCAACAGTGGTGGCAATGGAATCTATTCCTACAGTGAATATAATTTAACATCCATGTTCAGACACTTCCTGCTATCCATCAATTACTGGATCAGCAAGAAATAGCATAGTCAGACAGAGCCGCTTGGGTAATTGCACTGCAGATAGCAGTGATGGCTGTTTAAGGAGTAGACGAGTCAGATGGTTAAAAACTCAAAGGAAAGCAAACAATTTCTGTTTGAAAAGCTCAGATTTTAATCTTTCACAGAGAGGACTAAATGAATAAAAAATAAAAAAAAATAATTTTTGCCTCACAATCAGAAATTTCTACGGCATAGGCCTGGCAGCTGCCTGAAAACAGGAAGCAGAAAGATCAGCTGGATCTGCTTTTTCAGTGCCAATGTCAGGCTCTTATCTACAGACCTTTTAATGAAGCACAACACTGAGTCAGTGATAGCAAAGTAATGGGATTCCCATCATTTCCCTGTGGTAGCTATGCCTCAAGCGATCCCTGATATTAAGTTTTGTCCTGTCACTTTTTGACATTTTTTAATCACTTACTTTAACCATCTTAAATATTCTTTCAGATTCCTACTGTATGAGAAGAATAAATATATATTTCAATCAGAGCCTGAGACTAGGCCTTTGCTGGCCTTACACAGAAGATAGTTCAATTCTGTAGTGTATTTAGTGACATCCACTAGCTGACGGGCTTAGCCGAATAAAGTTCCCAGTGGATATCAAACTAGTAAGCCCTTTATTGAGCAGATATGTTCTTTTCATTCAATATAAAGGAAAAAAAAAAAAAAAGAAAAATCTAACAGAGACAGAGAACCAATATAAATTCAGGAAAGCAAAACTAAGAGACAACTATCAAACTCCGTTTCAATAAAACGATTGTTATTGCATCTAGAAAAGGAAGGTGTGAAAGGTTCTTGCTGCCTAGATTGCACAACCTAATACCTAGGGAAATTGGTATCATTTCTGGCCATCGAAGGCCCTGTTCCCTCCTAGGCAATCTTCAAGTGTGCCAACAATGTTGTTATTGCCCCAAAGTCATCAAAGAATGGCTACAAGACCCTACTTTCTAGAACACGTCCGCTGCTGCCAAACCCCACATAACTGCAACTCTGACTTGGTGAATTTGACTTAATTCATCGCAAACTGCAGCTTCAAAAGAAGTTCCATACTTATTGTGCTTATAACAACACAGCAGGGAGTCCTCACCCTGGGGCAAACAAACAGCAGAGAGAAAGAGAGAGGAAATGAAAATGTAAGACCAAAATTCAAATATAAGCAACAACAAGCACATCCTTGGCCCCCAGCACATTGCCTGTCCTATGTCTGGTGTTCATTACAAAAAATTAGTTATGAAAATTATTTCTTACTAAATTTCGCACGGCTGTTTTAAAATAGGAATTGTTAGGTAAGTTAAAGTAATCACTATCAGATCTCCCCACATTAAAGCAATAAAAATACTCTTAACTACTTGTAATTTACCTATATTTTTACACAGAATTGTCATTCTGATTGACTATTTGGGTTTCAGACTACTTTCACTAGTATGATAATTTTCCACAAGTTACTCACTTTGCTGTTTCCTTTTCTGATGTTTCCTTCTTTATTTTCACTTGACTTTTAAAAGCTGTGTCGTCCATCAGATTCTGGCTGTACACGGCAGCAAAAACCTTAGTCTTCCAGAGTTATGGCGAGGTAACATCTTTTGTGCTTTTACATTGTATTTTCGTATTAGCAATGTCAGAATACGTGTGTTTTGCCATAGCTGTGTTTTTCCTTCACAGATAATAAATGAATGCTCAGAACTTCCCATTGTGTGGTAGGTCTGAGGAATCCATTAATCCTACTTAAAAGCCGTATCACAAAGAGTACGCACAGAGCACCACAGAGAAAGGGACCTGAGACTCTGACAGTAGCACTCCCTAAGGGGTAGAGTATGGTTTCGCGTACCAAAACTCCAGCAGCTCCATCAGAGTGCAAGGCGATGCCCTGTATCGTTTAAGTGCATAGCACTTTTGCACTATTTAATGCAAATAGTGAAAAAACGTGAGCAGATCTTGTTTGACCTTCTTGAACACTTGTGCTTTGAAGCACACACTGCAATTGCTCGCTCTGACCAGGAGCCCTCCCTGTCTCTCAGCAGACCCTCTACATCTAATGCATCACTCTCATCATGTACAACCCATCTGGCAGTAGCAGGTGTAAGCATCAGACAACAACCACCACGTTGCGGGCACGAAAATGTGAGTCAAATACAGCCATTCTTTTTCTAAAAAAACCCAAGCATATCTTTCCTTCTGCTTCCCAAACAGCAGCTGAATGATTGGGATGGCTTGGGAGACTCCACGGCGCCTGCTGCTAAGTTCAGAGGTCAGTCTCAGCAACACCCAAACTCAGTTGCTGAGGTGTTTTTCCAACTCACATAGAAACACACACAATAACTGCAGCACCACAGGTTCCAACAAAGTCTCTCTATGAAGAGTTTCTTATCAGAGCAGATCCAAAGCATGCTTGGAATTGTGCCCAACCACCAATTGGCTGAAGCCACACAGCTGTAGATACTAAGAATTGGTACCTGTGGCTGAGAGAGCTGATTTTTCTGTACATCTGCCTGGGTTTCAGTTACGTTTCTGGTTTTGCTGTTTTAATACAGCTTCAGCTGAATGGAAGTATTTTAGCTTGGCCCTATTGTCAAATAAGAAAGCATCCTCCGGAGACTGACAAGATACGTAAATGTAAAATTTCTAGGCAGGGCTACAAGTGCCAGGAGGATGGAATCCCACAGCCCTTTAATTGTTCCATTTGAATATATTTCAGCTACATCTATAATTGTAAATTAAACCATGCCAGTGAATATGCCAGCTCCTGGCACTTGATAATTTACACTACTGAACTGTAGCATGCTTTGGTCCAGACTGATTAGCACTGTCCCAAAGAATTCATAGGCACAATTCGGGTGTTAGCACAGGCCAAGGACCATTCTCTGCGCACAAGTTAGATACCCTCATGGAGTAGGAAGGTGTGAAAGGCTAATAGTGTGGATCCAGGCTATTCCACAGCACACCGCTTTGGCCCTAGTGTCAAAGAACAATACCAAGTAAACTGTGTTTGTCAGTGTAGACATGTCCTTTTTGTTCCTCTTTTTCAGGTCTCTGCCTTACCTTGAGCCCACAGGTGAGCTCATCCAGTTTGTGAAGTCTGTTCAGTGTTCGGCTTTCCAAAAGAAAAGATTTGAAAACTTCTTCATAATTTCACGCTTACTGTTTCTCACACTCACGAGGGATTTGTTGTTTTAATTATTTCTTTTCTAATTATGTTCTTTGTATATTAACAAAGTGCTCTTGTTCCCATGGTATAATAAAATATGACAAACCTTCCTCTAAAAATAATGCATATTAATCAAATTGTATTCTTAAAAGGCAGATAGATGCATGAGTTAAAGCTCTGCCTGGGGCAACCCTGGTTAAAAACTGAATATTTACATTTGATTTTTTCCAGTAATAATTCTACTTTTTGTAGGAATAAAGAAAGCAGAACCTCCCATCACCATCTTGAAGATATCCCCAGTGCTCCTCGCTTGGTAGGGGGGCGTGAAGAGACAGATGAGGCAGGCAGGAGAGTAAGTCTCTGGTAACAAACAGGTGAGTAGAAAAACTCTTCTTGTTCCAGTTTGGAGTCCAGGACTTCACCTTCAGTGTTGTGTTTGTTTATTAGAGCCTCCCAGGAGTGCAGCAGTAACATGAAACACTTCTGCTCTGATATTTCAGAATCCCAGGTGCCATCAATACAAGAATGGATCTGCCAGTGCAAATTATGTGACCAGAGCACATTAGAAACTCTTCTCTTTGAAGTCCACGTGAAGTCCAGATGATTCACCATGAGCTTTTACCAATCCATCTTTTTCTGCTTCCCTAACGTCCATTTTGTCACTCCACACTTAAATGGCGAGATAACTACAACCATAACTACTTGCATGATTCTTTTTTCCTAGATCTTGATGTGTTTTTCTCATGTAAAGACAATTTAAAGTGAAGACAATTGTGTTACCTGTTTTAAATCCTGCCCTGCTCAGATGGGTGTAGAAAAAAGTATCCCAGTCAGTAAAAATCTGTCCTGGAGTGAAATTCCAGCCCAAGCAATGCCAGCGGCAAAAACTCACCACATTCAACCAGACACATGGTTCTATTCTGCACTTTAAATACACGTCAAATGGAAATTTAATTATACCTTGTTGCACTGCTACAATCCACTATTTATTTGCTCTGAACTATTGACCTTCCCCTGCCATGTCTCAAGCATCAAGGTGTTGTTTGTTCAATTTAATTGCCTACAGGCAAGTGAATCCAATGTGTTCCTCTTTTCCTTGATGATGCAAGTGTTATTAATTGAGAGTAGCTAATTACAACACAAGGCACGTTGCTGTGGGAGCTGGAAAAGTCAGGCCAATATGTGCAATCCCGGGGGGATGATGAGCATCTTTAAGTTTTTAAGGAGTCGATGCAAGTTGAAAAGCTGAAAGGCATGGCTATGGTCAGGAAGTGAGTGGGTGCATAGAATGATCACGGTCCCGGAGGGTGGCAAAGAGATGTCCTTCATGTCCAGCTGGACGTGTCCTTCCCTAAAGACATGTCTTTTCCCTGTAATACTCTTTTTAAGGAGAGAAGAGGTAATGTTGCTTCTCTCAGATTAATGTTTTGCAGTCATCAGCATACTCCTGAATTTCTCAGTTTTATCAGGTTACAAGTAATTACCATGCGTTGCATCACCTGGAGTGCCATTATGCAAATTTGCATATGGCTTGAATGCTCTGCTTAGACAAATATTTATCATCCTTTAAAGCTTCTCTCAGAAAAGAATAACATACCTTCTGTTCTCCCTTATCACTTCACAAGTACCATGATTTAAACAGAAGCCACAGCTGAAGGGAAGGTCTGTGGAGAAAAGGTCTGGTGCCTGCAGAGAAATTCCTTTCAGAATTCTGCAAGAATAAGACAAAGGCAAAAATCATTAATAAATACCATATAAAAAGGAACATATAGTTTAATGGTCCACATTGTTCAGGATGAATTTAACTCTCCTCTCCCAGCTTCCATTCTGTGTACTCTAGGGCTGCGTCTGAGCCTGAGCAAGAGGGTTCAATAATCACTTGCAGGACTGATATTACAGAGCAAGACTTTCTCCCATCAAGGTGGCTGGAACATTTGCTACCATCCAAAAAAGGCTAGGTGTTATCCTTGCCTCTACCAGTTCATAAACTGTCTTAGAGAATGTTGATAGTCATAATAAAATATGTAGTGCAAAGTCTGTAAGAACTACAAGCAAGAAGGATACAGTCTTAATCAGGTTTCCTTTGAAGGTATTAAGGATTATCTGCCTAAGAAGTGAATGAGGACTAGCAATGATACTTCAGCCCAAAAACTAAGCAGCTAGTACACAGTTGCCACCTTTAAGCTCCTGGAGCACAACTCATTTGGAGATCCAGGAAAGCCACACACTGACAAGGGGAAACATGCACTTGTTTTTAGTGGAAAGAGAAGGAGCAAAGAGAGAGAGTTCTCTTTTATTAAAATTTTGGGTTTAGGCAAGTTTCAAACTTCACTTGAGATTCAGGCATGGCTTGAAAGTGCAGTCATTTATAAAATCCCAATCTTGGTTTCTTCTGAACGGCCAGGCTGAGAAGGAAGCTGCGCGGGGAGACAGCAGAGATGGCAGACACAGGCTATGCCCGCTTGGTGTGCCCTGTCCATGCATGGTGGTTGTGGGTTCTGCAGAGGGTCAGTAAAGCTCTCCATACCACGATGATGAGCTGCTACATCTGGAACTAGAGTCTTGCAAACATTTCTGTTGATTGGGCAGAGAAGTACTAAATGCTGGTGAATGTAACAAACATTCACCACTGACTCACCCAGGCAGAAGTCATTTCACCCGTCCAGAATGACCAAATAGCTGTGGGCCTTGCCTCCTGCTCTTCTTGCTGGTGTTGGTACTTCTCATGGGGTCTCAGAAGAAAGCAGCAGAGCACCATTGCATCAGTTGAGCACCACCCATCCCCTTGTCATTGGAGGATCCCATTCACATTTTGTAGCTGAACTCTTGGTTCTGTTTACCTGTACAAACTGAACGTAAGCCAGAATGGCAGACTTTTTCCCCGGTTCTTGCTTTCTCTTTCCTACAGAGCACTGCAAAAGACATGTGGTGCCTTCCCAAAGACACAACATAATGCAGCTTCTGATTAGTGCAGGACCAGCATCCAAGAAGTAGAGGAAGAAAAAGCAGCCTTTTCCAAATTATAACAAGAAACTAGCTTAATTTTATGTAAGTCAGGCTGATCTGGTACAAAAATAGGTAGTAAACTGGGGAAGGAAATTTTGTGTCTTAAGAAGGGAACTTAAAATCACTTCGAGAGTCTAGCGATCTTGATTCTATCAGCTGAAGCAAGAGATACAAAGACATACACATTCAGATAGCAATTTGAGATGCCTTGAAAGAGTCTTTGGTTGAAAGGATGGTGGTGGTAAAATCTTTGCCAAGTAGAAATAAGTAAAATAAGGATTTGTTCGTTTTCATTCCTGTTTTTCCTTGTCTTCTTTGTCATGTGAAATTTACAACCCAAGTTGAACCAGAACATAGGAGTACGTTGTTAATGGCTCACATAAATCAGGTAAATTAGCTATTTCTACCATTTTTCTTCTTGAAAGCTTTAAGATCAATTTGTGCTGTCTGCCCAGTTGGAAGAAAAATGTCTGTGCCTTTGTGTGTTGATAATGTGGGAGCTGCAGGAACTGGTGTGTTAACCCAGATGCTTCTTAACTTATGATTTTCCTAAAACTGTCGTGTTCATCTGCTACAGAGCTATCTGACCCTGCTTCCTCTTTGTTCTGGGATATGCTCAGAGCTATGCACTGGGTATAAAAGAACTTTAAAACATTGTCATTCTCACAAGTCTCTAACTCCAGTCTCGAAGGAAACTCTGCACAAGACTTTCAAACATGGCAAAGTATTATTGCTTCTTTCATTTTGGAGGTACCTTGTTTCAGAAACTTTAAAAAGACTCTGATTTTCAGAGGGAAGATGTTGACCTTGCTATCACCTTGAACACTGGGTTCCTTTGTGGTTAGATGCTAGGTGATTTGACCATGATCAAGCAAAATAAATCCATATTCTGTTTCAGACCAGTGAATATCCATGATCAAACCAGGAGACAAACCCTGATTAGGGAATAGCAAGTAACTATTATAATCACTGAGCAGCCTTTCTTTTTACACTGGAATTAAACGGTCCCACCTTTGTTAAATCAAATCCTACTCTGCTTTTGGTACTTCATGCACTTCATGTACTTCAGCTGGCTTGAAAGTCTAGTTGGTAAGCAATGTTCTGAGGAACAGTGTGTCCATCTCTACTGTTTCCATCACCAGTGGTTGAGAGCATGTCATGATTTTGGGGTTAAGTACTGTCTTCTTCCTCAAGTCCACAATGTGCATGGAGTCTGTGCCCAGATTTCTCCTTTGGCAGAAGCTACCTTGTCCAGCCCAGAAGTAACTAACATAGGTAGTATAGACAGATCATCAGCGCATTGCACTTGTGGGGACAGCCTGGGCATTCCTGCATCCAACAAACCCTGCCGTATAGATTTTCCCACTTACTGCTTCAAAGTATGTAGTATTTTTGCTTCACTAAACACTTCTGATGTTACCCCAATAGAGTCAAAATGACTTGAGCAACAAGGAGGAAATTTTAACAATGGATTAAATCCAGCCGGCAGAATCTTCCACTTTCCCATTAACACAATAGTGGTGTTTTGTGATACAGCTGAAGAGCAAATGCTGTCTACGGGGTTGGTGTCCACTATGAGACAGTAAGACTTCAGACAGTTCAATAGCATTTCCTGCAGCCAAAGAGAAAGACCTCCTGCTGTGGAGTCCCACCGTCCCGCTGATCTGTTGATAGGCCAGACCTCCCCCCTGTAAACTGCATGAATCACAGATGACTAACTAGAATGGATAGTTAGGGGTGGTTAACCTATGAACTTACTGCAGGAGGTTTAAATAAATCATATATATAAAAAAAGGGCCTAGCCTCTGCAGGCGACCAAGGCTGATATTCACATGGCACTCTTTCTTCAGTAGCATGAAGGCAATAATTACACAAAGATGAGAATTGGAAGGCAAAGTTACTGTACTGCCACGCTGCGTGCTGCCCAGCACAGACAAAGCTACCCTACGTTTCCTGGTTTGGTATCAACTTTTTGTTAGCACTTTTAGAAAGTTGGCTGCTATTTCAGGTGTTATTTCTCTTGACAGAGAGAAAGACAGTTACAAAACGCCAACCATCTTCATCATGTACTGTTGTTAAAGAGAACAGTATTTGGGGGTAATAGTAAATCTGGAATTATTTCAAAACTTCATTTGAGTCTGGACAATAAATATTGTCTTCAGCTATTCTTTTGTTTTTCATGGAAATGTGGATTTTCATTTCAAAATTAGGAGAATAAAGAACATAATCTTTGTCATATAATCAATTTCATGGGACAAAACTTCATCGTGAGTTTGTCCTTTTGTTCATTCTATTGTGACTGTGTTTGCACTTTTACATTTTGCTGCATGCCAGGGGTCATTTCTATTGGGACTGGATTACATAGCAGAGACTTAATAACTAAATTTCCATGAAGCTAAATTCCTTGTTTCATTCCACCTTCTAACTTTATTTCTTCTGAATAATTTAACTCTTGTTCACACAAGCAGAAGTGGATGTAAAGACCGTAGCATGTTTAAGAGACCGTGCAGAACACATTCAAAGCTCATCCTTCCCTTTCTCCTTCCTTCCCTCCACACACATGATTGAGGAGGAGAAAACAACGCTCCACCTCAGAAATTGTTGGAAGGATAGGAACTTTAAAGGGGAAATGTGTATGCACATGCAACTGTGGGATAAAATCTGTTTCAGACACACCATCAAGCTGCAGTCTAGGAAGTCTAGGACTCAGATAAGCCACAATTTTCAACTTCATCTCTCTGGACTCCGCAGAAGTTTTCAAAGGTCTGATACATAAACATAGGAGACCAATACCAGTGTTTATTTCCATCCATTAACTGTCAATGACACCCTATACATCTGCTAGGTTGTTGAGTTGATGAGCAGTTAGAAAAAGGTAGCTTCCTTAACAATGAAAAGTGGCCATGTATAGTCAATTATAATATTTAATATGAATGCATGTAAAGATGCTACAATTAATGTCTTTAGAAGACAAGAAAGAGTCTTGTCAATCTCTGTCTATCAAAATGGTCTCTAGCCTTACCCATGGGCAAAACACTGGCATAGGACTGACTGTGCTGCCAACATGCATAACACCAATGTGTAGAAGCACACTCTGAGAGGCAACACACAGGCCCATGACCAATCCCAGAAGCTCTCCTCCTAGAGGTGTTTGGGGATCACAGATCTGCCACATGGGATCCTGTTGGACTATTTTGAAAACAACAGCAGACAGTGCAGACATTTCTTGCCAAGCATTTCTGTTTGGTTTGCCAGTTATTCCTATGCTTACTGGAAGGTGTGCACCATTACACACATTGTCATAACCTCTGTATTCCCACCTACCTTTCCTGTATTGCAAGCTGCCTAAGGTAGGTCTGGTTTGTCTCAGCCAGGCCCTTATCCCTCTCCTCTTTGATCTTGGACATTCTCCAAGCTGGCACGGGGCAACTGGCTGGCATTTCTCCTTGATGTAGGAAAAATGAAAATGGACCACAGGAGACGGGTTAATCTTCAGTAAGTCAACAGGAATTTCCAGAGAAGAACAGTGATAAGCGATTCTGGGGGCTCTTCTTAGGAAGTCTTGCACCAGACAAGGCATCTCTGTTTTGCCACCACAGGAAAATATTTCTCATTGTACAAAACCCAGGAAAAATACTTAGCAGTGGGGGTGGCTCAGAGAAATAAGAGATTTTCATTGCATGAGGAATAGCAGCATTTTGAAATTAGTTTCTTCTCTGAATTAGATTGTTTATGGAGAATGTTAAAACCTGTGGAAAGAAGAATGCCTCTGTTAAAAATGGGAAATGCCAACTAAAAATGTTGGCATTTTCAATACAAATGAAAGTATTCCATTTGCTGAAAGAAAATCAATTTGGACCTAACAAATGGAAGGTGTGTTCCTGTGACTTACTCATTTTTGAAATGTTGTCTCCAATTTTTCCCTTTCTG
The DNA here is from genome assembly GCF_964199755.1 of Larus michahellis. Taxonomy (NCBI): domain Eukaryota; kingdom Metazoa; phylum Chordata; class Aves; order Charadriiformes; family Laridae; genus Larus; species Larus michahellis. The sequence continues at coordinate 206,773,998 of NC_133896.1, forward strand.
CTTTCATCATCAGATTTGTTTTTAAATACCAGAAATTAAGATTCAGTCTGAGAAATGATTTACCTATGTTACAAAATCACGTTTTCTGAAGGGGATTGTTCTGTGTCAGTAGCTTCAAGAAGCCTTGACCACATGCTTGGTGTGTACTGGCATGCCTTCACACAGATGCACCCCATTTTTTCCTGGACAACCCATATAAATCTCTTATTCTTAGAAAAACAGGCTTTATCTGCTGTTGTGTCAGGCTCCCAGCAGGGTCTCTCCACCTCACTGCAGCAGATTTACTGCTTGTATTAAGCTTTGCTGCTGTGCAGTATGTACACACTTGCAAAGTTAATTCTGGCTACTGAGATACTACTGGAGCCCTAATTTAAGCATGGGAAATATAGCTGGAATTGGAAATGCTTCTGAAACCACAGTGAACTCCTGAAGTGTGCCTACTGTTTCTGTAAATTACATCTGCCTGGGAGATGTAACACTATATGCTTTGGGATTTGTTTTATTTGGCTTGTTGTTTGTGTAAGGCTAAGACCATAAGCAAAATAAAATCTAAGTAACTGTAAAGTTCAACTGTGAAATAAAAAGCAAAGGAGAAACATTTCTTTCTCTGAGTCTCCAGGTGGAGGGTTATGGCAATCAAGATAATTATTTTCCTAACTTCTTGATTGTTCCTTGGAAAAAGCTAGCAAGCACAGCCTTCCCAAGATACAAACTCTCTCCTGCCCCCAGAAAAAAAAATACAAATAAGAGAAACCCCCTTTCCTCTAAACCCAAAAGCTACAAGAAGCACCTTGGATTCAGGTTTGTCCTCGGCTTTTTCAAAGAAGATTTTGTCAATTTAAATTCCCTTCATGCCCCTCAGTAGTTAGCTTTCTCCTGTTTGCACAAGTTACCCACTCGCCATTAGCATGATGCGAATATTTTTCAGATGTCAGCCTTTACCGCACTGCTAAAGCATCTTGACTGTGGCGTTGGATGCAGAACACAGAGCAATTTGATTAGGTTCCCCTTTAAAAACCTGATATGGGCAACAGTTTTTATATTATCTCATAATGTGAAAACAAAATGAAAGCCTGAAATTAATAGGCTATGGAGAATTGCATCAGCTACATGAGAGATAGGCTGGCACTGCAGTGTGCTATATTTAACCTTCAGACTCGGGAAGCATAAGAGCATGCTGACCACATACAGCAGGGCGAATGGCTATTTCCAGGCTGGTGTTTATCAAGAAGGCTCACGGTATTTAGGCACAATAGTTTATAATACATCAAAGGCGTAAGTTGAGTGAAGGGATTAGTGAACCAGGAAGCAGGTGAGAACAGCCTGGAGACCTACGGCAAGACAGCGAAACCGTTCAGTGTGTGTCTGTTTTCCCCCTCCAGGCTGGCTGGCTGTGTTCCTCAGTAGCATCAGCTCCGAGACACAGGGTGTCCCAAATGCACATCCAAGGGATCACAGAGGAACACAGCGCTTTTTTTCAAATGCGGCATCTCAGCAGAAAGTGATAGAGCGTTATCAAGAACCATGAGAAGGCAGAACACTGTAGAAGAGATCATATGGATTATTGTCAATACTGTCCCAAGCACATAATGTTCACAGCTGAACAGACACCACGTCGTGAAGCTGGAAGAAAGAAAAAATAACGGAACCATCTCAGACCCACAGAAGTCATTCGGTGCTGCGATGCACATATGATGGGTCTTGGAGCGGTGAGTGCTGGGGTTGAGAGAGCTGGGGATGTTCAGCCTGGAGAAGGGAAGGCTCCAGGGAGACCTTATAGTGGTCTTCCAGTACCTGAAGGGGGCCTATAAGAAAGCTGGGGAGGGACTGTTTGCAAGGGCATGTAGTGATAGGACAAGGGGCAATGATTTTAAACTAGAGCAGGGTAGGTTTAGACTAAACATTAGGAAGAAGTTCTTTACAATGAGGTGGTGAGACACTGGAACAGGTTGCCCAGAGAGGTGGTGGAGGCCCCATCCCTGGAGACATTCAAAGCCAGGCTTGATGAGGCTCTGAGCAACCTGATCTAGTTGAAGATGTCCCTGCCTACTGCAGGGGGGTTGGACTAGATGACCTTTAAAGATCCCTTCCAACCCAACACATTCTACGATTCTATGAGTGCCACATGAAAAGAAAGTATCATTAACAAAGCAAAACAAAACTAAGTTGTACTAAAAATAGACTTTCTTAGGTCACATCAGCAAGACAGTGCATGCCAAAGGTCTCTGATCAAGCATGTCTCTCTATACAGGACAACTGCTAAAGTTCATAGACCTAGCTTTGGCACAAATTACAAGATGGCTCCCATGAAGTATGTCCTTTGCCAACACTGGGGACCTAAGAATGATTACTAAAGACTATTCATTCCTGCTTTATACGGCTTACATTTTCAGACTAATGCCATCTTTCTAGGGAACATACTGCTAAACATATTGATTAATTCAAGTTTTCTTACTCAACCTCCCAATGTGACAAACAAGGTTCATCAGTTTGAAAAATCTTTTAAGTAAAAGCAAAACACTGAGCTCATAAATTCCTCGATAGCCAGAGCCTCACATTTGACAACAGACTTCACAGAGTCTCAAAAATCACAGAACTGCACAGGCTGGAAAGGCAGCCTGGAAGTCATCTGGTCTAGCCTTCCCATGCAAAGCAGGGCTAACTGATGCAGATCAGGTTGCCTGAGGTCCTGGCCAGCCAAGATCTGAATACCTCCAAGGATGGAGATTCACAGCCTCGATGTGCAATCTGTGCTGGTGCTTTACAACTATTCCTGTAAACATTTCCTTAATGTAACTCATGTCTGTTGCCCATTGTCTTTCGTAGTGCACCTCCATGAAGAGTCTGGCTTCTGTGCATCCTCTAGTTGTAGACACTAAATGAGACCCCCCTGAGCCTTCTCTTCTTCAGGCTAAACAGTCTCAGCTCTCACAGTCTCTCCTCATATGTATGATGCTCCAGTGCCTTCAAGATCTTCATGTCCCCTCACTGGACTCGCTCCAGTTTGCCCGTGTCTCTCTTGTACTGGGCAGCCCAGTACTGGGCACAGCACTCCAGATGTGTCTCACCAGGGCTGAGCATAGGGTAAGGATCACCTCCCTTGACCTGCTGGAAATGCTTTTGCTGATACAGCTCAGTACATGGAAGATGCCAAGTCACGTTGCTGACTCCTGTTCTGTTTCTTGTCCCTCAGGTCCCTCTCTGCAGAGCTGCTCCCAGCTGGTCAGCCCCAGCCTGCCCTGGTGCATGGGATTTATCCTCCTGAGGGCAGGACTTGGCATTTGTCCTTGCTGAGCTTTCATAAGGTTCCTCTCAGCCCATTTCTCCAACCTTCTCAGGTCCCTCTGAATGGCAGACCTGCCCCACAGCCTATCGACCACACTCACCAGTCAGGCAAAACATGTATTGAATAAATACATTCCTGGTTCTCGCAGTAAAAAATCCCAATCTGAGACCAGATCCTGAGAAAAAAACAAAGCAAGCAAAAAAAAACCCAAACCACAAACCCACACACATCTCCTGCATTTGTGCATCACCTGAAAGGGCATTCCTGGAAGAAAAGTCTCTCGATGAGAGGGGTACAACCAGAAATTACCCCGTGCACATGATGCTACAAATCTGATGCCATGACCTCAAGATCTCTCAAGACCTTTAGTTGTCACCACTAGCAAAGAGCGGGGAGACATGCTGAAGTAGCACTGAGTGCTGAGCACTGGCTTCACCTGTGTCGCTCCCTGCTCTCCTGAACATCGGTTCAGCTGGGAGAGGGAGCAGCCTGCACCCACGTGTGTACCCCATGTCCCCATCCTGCTGCCTACTGATGTTTCCCAGGAGGTCTGTGCTAAGATCCTGTTGCCAGCTGCGATGTGAGAGCTACTGAGCACTATTCTGATGCATCCAGGAGAGCTGTACTCTCTGAATACTGATTTCTCTCTTGTTGCATTTCTCATTTCTTTTCCTAAGATACATTTGAGCAAATTCACTTTCCTGACAAATTGCTATCAGCCACTCAGCATTAAAAGTGGTAGCTTTTAGGTGACAATCAGCATATTTTTCCAAATGAATTGAACAATCAAGAAAATATAAAAAGAAAGTAATTTTTACTTACAGTACATTTGCAGGCGAAGTGGGGGGTAGACATTAGAAATATTGAAGAGCATGAAGGTTAACAATACCCAGTTTTGCACTGCTGGCAGAATATTTGTACTTCAGGGAAAAAATGAACATTTTTTCAGCATAACCGTACTGTGATTGTGATTCAATGAAACCAGGAAAGCCACGGAACAGGGAGATAATGCTGGTTTAATCTATGACTAGCAGAGACTGATTTCCATTGAGAGTAAAGGCAGGAAAAATGTTAATGTAATTACTTTCCTTTGGAACAATACAGTCTAAGTGAAATAACATATCTTTATTTTCCGCAGTATTTTTGTGTACAACGGTTAATAATGTCAGAAAGCAAAATATTTGGATGGTAGGAATATGCAGATTTTATATTATGATACAGGAGAAACCCTGCATAATGCAAGAACCTCCTTTCTACATGCTGTACTTCTGAAGATAAGGACTGACCACCGGCAAAACATGATTTCCTTGTCCCGTGCAATTTAAACACTGACCTGCGTAAGATCCGTTATAATGCTGTGGCTCTTAGTGGTGTGCCCATTTCCTACAGAAGATACAGATTTATGGGAAGAACAAATACTGTAAGAAACAACAGCCTCAAATCAATTATTTGAACAAGCTATAAATTAATTGTCATAATTTTTTTATAGTTTGGAGGTCACAAGGGAGATCTGATGGGTTGGTATGATTTGCTGCATAGCACAGGCCACAGCTCACAACCTAACACTGACTGACTTACACACCACAGTTAGTTACACACCAAAATAAAAAGTGTCCTGAATTTCCACTGGTGGTGCTCAATGTCTTTTAATAGAAACAGATTTTGCAGGATTGTTTAGAAAAAAAAAAAGATCTGACAAAATATCAGAATTTGGGAATTTAATGAGATTAGGTACTCCATGGCAATGACGTGAGAACAGCTGAGAAGTGATGAAGCTGCCAGGGCCACCCGGTGCCCTGTCTCACCACCATCTTTCAGGCCTTCCAAATTTTTCAGGTATTTTCTCAGCTAAATTGGGCTGTCCCCTCAAGCCCTGCCAGCAGCTGGCACTAAGACTAGCAATGGCACTGGCAAAAATTGGACTCATTTCAGGTGTAGCCTCCATATATATAGGAATTTCAAGCTCCCCCGCAGCCCTCCAAGTGAACAAGGAATCCTAGTTGTGGTTTCAACGATAACTGAAGCCAAAGCAAAATCAATTGGGTTTCGGAGCCTGTAATTCTCTATGCTTATAGTTTTGAGCAAACAAGATGAATGCACATGGGAATGTGAACAGACTAATACAAATCATTTACATTTGAAAACATCTTTTCAGCAGAAAAAATTCAAAGCACGTGTATTTTATCTTGGTTAGATCTTCATGAGAACAAACAGCATAAGTCACCTGTAAGACTGCTGGGTTTGCAAGAAAATATTAACTGACTTTTCTAGCAGAGCACAGTTTTCTGATACTAATATGTTTTGTGCAATCTGTTGGCATAGAAAGATGCTTCACTTTACAAATTTAAGCATCTACAGTCACGTGCTTTTTTCTTCCAACACAGCGAGAACAATGCTATACTGCACATCAAAGGCTCATTTGCATGCACTGCCTCATTATTTTACACCTGCTGAGGACTGCAACGTTTTGCTTACTGTATCAAAGCAAGATTCGGTCCCTGAAAAGACTTTTACGAGGTCTGTAAAAAGAAATATCCTCAGGCACACACCTTTTTGAAATAAAGGGAGAAGTGTACCACATGATCTGCCTCAGATAAAGGCAGATGAAGGTCTTAGTTAAATTTTCAAAGTGTCAATAGCAAGAAACTTTTAGAAAAAAGAAAAGCTTTTGTTTAAAGCATGACATGACATAAATTAAATAATGAAATACATGTTCTTTCTGACTTACTCATTGGTAAATGATTCTAAATCTCAAAACAATGTTTTGGTCAAAAAAAAGCATTAATTTTGGACTTCACTGGCAATTAACCTTCAAATGATATATCGACATAAGTCGATTTTGTAAGACTGGGTGAATCAGAAAAGCTAAAGAATCTTTTCTGCAGCAGATTGTTATTTAAGTAATTCTTCCCAAGTCGTACGGTGTGATGGGTCTGATCTGGTAATGGCTCCTTCTGCATCAGCACTCAGACCTAAATGATGCAACTGGCTGATCTACATGTGGTTATTGAGCAGGCTCAGGTGGTGATGAAGCAGATGCTTTGAGGGTTGGGCAAGAGGAAGACCACAGCTAACAGTGTGGAAAGCACCTGACCAAATAAAATTTGGTGCCTGCCAAGAGGTCCCTTACTTTGGTTCGGGACTGTATGAACTTTGGCTTGGGACTGAATAGGACAATAAGCACAAAGTTGGTCTGTTTCCCGAAAGGGGGTGGGTGGAACCAAGGACTAGACATGCCAAAGCCACCCAGAGAGGACTGAGGCTGTGGCTCCAGGGGTCAGCTGCTGGGCTGGAGGCAGGACTGCCAGGCTTGCAGGGGAGGAAAAGGGGGTGGAGTGGGGAGCAGTGGAGAACCTGCCCTGGAAAACACTCACACCCCAGACACCCTCACACAGCCAATACCACATTTCTAGGAACAATGTCCTCAGGAAGGTGGAAGTTTCTTACTTGGAGAAAAGTAACTGAGTTGTGTTCCCTCTCCCTTTCCTTTAATTTTTCCTTGCTTTCTATATATTTCCTCTGACTGTTCCCTCACAGAGGCTTTTTAAAACTCAAGTGGCATTTCTATGAAAAATAGAGGCCACAGATGTGCTTCTCCAAGGCTGTTAACCCCTTGGAGCAAAGAGGAGTGGTGACTACCTCCTACAGAAAGCTTTTTCTAGATCGATGCTTTCCATACATTTGAGCCTTAACTGAAATGCAGTAAGGCTTACCACATCTTTTAAGGTAAAAAACAATATTGAATTATAAAAGAAATAACAATTACCCACTCAAGAATGACGGCTCCCAATGTATTTGGGTGATTGTGCTTTTTATTTACCAAAGTTCAAATTTTAGCAGTGGTGTTTGACAGTTTACACACTTCCTTGTATGATGAAATTCCGTCACTGTTGTATTTTTTCCTTAAGCTAGACCAATCCTGAAAGAGCGATGTCAACATCAGACCTGAATTCTGATGGGTTATCACAGAATGAGATAATTAAGCATTTAAGTAAAACATAAACATTTATATAAAAAAAAAAGACCATGTAATTATACTCCAAAACCAGCAGAAAGGAAATAAAAAGAAAGAATCCATAGCTTCTCAGTCTAATCTAACACCAAGCAGGAGGTAGGACTAGACTGTTTGCATTATCTTTCAACCTGTATGATTTATGATTCTATAATTGCAGAAATAAAACAGGGGTTGAATATTGTCACAGAGTAACCTACAGGCTAAGATGATGGAGACTTTGTCCAGGGGCTGCCCTAAGTTGTAGCACATAGAGAGTATGGCCTTCCCGTAAGATGGGAAGGGTCAGGTGGCTCTCCATTGGCACATCTCTCTGCGCCACCGCTTCTCTTAGTATTTTATCTTCTTTAGCAATATATTGCCACATTCCTGCTACATTTGATGGCCAACAGCCCAAGCTGCCAGCAGTTTGGAAACCTCCACTGAGTGACCACTGGGAACACAGGTCAGCTATGAGGTACGTATTCACACCAGCGTTATCTGCCTCAGATACTGCATGCATGCTTGGCTAACCTGCACACCGCGTGGGACAGCCCTGCCCACTAGTGAAAAGTCTCTATCTGTGGTTGTGCAAGATGAATTCTTGCTCCTGATGACTCCTGGGCAGCCTTTTTGCACCATACCATGAGACTATCCTTGGGCTGAAGTGTGACCTTACACATGCTGGTTCCATACATGCTCCGTCCATTTGCTCAATTTTACGTTGTGCAGGTCAGGCTTAAACCTCATCCATGCAACGTTTAGGAAGAGCTGAGGAAGGTTTCACTGTGTCATGCTCAGTGCAGACCAGACGCCCTGGTGCTAAAGCTTGAGCTTCTCCAGGCGGGAGCCCTGGAGGACTCCTAACCCTGCCCTGAAGCACAGGAAAGAAGTGTGGATAGTCCAGGCTTAAGAAGAGGTTCAGACACATTTAAATGACAACATAAGGATGGACAGGAATCCAGATGTCCCTTTCTGTACTGTAACTGTGATTTGCTTCCAGGGTGGTCGCTGCTTTTGGGCCCAAGAGGCATTAGGAGGCTTGTCTCCACACTGCCATCAAAGGCAGATTGGCTGCACCCTCCCGCACTGCATCTGAGAGATGCTCAACACGTCACACACAACGCTGTGTCACATGTCTGTGACACCGTGAAAAGCATGTTGCTTTACCTGACCAGGGCACTTTTCCACATGGATGGTCCATTTCACGTGTCAAGCAGCACAGCTTGGGGCTACTCCTGAACCTCTCAGTATGAGGCCACCTGCCTGTCTCCCTAGGTGGTCTTGGGAGTCCCAGCCACCACAAACCCCTCCCCTCATCAACAATAACTAAGGGCACATTTCACCCTTTTGAGGCCTTTGTTTGAGTCACAGTCAAGTTGTCATTTAAAATGCTTTTGGAGTTCTTGTTGTGTTATGAAACAATGAGAGGACTGACTCTGTGGCAACCTGCCATGTTCGCTACCCCTATAACACAACACCTGGATGAAATGCCATCACAGCAGGAGGGCATATGGAAATGAAAAAGGCTTTCTGGGACACTCTTCAAGGATCAGTCTGAGCTAAGGTGCCAGGAGGTGGGGCAGCCCCACCATATTGCCAGGTAGAGCAGTCTCTGGACCAGCCCAACTACCAAACCACACACAGCATTTACCTTCCTATTTTTTCCATTCTCTGAGAATTTTTTTGAGTAATACAGCATGCAGGCCATGGCCAATTAGGAGAACAGGGTCTGTGATGGTGTGCCAACCTGACCTTTATCTCCCGTAACCCTGCCCAAGAGAGAATCACCCACAGTGATCGTAATGAGCGCATCTAGTCATGATGGCTCCATTTGGCTCAACGTGGGTTTGGGGAGACGGATAACAACACAATAGCCAAGGGCTAACTCCAGCAATGCTGGTACTGTTGTCAATATGCAGATATGACTATAGGTCAATCACCTTACCTCCATAAAGAGCCCAAGAGCCCTTTGAGCTCTCCTGCATGGCAATGGGCTGCATGCCAGGATCTCCTCTTGAGTAGGGACTCCCGATCAAGGTTACTTCTTGAGATTCAGAGATTCCTTGCCACAACAGGTGGTTGTGGCAGTAAGTTGCTAATACATGCTAAACTTAGAAATCTTAGCTAAGTGATATAAAGGATTGATTGTGCAAATATAATCATTTAGACATAAACTATTGACCAAGTCTGGGACTAGGACTGGATCCAGACACAACTAAACTCCTCTCTGAGAAGTTTAGAAACAAAGGGGTCCTTTCTGAAAAGGAAGGTTCTCCCTGACAGTTCTGTCTGACCCTCTTCTCTATGCAGTAAATAATCAAGTGTACCTTGCCATCAAATCTTGTTAAACTGTCGCATTTGTTATCAAACTTCGTTAAATTGTTTTGTATCAATAAATATATTGCTGCTTCTCTCTTATGAGTGAAGTGCATCTCTCCATCCATGACAGGGTCCTGGGGTGAACTGAGGAGCAGTCCAAACCCACAGTGTAAACACAGCCAATGGTTGCAACACCGATACAAATTCTGGAATATCTTTATGAACATCAACTGTGACAGGGCTGCTCATGATCCGCATACAACTGTTTCAAGCATGGTCTGAAGGCTTTCTGCTTTCTGTCTTCCTGCTCAGACCAGCTCTCTTGTGAAGTATCCTTACTCATGCCTCAGCCAGTGGCTAACTAGACATATATAATTTATTATAAAATTGTAAATACAGATTCCACCAAAATTCTAGCAGAGCATAGACAGTAATAGATCATCTCCTCCGCTTTCCTCAATTGAAGCTTTAACCTAAGGCTAAACAAATCTTCAAAATTACTTCTGGAGGAATTTAATTTCTCTGTTCACTAGTTTTACTTGTATTAATTAAAAGCAAATTCTCAGTCACATCTTATTTGGCTGGGAGAAAATACCTTAGCATACAAACCTTTCTGAATAAAATATCCTTTCTACTTTGAATAAATTCCTCCTTCAAGAACGCCAGTTAAATTATCTAACTATGCACATTTAATGACCCCATCCTGTTGGTATACAGGCATCAGTCAAAAACCTAAAATCCAGAATAAATTTTGTTTATTTTGCTTCTCCCTGAGTTTAGTGAGATTCATATATATTCCAAGGAAATTTGATGATTCCTTCCTGAAATTTGACTGTATGGGAATACTTTTTTCAAGAGGAACCTTTGTCCCTTGCCTTAAAGGCACATTTGAATTGCATTTTGATTTCTGATTGCAGAGCATGACAATGTCATGGGGCACCTGGGACAGACGCTCTTCCTCCTGGTCAGTCTCGGGCGTCCTAACAGGGAATGCAGAGTTATGCAGTTCGTTCAGAGTCTGCAAAATAGCCATTAAATGTGTAAGTGTTACAGAAGCACTCAGGTGAGAGCATGGAAGTTACTTTTCATTGCAGGGCTCGCTTAACACAATTCATAAACTCAGGCAGCCTTTCAGGTGCAGGCTGGAAGCCTGTCTGAAGGTATACACCCCAGAGGGGTGTACTGAGTTTCTTGCCATTAACATGGTCACGGTGCTCAGTGTGGTTTTATTTAGCTCATCGTTCTACCACAACAATATGCTTTCACATATCTGGGCTCATGGTGTGGACAGATCATCACCGTGGCTTAGTCCCCACTGTTACACTTCTCTCCCAAGTTGGCAAAAATCAGTGTGTTTCATAGTGTGTCCTTTCATTCCTGTGTGCCTCTTGCTGTAACAATTAAATTTCCACAATCAGGAACATGTCTTAACAGCTTTTCTTGGAGACCCTTCTGGTCATCTAACCTCTGGTGGGAAGTATCATGGGTTTAGTCCTCTTTGCTGCCTGCAGGGGTACTCCTTAGGCACTCAGAGGTCTTTTAAATTCAGTCCACAGCTGTGCATTCAAGGTGTCAATGCCCTGAGCAGAAGAGACGCCATCCCATATTGTGCAGATTGTGGTTGCTCTCAGATTCTGTGGATTTGCAAATCCTGCCAAACGACTGCTACCATAAACTCGACATGGCTGGTGAACTTTTATTATGGCAGCATGTTCAACTCGTAGAAAGGCTGCCTTTGTAGTTAAGTGGCTGGTGTGCTTGTTAAAGACATCTGTCTTACTATGAATGCCTTTCTTCCCTCTAGGACAACACTGCCAGAGTCTTTGAATATTTATTATCCAATAAGTGAGTTATCATCATAAAATATCATGGAAACTATTGATTGAAGAAACCTAAATCCTTTTTAACATATAATCAAGAGTTCAGTACAGCAAAAATAATTTAATAATTATGAATTGACAGAAAAGATAATGTACATTATATCCATTCTCCAGTAGATACTGATCACAAAGGTTATCAGATTGAAATTCTCTTGTGTGTATAATATGCCAGAACTGCAGTCGTCTCCGAGACAAGTACAGCTGAATAATCCAAGCTGACATCTGTCTGGGTGCACTATCACAATTCGTTCCTTAAATTCCTAGATGCGGGTCTAAGATGTTTATTCACATCCGTGAGCACTGAATGAACAATTCCCTCACAAGACAGGTGTCCATTAGCAAAACGGCATGCCTCATTTGGCCTTAAGCACGGGTGACAGCAAATAAAAGCATATGAACATGTGTTATGCATATATGCCATAAGGCATAATCCTCTTTGCTCCATGCAGAAATATTTCCTATTGCCCCGATTATAATGAGTGCCGGGAAGTATTTCAGCATGGACAATTATGTCCGTAACATCTGTGTCCAGGCTGGAAACAAGAAAATATTGCAGAGTACTATTCACAAACATCTATTTAGAGGTTATTCGGTTCCTGCCGTCTATTGACAATGCGAGCCATGTAAAGACAATTCACCGACACATGTTGCTTTCCTGCCAGCTGCCCAGTAGCTGCTGCTGGTCCCTGGCACTGAGCTAGGACCAACAAATGGCACAGTCAAAGGCTGATGCCCCTTCCTGGTGGAAAGCTACAGTCCAGGAAGCAGAAATCGTTTCACTGTGCTACTTTCTGAAGAAAATCACAAATGGAGCATCTACCCAGCAAACCACAAAGTAGGTTTCAGCATTTGTGTCCAATTACTTTCCCAATGTCATAAAAAGAGATGTGCAAACACCTTCTAATATGCTTCCTGATAGGAATGATACATTTCATTTTAAATCTTTCATGTGACACTATGTTTCACCAAGTAGATCATAAAAATTTAAATTACTTCAGAGGAGGAGAGAAGACATGCTACGAAGCTTACCGAGAGCTTGTAAAAATGTGACTCTGCAGCAGACTTTTCATTTAGGTAATTGCTTTCTGTCTCCTAAAGAACAACTCCTCTACCTCAGAAAGGGTCCAGCGGTGGACATTGATTTCAGCTGGATCTCTGCAATACAGCTAACTGTGATGAACGGGTCAAAGCTGATATCCCCGTTGTACCTGAAAGCAAGCTGTCTCAAAGCAGCAACTGCAGAGCTCCTGCTAGATGAGTTTTCCATTACAAAGCAAGGAACTCTATTTATCTAAAGAAATACAGTATTTTCTTTCCAGCTGGCCAAATTAACAAGCCTATGGGAGTGCCTACCTTAGATACTTTGACAGCAAAGAATTACTGTTACTGTAGGACACAAGCCCAGTGAGAAAAGAAAAGCATAAAAAAAAGGTCCTTCATATTATGAAGCTGGTTTCTGCATCTGACAAAGTTACGAGCCTCTGTCTCTCAGCTGTTAGATTTTCTAGCAATCACCTTCAAGCTTTCTCCAAACATGTCCTCAAAATTATGAAGTCCCCTTGACCGCTCAGCGTATTGACTTCCCACAAGCTTTCCGTAGACGAATGACTACAGAAATAAATATATTGGCCATGCCTATGCAGTGATCATTATGATCAATATTCTTTCACAACTTCATCATGCTCCTTGTCTGTATGCAACACTATTGCACATTACACTTTGATTGTACAGGCGGATCATCATTGCCTGCTGGATTTGTGTGCAGCACTTTGCAAAATGGTAAATTAACTCACAAAGTCTTGCCAGATGAGGATTCAGTAGCAGGGTGCTACAGCTTGTATGACTGTCGGAGACACAAAGAGGCAGCTGATGACCAGGTCCTCCAGTAGGGCTTGACGAGCATGTAAAGGTCAGTGTTTCACAGCATGGTGCTCTTGATCATGTTGTAGACCTTATTCCTTGTGCTATCTCAGCTGAGGTCTTTTCCTTGGTGTGCTTCTTATTTCCCTCATCCTTCGTTGCCTTTTTGGTTTAGCTTCCAGCCATCTTTCTACCCTGCTGTGCGGATCAGTGCCTATCTTGATGTTCCGATCTCAGCCTACAGCCTTGGATAATAAAGAAAAAGAACTGACAAGTTATTTGCATTCGTTTAGTAGAAGTGGAAGGGCAAAAGCTGAGAGGAGACTCACAAGTGAGTACTGACAGAGAGACCATGAATATCCATTAGTTTGGGAGCAGCAGCCACTCTGGTCATGGTGACAACAGAGAGATCACTGAAGAAGAGGTGCTCTCAGGAAGCTCCTGTTTGCAGCCAAAAAATGCACAGGAGTGTGAGTACTGGTGCCTTGAGCAGAGCACGTGTGGCACAAAGAGCTGGTAGCTCTGGTGTCTCAGGTCCTCACCAGCATGGCGGGCAGAGCCAAGCAGGGCAATGCAGGTAGAGAGCCTACTGCATGAAAACTGCAGAGCAAGCTCACTCTTTCCAAGAGATCATGCAGATACGTGCATATATTTCCCTGAAACTGAGGCACAGACCAGGCAAGAAGTGTGTTCAGAGCCCAGAAAATATAACTACCAGCATCGCTATTTGGAAGGCTTTCAAAACTGTTCTCCTAGCTGGAGGCAGATGCCGCAAGCCACAGAGTTTAATAAAACAGTCCTGACCCAAAGTTTACAGCACTAAACTGCACACTTGAGGCCAGATTAGTAAAAACAGATGGGCAAAATATAAAGCTGCATAGACTAATTGGGCGCCCTGTTGGTGGACACTTCCCGTAATCAGGGGAGTTTTGAATGACATATGTTTATCTTTTCCCACTCCTTGGGATACTGTTTCATTATATACAGTAATGAGACACCTGGCCTGGTGATTGTTGGGCTGAAAATCCTTACAAGGATTTTCACCTGCTGTGCGCAAGCTTTTCTATTGGTAAAGCATAGATGCTCTACCCTGACCACTCCTTGGGGCTCAACAGAGAACAGGCTGTCTGGAAATCACCGTGATTGGAGTTATTAGCATTTGGGAGACATCTCTGTCTTGGCTGAGAAAGGCAGCTGAAGGTCACTTTTTGGCCAGGGAGGAAAGGTAAAGTGGGAAAAGGAAGAAATGAAGTGGAAATAACTTCAGACACATCACAGACAGTCTGGATAGAGGCACAGCGGCAGTGAGCGATGGGATTCACAAGACTTCAGCTATCACCCTTGTTCAGAGGTGAGAATCCAGTCTGGTGCCCGACAGCCATTTGGGTGGCCTGCCACTGCTTGGGGCAGCCACAGGACTGAGCCGAAGCCCTACAGAAATCCACGTGCAAACAGCAGAGCTCTTCCTCCAAGAAGGCTGGGGGCACTGAAGCCTTGGGGTGGAGGTTTTTGGTTTTTTAGTGATTCCCAGACGTTTCTGTTCATAGCCCCTGTTCAAGCAAGGGACCCCGTGATGGACATTTGCAAAATTGAGTCACCATTTCCCACACTTTAAAGGGCATTTCTCTCTTCCCATGGTACAACCTCCATCCCACCACACATCTGATGGTTTTGTATGGCTAGAAGTACAAGGCAAGTACATTTGTGCTGTCCAGTTCCTTCTACATTTACATGTTCATTGCACCTGGTGGACAGAAGATCCTACCCCCTGCTATGGGATATGTGTCAAAGCCGGAGCAGGGCAGGTCTGTACCAGTTCCCACCCCCGAACACCAGTGGGACTGCAGGCTTAAAGCTCTGGAGAGGAGCTGGCTCTGGCCACAGAGGCTAAACAAAGCTCAACACTAGCTGAGTTATTGGAGACAGGCACTGACTAATCATGTTCCTACCTGTATAAACTGGAATCAAAAGTGAGTTATTCAGTCAGTGGAAATAAATGGATTTTTCCAGCTGGTGTGGCTGACGTGTACTGTGTATATCACGTTTATATATCTTCCTTCCACCAACCAGCTCCCCTTTCAATAATCAAGCTCTATAGCTATAACAATTCTACTGACTGGAAAGAAATGTGTGTTCACAACATGCACCAAGAGATAAATCCTGATACAGCACAGGGAACACATTCCGTGCATTACATGTGCCAAAGGAGTAGGATTTATTCAGGTCATTTATGCTCCACTGGAGTGGAAAAAGAGAAAAAAAAGTAGGCCTTGCTATAATGAATTGGACTTTTTGAGTCCTGTAGAGAATAATCCCTATGCATCGGCTAACAGGGATTGCTATCCATCAAGGCAGCAATGGGTGGCTTTGTAGGACAGGTCTGTTCTGGAGCCACAGCCACACGTATATACGTTACCTCCTTCAGGCCCCGACTGGTACTTACACAGACCCCTGCTCCCTGCGCTGCTCATCCCTGCAGCGGCCCCTCATATGACCATGGCCAGGCCTCTTCCCATACTCCCCAGGAGCACAGGAGCACCTCCTGAACCCTGTCATGCCCTGTCCCACACGAAAGACCTTCTTTCAGCTCTCTACCCTTTCTGGACAGGCCACTCTGAGAGAGTTTAATTTTGCACAAGTTATCGCTCATCCTGCAAAAATTCCCAGAGCCTGCAGAGCGACCATTGTCCTGTTCAGCTGTGCAGCCACAGAGCCACGAGCTCTTGTGATCTAAATAGAGCAGCCGGGAGAGAAAAGGGCAGAGGAAGGGGAGCACAGCAGGCCAGAGCTACAGCTGAGACCAGAGCTGGCTTCAAAGCCATCACCATCCCCTCCTACAAAGGAAGAGAGACTAAATTGTAAACTTCTGGGAGTTGCTGCCTCCTCCTCTGTCTATCCCTAAGGCCATGAGCTCTCAGAGCAGAAAACACCCCTTCCCTGGTGTTAAGAAAGCAGCTAGCACATTGCGGCTGGTGCTACAACTGCAGGCTAACCTGTTATACATCTGCAGGTGCCTGGTTGGTGTTTCACAGCTGCTCTAAATAAACAGACCGTCAATCTATACCCTTATGCACCAGTGTGTTTTGTTTCTTCATCACACTTAAAATTTGTTGGCACTGGGGAGAAGAACAGAGCAGGAAAAAAAAGGCCAAGGTTGTGTATTTGTGCTTCACCACCAAAGCCGTGGTGAAGGGCACCCGTCAGGGCATCAAGGGCTGTCTGGAGAAGGGACAGCAAGGTAGTCTCTAATGGGAAGAGCATCAATGGTACTTTTAACCCTTTCTAGCTTGCACTATCCACAGGAGACACTGAATGAGGCCAAAACAGCAAGAAATTATCATGTAATGTAGAAACACAGGTGGGGAACTGTGCTCATGGAAAATTCAAACAGCTCTGAAGTGTTTGAAAGTGAAAATAAATGTATTTTTCTGAATTACTATCAGTGTAGTAATGTACGTACAGATCCAAAAGGATGTGATCTTTAGTCTTTCATTGTGAAGGTATTTTAGATGGGAAATACCACACTAGAGTGTAGATGTTTCCAGTTTTTGAGTAAAAAACTGCAGACTTCCAGGACCATGCATTTCAAAAAAACTCATCAATTATGTATTTTCCATTCCAACTATCTACTCTAGATCTGTATCAAAACAGTGAGGAAGAAGCAAGAGCTATTACACTGCGATTAAACCAGTCCAATCCTGGGAAGGGACAGTGCCTTTGAAAAAGTAGGGGGAATGGTTGCACAGCTCCTGAGCACCTGGTGACACTAAGCTTCCTGGTCTTTCCAGGTTGCAGCACTTCAAACGCATATCCTTAGCACTGAGTTCCCATACTGCCATAACATAAGAATTCCTGGGAAAGGATGGTTGGATACGTCACACCCCACTAGGCATGGAGAACAGAGAATTTTAAAACTCCTCAATTGAAGAGACAGCCCAGACCTAGTCTGACTTGTTCTCCCATCGTCCCATCAGCCTCAGTGGTCTGGCGAAGAGAAATGAACAGGAGATGAACAGGTATGCAGAAGTGAACGGGATGGGGAATGGTAAAAAATTTCCTTTTCTCTGTCATTTTTGCTAGGGAATGGAAGTGAGAAACCTATCTGAAAATGACATACTCGAGAAGACGTAGCACAATATCCAGGCCACAGAATGGAAAAGGATGGTAGATGGCAGAGGATCAGGAAAGAAAGGGTTAAAAATATGGTAGTGCAGGACTTGGAGTGACCTTCTGGGTCACTGACTCTAGTTGGTAACGGTCCATGGGGGCTATATCATGTAATCCCAATCCTTACACGATCACACTCCATCCTGAAATGCTGAAGGATGCTCCTGATGGAGAGAAAAGACGTCCCAGAGACCCCTTACTCCTGCAGTCAGAAATCCACCACTTATTCTGTCTGGTCTTACTCACAGCCATGTAGGTTGCTGTTTGTTCATACAGATCTCTGCGCTTGTTTATCCTTCTCTCCTAAGAAATATCCGTCACAAGATAGTTTTCTGAAAAAAATCTTACTGTGGCATGCTGTTACTGCAAGTTTCATTTTATGTTATTTTGTCCTTACCTCCATGTGTTTGGTCTTTTTCACATTCAAAAGTGGGTTTGGTTTTTTTATTTTGCATGTTACTGATGTGCAATTATGGGGTATGGATGCTTAGGCCACGCTTTCCGTTTTTCTTCAGTGGAAGTGCTGTGGGTTTTTACTTTCTGGGAAGATACTTGAAACCAAAACGTTGTAGGAGGAAGAGAGATGAACACAGTGTGATACACATCTTCATGGTGGGAAAAGCAGCTGTGATTGTCTTTCCCATGGAGGCATGCATTGAAATGCAGCTCAGATTCAAATATGTATAACATAAACATGTTTAAATATATATGCACTGCATAAACAACAGTTTTAGAGACGCAATTAGGTAAACTGTTTAGAAACACAAGGAGTTTGAAATGTTGTCTTTTTTTTTCTAAAGAGAATTAGAACTCAGCCTTAACATGGAATCTGCAAAACCACACAAAAGGCAAACTGAGTCACATTTTGTGGTTGCGTATTTGTCCCTAAGACAGTAAACATATAACCCAGAACAGTAAATTAAAGCAGATATTCTGAATGTTTGTGAATGTCCTGGTACTTCTGCCTTGCTGAAATCAATAGGAAAGGCAGAGCGTGAACCTGGAGCCGGGGTAAAGCAGTGGCTGCGGTTCAGTTGGCAGAATCCAGTTGCACTGCTGGAGCAGATGGCCCAAAATAAACAAAAAAGAGTTGTCAGCATCTTCAGATAGACAGATCTGACTAAGCAGTCACTGATGTTTTTTCACAAACCCCTTCCAAACCATGTTGAAACTTATAAATATGCCACTGGTGAGGTAACTGCCCTGTTCGTTATTCAGTGCCAGGCACAGTGTCTTTTATAGCAATCCAGATCTCTTCCCAAGGCATTATGATGAACACAAAGACCCAAGAACTTGCACAGGTTGGGAGGAGATGTCTGAAGTTTTCCACGGATAACTTCTGGCCAGGCATATATCCCACCACACAGTTCTAGGTCTGCTCCTGAGCATGGGTGTCTCCACAGGCTGGGGTAAATAAGAAGCATCGATGTCATAAAGAAGAACGCACAAAGGAGTGACAAGGCTACCATTACTCAGGTTTTGGGATCCTCCCAACAGAAAAGCAGGGCTTTCTTAGGTGAATTTGTTAATAACATCAATAGTGAAACTTTGTAGCTTCTCTTCTGCCATATCCTCTATGCATATATTACCCAGACCAATTACCCCAGAAACAGGAAACTAACACTGTTAATCAGGATAGCATATTAAATATTCTTCATACTTCTGTGGGGGTGGGAAAAAAGACAAATGTAATTGTCCTGAGCAGAATATATTTCCATAACAATGAAATCTCAACATCAGTCTCCTGTTCGTTTCAGCAAAGGAAGAATTAGCATACCTCCAGATATTTGGGGTCAGTGGGGATACCATTATAACCTTCTGAATCTGCAAGAGCCATTTCAGGCTGTATTGTTTTATGATGACTCTGTCACTGCAACGTGACAAAATGGCACGGTTTTTAGTTTAGACCAGTAGATGGGGATTAATCAAGCTGTTATTCTTGCTGTTGTATACCACCGGTGGAGGCTTTTAACTAACCAGCTGAGAGACTTATGAGTGTGGAAACTGGGTTTTTTTGCATATTCGTTAAGAAGGAGAATTGTTCTCCCATAGCAGAGCAATCTGCGTGAGAGCAGAAGACCAAAACTTCCAGTGGAGTCAGGCGAACAGCCTGGTTGCAACTGAGCCACATCTCTGGAGCGCTCTGGGAATCTGAATTAGTCTGTAAATAAGAGAGGATTTTCCTTGCAGACAAAATCCCTGCAGAGTTCAAAGGGACAGCAGGAAGCACTACCTTTTCTCCTGAAGCCATGTAAAAATTAGGTAAAGATAGTACGATCTGCTGTGCCCTCCCCTCAGCTGTGACATGAAAGACCATTACCTCTGCATCTGGAAAAAATAAATTCAAGAGAGGCATAAACCCCCTTATCATCTTTATCAATCTCCAGGTTAAAACACTGACATTCAGGGAAGAAACTTCTAAGTTGCTGCTGGGAATCTGTAGTTGGGTTTGGGGGCAGAAGGAGGGGAGTCGGGTCTCTAAAGGAGACAGCCTGGTAGACAGAAAGCCTGGACATCTGAACCAGTTGCCTGAGATAGTTACCGTCATCATCAGCCAAGGAACAGTCATCACCAAAGAACGGGTCAAACCATCAGTCTGTGGCGTTCCACCAGCTTCCAAATACTGCCTCTTAGCTCTGGCATGGGGGCCTGCTTCGTAGAGATCTAAAATTAGGTGAGATAAATGCCACTTTATCCTTAAGCCCAAAAATAAGTCTTGAGATCCTCAGCCAAATGGGCTTCTTGTGGTCTTTTTGCAATCTCCTCCGATACACTGCAAAGCCATGTGCTGTGTGCCTGTAGGGCACAATGTTCCTGGGGTGAGGTGCGGACAGAAATAGATACCCTGGACCAAACTCTGCACAGTATGTAGAAAATCATTGCATTCGGAGATAATTGATGATGAAGACAAGCTTAGTGCATTTGGTAGGCTTATATTTTTATAAGTCATGGCTCAGACTGGGCCTTGAGAGTCTATTCTTCAATGTCAAATCCCCTAGGAGTATAATTTCCAGAAATGTTTAATGACTATTTAATAACAGCTGCATAAAATACCTCTGATCATGTTTTAATATTCCAAATGACAGAATTGTTCAGTGCTGAAGTATTTTATGGTTATAAAAAATATATCGCTCCTTTTTCAGAGAGCTGCCCTTAAAGGAAACCCTGTCTGTGCAGCATGACCCTCTCCTCCTGCCTGAAAGGACAGCCCACGTACGAGCTACGCGAAGTGGAGGGAGGCAGCTGCCTTGTCTCTTCACAGCCATAGGAGCTCATGGAGGCAAAACCTGTGACTAGCCTTTTAGAAAGGCTGGAAAGTCTTATCACTGAAGCATTTGCAAGTGGGCAGGTGAAGACAGGATATGGGTAATCAAATTCCTTGCTTGAGGGCACCAGCTGATCACCTCTGGGGTGCAAGGTAAGAATTTACCTCCCCAACAGCTGCCTGAGAGCCCAGAGCAGATGCTGACACATGTTACTGGAGTGCTTGGCCTTTCCTTTAAACATAAGTTGCTGCCCAAAGGTGGGATACAAGTCCTGCAGAAGGTTTTCACACCCCAGCTGCATCTAACCTCTCCCTGGCGAGCAGCCAAGGCAAAGCAGGCACAGCAGGTGGCATCAGCACCTCTTGTTTCATTTATCTCAGCCTGCCAGAGGTACACAGGGCTCCCCTTTATGTCTGCCAGGGTTGCTGCTCTGCTCTTGGCTCAGCCTGGCTGCAGTTTGCTTTGTTTTTGATCAGGGACCCAGATCCCATTAACACCTACACCTCTGGCAGAATCATAGAATCGTTTTGTTTGTAAGGGGCTTTTAAGACCATCAAGTCCAACTGTTAACCTAGCACAGCCGAGTTACCATTAAACCATATTTCTAAGCACTATGTCTACCTGTCTTTTAAATACCTCCAGGGATGGTGCTTCAACCACTTCCCTGGGCAGCCTGTTCCAATGATTGACAACACTTTCAGTGAAGAAATTTTTCCTAATATCCAAACTAAACTTCCCCTGGCACAACTTGAGGCCATTTCCTCTTGTCCTATCACTTATTACTTGGGAGAAGAGACCCAGGCCCACCTTGCTACAGCCTCCTTTCAGGTAGTTGTAGAGAGCAAGAAGGTCTATGAGTTCACTTGACTTGCGAGAGACGTGCACTAAGTTCACATGAACCGAGCCACATGCTAGTGGAGTTGTGAGAATACAGTTATGTCTTCAGGGCAAGAACTGCCTAAACTAGAAAGTCCCATTTTTCTTTAGCCACATGTCACCTGGAGCTAGCTGATGCCAGCTCCCTGCTCCCAGGCTCGGAAAGGCTTGGGTATCACTACTGGCCATGTACCCGGCTTTGTGCAGCAGCTGTTGGGGTCCACACTTGCTCAAAGGGACATGTGTAATAAGCCTAAACAGTCTCTGGTCCTAAAGAGGACTACATGCAGGTCAAGCATGCTAGGATGTTTGTAGCCTTCAGGGGGTGAAGGAAATTCATTACAGCAATTCCCTTGTGAGTGAAATGTGTATGTGCATGTGTGTATGAAATAAAACATAAGGGAAGAAAAAATTTACATGAGTTTTCAGACCATTAAAAGCCAGTTTCTGGTAATCAGATCATCAGCCCAGTTGACTCATATTCTTGGCTTCTGTAATTTATTGCTAGTTTTAACAGCTGCCACTCTTCCTATGATCAGGTTCCTGTGAGCTGGGGAAGCAAAATACTTTCTTAAAGCACTTTGCATTCCTAAAGGGGATTGAAGTAATCCTAGACCTTGTTACATTTCCATTTTTAACTGAATTAGTGAGCCTGTTAATATGTACAGCAATTAGACTTTTCCTTGCAAATAGAAATGGTTCCAGAATAAATCTTTTTTTAATATATCTATCCTCATTACTATTAGGAAGCCATTTTCTCTACATTAATTACATGTGCATTTAAATTCTGTTTTGAATGGGCTTCACCAGTCTGAGACCCTTGAAGTGCAGGTACCTCTGAGGAGAAAGCAGCCATAAAAACTATTCAGTCCATTGCAGAGTATTGATAGGGAAGAAAATTCTGTTGAGACTCTTGAGGGTTTATGCCTGTCCTTGCAAGAATTTTTGTACAATATTTATGTCTACTTGGAATTGACATTTTCTAAGGCTGTCTGTAAAAGAACATTCCGTGGCAACCTGGAGTTTTCAGTTTATCTGTTCTGGCTGCTTTCTAAAAGAAGAGAACCATGTCTCTTTATAGTTCCAGCATTTACAGTAAATCTGACTTTATGTAAAAAAGCATTGCTAAGGTCATTGATTAGGTATCGATCGTTTTATTTTTACCAAAGGAAAATGCAGAACTCCCTATACCTCAAATATTTCTTTGTGCACTGTGTTTTTAGTACAAGTTGTATATCCATTGCAGAGAATTTACTTGTGTCGTTCTTTTAAGTGAGGTGAGTGATTGATGCGACTGATGCAGCTCCTGTTATGCAAACTTCTTCCTTGCTGTGTTGCAGGAAGCAACAGGGCATAGAAACCTCTCCTTTCTGTATGTGGAGATGCTTGGTCAGTCAGCTGCATAGGAAAGTTATTGTTTTATAGATTCTTATAGTGCCTTGATCTATCATCCTTTTCTAATAGCTGTCTGACAGCTTATACTTAATGAGCCTTACAAGGCAATACCAAAATGAGTATGGTTGCAGTCTCATCCTTTAAACAGCATCCAGACCACTATGAACAACTGTTACAGTTTAACCGTAGGAGGCAGCTAAGCCCCAGGCAGCCACTCACTCACTCTTTCCATCGACATGCAGATGTTCGACCATTTCCAGGAAAGCAGGGATCCATCATGCGTAACGCCATAACTCTGGACATCCCTCCATTCCTCCTTCTTCCCCCAACTTTTATTGCTGAGCATGAGGTCATATAGCATGGAACACCCCTTTGGTCAGTTGGGGTCAGCTGTCCCAGCTGTACCCCCTCCCAGCTCCTTGTGCACTCCCAGCCTACTCGCTGGTGGGGTAGTGTGAAAAAAAACAGTCCTTGATGTTTTGCAAGCATGGTTCAGCAATAACTAAAACAGTGTTATCAACAGTTTTCGTCACGAATACAAAATGTAGCCCCATACATGCTACTATGAAGAAAATTAGTTCTCTCCCAGTCCAAACCAGTGCAAGAAAATTCGAACACAATTGCAAAGAATCGTCACCGTCTGAACGGATGTAAGTTGGCTCTGGTGGTGTAACTGAAGAGCAAAGCCTGCCTGAGCTGACCTGGCTATTGTATCTGGCAGTGAGAGGTGAGATTAGATAAGGCCAAGTGTACGAGCACATCGCTTGCTTATTAAAATAAAATTTTCTTCACCATGCTGTTTGAAATGCTGAAGAAAAATGTTTATTTGTTTGGAAAACTAGTTAAATAGAATTATGTGGTCCCAAAAGTGGAAATACAAAGCCCACCAAGACCTCTAGAGGAAAAAGGAGTTGCAGCTATAGATGCCAAATAGGAAGAAGTCCCGTAAGCCTCAGGAAGTCACAGTGGTACTTTCCTCTTGCTGTCTATTTGAAGAAAGCTGTTATGTGCCTTTTTGGTGGCAGTTAAAAACTCAGAGGGTCTGTACAGGTACTGAGAGAGAAGAAACTCTGAAGCAAGTTTGAGACAGATCAGGATGCATGACCAAACACTTGAGCTATGGTTAGTTAGAGACCAGAAAAGCAAGGAGATTAAACAGTCTTTAGCACTTTGATATATCCACCACCAGATACACAAATGTTATCTTTCTTCTGCACTCAAAAAACCACCTCCAATGACTTTCAAAAAAATTATGTAAATTTACTATCTTGGAGCCCTTTGTGAATTCCCAGCGGAGAGATCTTAGAATCATAGTATGGTTTGGATTGGACGGCCTTCAAAGATTTTCTAGTCTAATCTCTCTAGACACCCTTCACTAGATCAGATTGCTCGAAGCCTCATCCAACCTGACCTTGAACACTACCAATGATGGGGTATCCACAACTTCTCTGGACAACCTGTGCCAGTGTCTCACCACCCTCATCATAAAAAATTTCTTCCTTATGTCCAATCTAAATCTACCCTCTTTCATTTAAAGCTGTTGCCCCTTGTTCTGCCACTACAGGCCCTGGTAAAAAAGTCTCTTTCCATCTTTCTTATGAGCTCCCTTTATATATTGAAGGGTCACAATAAGGTCTCCCTGGAGCCTTGTTTTCTTCAGGCTGAACAATTCCAGACATGGTGTCTCTGTGTCCATTGTGCAGAGAAATGAAGCATGATGGTGACTTCGCAAATGGAGATGTTAGAGTCTTGCCTAGGGAAGCAAGATGAATGGTCCGGGGTTTTTCTCCTGCTGGGCAAGATAAGCATAGTTGCTCCTGCCCAGAGCCTAGTCCTGAGATTCCTATGTGGGGATGGTCCTTTCTTCCACCCCAGACCCTGGTCCTATGCTGAAAAAGACCGCCTGACCTCCTCTGTAGAGATACTGTGGGACTGTCCCAGGCAACATGCCCCTTAATGGCTGGCTGAGAACCTGGATCAAAAGATCTGCATCCCTCCAGAACATGTCCAGCATCAGCTACATGAGTCACACAAACGTGGGGAGGCGATTGCTCTTCTGTTGCTTCCTTGTGGAACCGAGAAGTGCACAGTGATTCCCCTCAGGATACTTCCCTGGGACAGAAAGAGCATTTTTGAACAGTTATTTTTGAGCCAGCCCTCCTTTGGTCTGTTTGCATGGGAGACATATCACTGTTTTGAAAGGAGTCTGAACAAGATTTATTTATTCATGTGGTCCTGAGAGGATTGCCAGGTATCTCCTGTATCAAGCCTCTGAGGACTTGTCCTGTCACATTGTCTAAATCAAAACACAGTTCCTAAACCTGCATGACTTCAATAACCTTAGTGGAGCCTTGTTGGCTTTGCTGGAACAAGTGGACATGACATCAGATGCCAAGGATTTGCTTGTCATCTCCATTGTAACTTCACTTTGGGATGCTTGCTGGGCTACAGAGATCTGTCACAGACTAATCTGCTTGGGATGTCAAGGAAGCTGGAGCTGAAGCCTTGATGTATGAATCTTCTGTGCTGATAACTCTCTGCTGAGCTTTGATGAATGCATAAAGAGTTGGCAGATGAGCGGAGTTTTTGATTAACTGTGCTAGTCTGTGCACACTCAAGCTTCAGTGAGATTGTATATTGTCAGCCTGCTGTCTCCTGTGTGCTGAATTCTCATTTAAGCTTTTGTATTTAACTGGAAATTCTGATTTTGCTTTCACTATGGAGTTTAAAATGAAGTTCAAATCAGACATAATTTACAGCATTATAAAGACTGTGTAATATTTTCTGTCTCTCTAAGTAGCTTTGAGATGGAATTACCTTTAATGTTTATAACTTCTTGTATTCACATTTGCATTAATGCATTTTCCTTAACAAGATAAAAATATTTCTCCACTGAGCACATCCATATGGAGTTGTGCTCATGAATATTTTTGTCCCAGGTATCAAGTACCTCCATTTCTGCGAAAAAGAAGTTAACTTCTGCTTTTTAAAGCGCAACTTGAATGTAACTGAATCATCCAGACACGGATGACGACTTAACAACTGCTAGGAAGATCAGAATTTAGATCACAACATGCAAAGATAAATAGATACATCCTGAGCAAGGCAAACAAATATACAGCAAATTATGTATTCCCAAAGCTATAAGAGAAGAGAAACAGTGCATCCTGTTTCTAATGCTGTTTACTAAAGCAGTGCCTAGAGAGCCACCAAGATAGCGAACCATTATCCTAATCATGGACAAACGTAACAGATTATACAATTTCTGTTCTGCTTTCCTTGTGGACTGAAAAAAAAAGTGAGGCTGTAGGAACGAGGACAGGCATACAATACAGAAATAGTCAACATTGCAAGGTGCAAATATGGCTCCAAGGTGCCTTGCTGGGTTTTATGTTTTCATTTTGTGGTTTGTGGTTTTGTTAAATATTGGACCTGTTCTTACAGTCCTTAGTTTTATGAAGTTTCCATTCAGTCAATGTGTCAGACTATCTGCTGGTGAAAACCAGCCTGGCTTAACTACAGTGTTTTCCTGACTTGTATTAGCTGGAGTACAGCTCAATAGACTGTACAGAAACTTTTCAGAACCAACATCAGATCTCATTTCTGTAGCATAACTGTGTTGAATATAGGAGTTAATCCAGTTTAAAACCACGCAGGTGAGATGGTACCCTGCCTCTGACCCATGAGCTTGTACCTCTTTATACTTGACCTCAGCTTGTTCCTATGATTGCAATAAAGCATTTGCCTGATGAAGAACTACAAGGCCTTATCTGCTGTATTCTTGTGTACAGTCTTCCTAGCTACTGCCTGTTTTTTCCAATAAAATCACTATGGAACATTAACCTAGCAGTATGTGTCAGTTAATAATTATTGTATATTAAAATTATTTAACAATTGTAAGATATTGTCTCACTGCTCTGTCTTGAGACTTCTCTGTTGCTGTCAGGGATATTCTATGCGTAGGAATGCCGTCTCTTTCAATTATTACTTGTGTACAGGAATCCTCTAACTATTATTTTAGTTCAGTTAAACAGAGGATAAAATCTAACTCAATACAACATAAAACATTGCAATAGAGCAATTTGTTAAGGCAAGTCATCTTCATGGTATGAGACTCCTGGAGGAAGGGACAAGGGGCGAATAGCCTCCACTGGGTTTTACCTCCATGTTTTGCATTCCTCAGTGCACACATTTCAGAGAAGCCTCTCAGCCTCTTTCCACTCTTTTTTGTTACGATGGGTAATGGTAGCCCTTATGGCCTCCCCTCTTTCCCCTACCCTTTACTGTTTCTAAGCCATGCAGGACTCCAGTCAAAATCTATGGTCTGGGTGTGCTACTGGGTGTTTGCCGCTAGTGTGGTTCTGCAGCCTGATGGAATGACCATGTGTAAATGTGAGCGTTTACAGCCTCTGTACATCCCGTCAGCTGTTCTTTCTGCAGGAACCCCCAAGAGGTCTTTAGGAAGAATTGGTCACAACTGAAGGGGTTTGAAAACACAGTTTCCACTGTCCTTTATAGGGACGGCGCCATTTACAACTACGTCTGGCAGAATGCCATTCTATGCCCAGCAGAACCAGGAGAAACCAATGAAGTGTGGCTGAAATCTTTCCTTTATTGCAATGGGGAATCTCCCAAGTTTTGAGTTAGACGTGAGGAATTAAAGAAAATACATTCTAAAGCCAGTTCATTTCATCTACGTTGGGATTAAAAAGACATTAAAAGGTCTATGTCTCCTACTACCAAATCTTGATATGCATGATCTGTTTATTTTTACCACTCAGCCTGTCTCTACTAAAAGGTGTGTGAACCATTAAATAGTACAGAAAAGACGGTGAAAAAAGGAAAAAGAGGAAAAAACCCACACACCTCAAGCTAACAAAGTCTCTAGGTTGCTGCTTTTGAACATAATCTAACATTTACAGTACACCTGTCTTCAGTGTTTTTCAAGTTGTATTTCAGGGTGCACCATCACACAGTTAGGGACCCTGAGCTCTGGTGGCAGCTTTATTAGCTGGTGATCATCCTTTCCTACCTTACTCGTTTTAAGTTATACCATTTACTTGAAACTTCATCCCTCTTTAAAGAGTTTTAAATGTTTGGGGTATTTGTCTACTTAAAGTGTCTCTCCAAATTCTGTGAATTTATACTCTAATTATCTATTAAAAAAAAAAACAAAACAAAAAAATAAGAAGACAAATTTTCTACAGTTCCCAGTACTTTGGTAACTTTGCTCAACACACTTTTAAGAGGCTAGATTTCATAAACACTCACTTTCTTGGAGCAGCGGTCCCCCCAAAAGTGTCTTGATTGAATTACTGGATGACATTGATCACCAACGATTGGATGCATTTTATATAAATCATTGCTCTGAAAGTAAGGTGTCAAGACATCATAGCTGGCCAGTTAGACTTTATCTAAAGCACTTGGAGAGAAAGAGGTATCTCTTTTCAGTTTGTAAAAAAGGCCTTTTACTGAAAACTTCAAGGAGGAAAATATTTGTAAGTTCAAGAGATGGTTCATAGATGGTTCATTCCACCTACCTCACGTAATAATTTTAGCATAGGATGAAAGGTCTGCTACACCTTCATGTAAAAAAAAAAAAAAAAAGGACTGCAAAATAAAGGTGAGTGAAACCTCGTCACAGGGAGTGTTTTACCATAGCTGGTGCCAAAGCAAGCTGCCCGTTACCGCTCCCAGGACGCCAGGGGAACCGGGGCAAGGCTGTCAGGATCAACAGCTACACTGTGATTCTTAGGTCACACCTTGACAACTGAGGATAATTTTCCAGGCCAAGTGAGAGCCATATCTGGTCCCAGTTTGGACCAACTAACTTGGATGGAAAACACTCAAATACAGATGAGAGTAATTTTGTTTAGAGAAAAATACCCTGGTATTATTTGCACTGCAGAAAAAACGTGGGAGATCTGGGGTTTGCTGAATACCAAATCCTTACAATCACTAGACAGGATTTTTCTTAAGGTTCATCATTCCAAAGGATTAGTGAGCCTGTGGCACTTCTGAAGCCCTGTTCATAATTACCAAAATATCACATCCCGTATTCTGAATTCTGAAAGGGAATGTCAGTGCCTGTGGTTTCAGGATTGTTTTCTGTGCTTTTTTCAGTGGGACACAGCTATTTTACTGACTGAGTGTGACATTTTTTAATATTCTCCTTGTTTGCCTGAAAATATATATTTTTTTATATTTCTGTTCTAGCACCCAGAACAAACCCAAAATATTGTAGGAATCTGTAGGAACAAAGTAGCATGAAAAACCAGGGCTTACGGCCTAACCCACGCAGTGAATACAACCTATCTCTTGTCGTAAGCCTGTTTCACTGCACTCTACTACTCATGCTAGTATAGGCTGAGCAAAGAATTTCAAGCATCACATGCTTTGGAGTCATAAGCAGGTAGATAATTTATCCAGAAGGGATCTAAAATTGTAGTCACATTTTGAAGGAAAGGCTACAATATGTACATTCAAAGTGTACGGAATCTGGAAACCAAATTCTCTAATAACAGAAATGGGCCCCTGAAGTACACAAAATAGGTAGCCATGTATCTTGGGTTGAATCAAATCTTTGTTTACAAAGCAAATTAATTCTCTTGACTTATAATTTTAGTGTTAACTGCTTGAAGACACTTTATTTTGTGATTGGATAACATGTAAAAGAAAATGAATTAGGCTTATCCTAGATGTTTAATGTCATTTATTTTGGTATCCTTTTAGATGTGAAGAAATATGTTTAGATTTCAAGACAGAAAATTCCTTTGAACTGAGGAATAAAACCTTTTGTATTGCAGCTCTCCTAAAGGGGCACTCTAAAGTGTTAAAATCCTTTTTTAATCTTTTATTTAGGACTGGTTTCAAAGTACTTTCCTTCTCAGGACCATTTTGGTTCTAATGAATCATCATTTTCCAATGGAAAAAACAAAAATCAGCATAAATTTCTTAATCAGTCCCATGAAAAAACCCCCCAACCAATAAGTTCTGTTGTTTACCACAGCCATGGCCCCCGCACAGAGCTCTTTAAGGTCAAATTAAATCAGTGAA
Organism: Larus michahellis; assembly: GCF_964199755.1. NCBI lineage: Eukaryota > Metazoa > Chordata > Aves > Charadriiformes > Laridae > Larus > Larus michahellis. The sequence continues at coordinate 206,804,097 of NC_133896.1, forward strand.
ACATTTTGTCAGCTGGTGTGAACCAGCACAGTTTCCCTGAAGGCAACATCAATCACACTGATTTACAGTTGCTGGAAGTGTCTGTATAAATTTTCCAGGTTTTCCAAGAGACTTTACTAGATCCACCCCTTCTGATGACTCAGCAGATGCTTTGAGCTAAGAGCAAAGACGGTCCTTCAACAGATGCATCTCTCCTGTCTAGCCCTTCCAAGACCACTACCAATTCCTACACTTTGGAAATACCTTCCATAATGTTAAAAAAAGATAATGCATAATATGTTAAGAAAACTGCATTTCTGACAGAAAGTCTATCTCCTTCCTATCCTTACTCCCTGTTAATCCATTTCTCTTCCGTTAAAAGATTGGAGCCTGGCACCAGTTAGAAGAAGTGTCTGCCTGCTCTGGGCAGCTGGAACCCCTGAGGAGCAGAGAGGACCTTCCGCCTTGGAAACAAGACCTTTGTAGTCGAAGGCACATTCTGGAGAACGGGGCAGGGAAAGCAGACAGAGGGCAGAGACCGTGCTACACCACCAGAAACTGGGCAGCCTCTGTAAAGAGCAAACTACAAAGCCCAGGCCTCCATACCTGAAGTAAAGCCAATTTTCTTGAGAGGTGCAGAGAGGACCATGCGGTGCTATTGCAAAATAATTAAGAATTTAAAGTTTCTTTAATCCTGAGTATTTTTGCAGAAAAGATAAGAATTTGCCTGCAAAACACCTACCTCTGAAGCAGTATAATCTGTAGGTGGGAATGAAATGTGATTTATTTAAAAATAACTTTAAAATGATTTTACAAAAAAAAAAAACTTTAAAATGATGTATTTTAAAGATAAATTTAAACCAATGTGCCTTTAAAGTAAAATTGCAAAAATAAGAAAGTATTGGCTTACTGGAATTTGGCTAGCTCCCCTCATCTATTGGACGATGGTGAGCAACCTCTAATGTTGCAATATTTGGCTTATCTTGACGTTGAAGGAGCACTGGAATCGTACTGTTCAACAAGATGTGAATCTTGTGGGGAAGCAATTTACCTGAGTATGCAGACATCACATGAAATAAAAATATGATTTGGTGTTGTGCAGTGACCAGCATTGTGACTGCCTGGTCATTAAAAAAAGGAAAAAGATAGTTAACAGCTGAGAAAAAATTAGCAAAATCAGTTTAAGATGATTAGATGGAAAATAACATTATTTTTTTTTCTACCAAGAGACTCTGAAAGACTGTGATTGTTTCATTTAGGAAGAAACTATTAAAAGGGGATATAATGTATAAAATAAAGAATCTAGAAAGAAAAATCCAGTTTTTCACAGCACTTCTTGGGCTCAAAATTTCAGACTACTGAGAGAAGGTTTGTACGTACATATATATGCATTATAGGAACATTCAGGGACATACTAGTTCACATAGGGTCCCCGGAAAGGCAATGAAATCTGCCCTTTGGAAAAACTAATACAACCTTTAGTTTGCAGGAAAGACAAGGAATCTTCAACAGGTTTACTGCACTATTTTGCTTATTGCTGGGTACACTATCATTTTTTTTGGTGATATTTGATAGTGACCACTGGCCAACAGTGGCCACATACTCAATCAGTTGGCATATATAGTCCTGATCTAAACCGGTAATTTTCACCTCCATTCAAGGTCTGATCAGGCACTTCCTAAAGTTGACTCACCCTTGCTTTATTCCACTGCAGAAGTATTTTCTGTATTGGAAGGCACAGAGTTCTCCATCAAGTTGATATTCTTATACTGTGGTTAAATTCTACTCTTCAGGACAGCCAGCATGATGCTGGTGGCTGACTGGGTCTTCAGACTGCAATTGCATCAGGTTCAAGTAGTGAAGCACTCTCTACCATTCCTCAATGAGCATGGCAGATTCATTATTTGGGATTCTTCAATTATTTTAAAATTCTTTTCCCCATTTTATTTTTTGCCTTTTTTTTTTTTTTAAATTTTATTCTGTTTTACCATCAACTTTTCATTGCTTTGTTAATTGCCATGTTTCACTTGCTTTGTGAAGTCTGCATCAACCTTCTTGTACTTTAGCTTAGGCTGGTTTCCAGTTTCACCAGTTTGGACGTTTTCATTTCCATCCAGTGAAAGAGAATGAATTCAATGAATAGTAGACTAAAATATATTTCAAACATCTAGTTTAAGCTATTCAAATATGAGCTTTACAGGGATTAATTACATTGGCATCACAGATACATGACAGGGTAATTCTGACTTGCCTGTGGCAATATAAATTTCACATCTCATCAGCTCACTCCTAGAAGCAGCTTTGCGCTAGGAAGTGATCAGCTTGAATCCTTCGGGTCTGTTCCTTGTTACTTCAGGAGTCCATCAGGAAGTTCAGTCAGGGCACTTTTATTCATATTAATTCCTGTGATTATGTTGTTGCTGCTCCAGGCAATCCCTAGAAGCAGGTGTGATACAGTCTATTCTTTTATATGAACTGGATCATAACTGCCAAGATAAGAGATTCTTCATTCTCTCCTAACACTTATTTTATTTAAGTTTTCCCTGATTTTAACTTACCTTAATGGCCAATGAGATATCAGATGAATTAGTGGAAGGAAGGAAGGAAGGAAGGAAGGAAGGAAGGAAGGAAGGAAGGAAGGAAGGAAGGAAGGAAGGAAGGAAGGAAGGAAGGGAGGAAGGGAGGGAGGGAGGGAGGGAGGAAGGAAGGAGGGAAGGGAGGAAGGAAGGAAGGGAGGGAGGCAGGAAGGAAGGGAGGGAGGGAGGGAGGAAGGAAGGAAGGAAGGCAGGAAGGAAGGAAGGAAGGAAGGAAGGAAGGAAGGAAGGCAGGAAGGAAGGAAGGAAGGAAGGAAGGAAGGAAGGAAGGAAGGGAGGGAGGGAGGGAGGGAGGAAGGAAGGAGGGAAGGAAGGAAGGAGGGAAGGGAGGAAGGAGGGAAGGGAGGAAGGGAGGAAGGGAGGAAGGGAGGAAGGAAGGAAGGAAGGAAGGAAGGAAGGAAGGGAGGGAGGGAGGGAGGGAGGGAGGGAGGGAGGAAGGAAGGAAGGAAGGAAGGAAGGAAGGAAGGAAGGAAGGAAGGAAGGAAGGAAGGAAGGAAGGAAGGAAGGAAGGAAGGAAGGAAGGAAGGAAGGAAGGAAGGAAGGAAGGAAGGAAGGAAGGAAGGAAGGAAGACGCAAATCTCCCTTCTTACTGCTAATATATCTTTGCACCAATTATTTGACAAAGCAGCAGTATCTGCAAAGTAAAAATTGGTTGATTACCTCTTTGCCACCTTTCAGGATGATCAATTATTCAGCGTCTGAGAGAGAGGCACGGAGGGTACACAGGTTAAGGGGTGACCTTCCCTTGGGGACAGCATGCCTGAATGTAGCAAAAGCAGTAAAATTAATGCAAACTTCTCCTTGAATAAGCATGCTGTTGTACCAAAGAGTAACAGCAGATATCCTGGCCTGGGGTTCCTGCTCTGGTAAAGAAGAAGTAGGAAATTGAGGTCCTCAGCTGTTGCAAAATGGCACAACACTACTCACTCTCTCCCTCCCTCTCTCTCTCAAGCTTTTTGTTGTACAGCTTAGTTCCTTTTTCCCAACTTCTCCCACATTGTGCAAATCCCTGTACACGGTATCAAATTATTTTCCATCAATAAGTTTAAAGCTTTTATAAAAGTTAAAAAATGTTTCCTCTAAAATATGACTTAAAAATCCATGCTGACCTTTCTTGATTTTAAAATAGTTGGGTATAAAATTTTATTGGTTTTCAATTTTAGTAAGTTTTGCAAACATAGAAAAAAGGCTTTACGGAGGACTGTTAAAAAAGTGAACTTTTCACTCCCCTAGAACCACAGCCTGCTTAAATGATGGGTTAGACATCACATTGAGCAGTGAGGCAGCGTTATGCTTCAGTTCCTTGAGTTCTTTTAGGACTCTTGGATGAGGACCATCTGGCTGTGACAATTTGTTACTTAGCAGTCATTTTCTCAGCTTCTTCTAAAACTTATTTTGACAGGTCAATTTAAAATGATACCTGAGGGTCATCCCTTTATTTTTAAAAAAAAGAGAAAGAGAAATCAGTGTGGGAACCTCCCTCAGCTTTTCTGAAATGAATACTGATATAAAGAATTCAGGTTTGTGTTGTGGTCTTATCTTCCCTGAGTACTCTTCTACACTTCCATCATCTAATAACCCAAAACGCTCTTTGGCAGGTCTCCGGCTTCTGGTGTGTTCAGAACATTTATTTTTGGTTTTATGCCTTAAGTGAGGTTCCTCTAAATTGTTTTTGGCCTGCGCTATTATGGTTTTACATTTCATTCATCCGTTTATTCTGTGAACTGCTTCATTTTCCATTGACTTACCCCTGAACTTGTTGATGAAGCAGCAGTAAAACTGAAGGACTTGCAGGTCATTTCTATATGGAGGACAAAGTAGAAAGAGCAGAGTGACTTTATTTTCTTACTGTAATTTATACACTTTTCTTGGAACAATGAACATGTGACTAATCTGACATTCTTTTGCTCAGCGATAGAAGCATAGTACAATTCAGGTTGGAGGGAACCCGGGGAGGTCCCCAATAGCAGGGTCAGCTCTGAGGTCAGAACAGATTGCTGGGGGTTTTATGCAATCAAGTTTTCAAAACCTCCGAGCACGGAGACTACACAACCTCTCTGCGAAACCTGCGCCGCTGCCTGACTGTCTTCATAGTGAAAATATTTTACCCTGTATACAGTTACAACGTGCCCTGTCCCCTGTCCTCCTGCCATGGAACTTGATAACCTCTTTGTAGGCAATGACAAGCTGCTAATAAGTCCTTCCCAGCAAAGTCTCTTCTTCAGGCTGAGCAAGTCCAATTCCTTAAGCCTCTCCCCATAAGGCATGTGCTCCTGCCCCTTGAGCATCTGGGTGGCCTCCACTGAACTGTCTCAAGTTTTCCAGTGTCTTTCTTGTATTGGAGGACTCAGAACTGCCCAGTCATTCTTGAGCTGAACATTCCTCTCTTGCCTCTGCAAGCTGCTGGATCGTGCCACTCTGTCTCAACAGTCAACAACTGAATGCTGTTCCTTTTCTCCAAATGCAGCTTCTAAGTATTCCACAATTCTAGCCAAAAACGGACATGGAATCTATGGCTATGTCTAAACTAGGAGAGGTAGGAGTGTGCCCAAGTTACCTTGTCAACATTCCCTTGCAATGAGAGAGACGGGTTGTGCGTCAGGCATTCTCTTGCATCCTGATTTCTACAGAAAAGAGCAAGGAACCCGGACAGTGGGTTGCCGTTTGATGTAGCTCAGCAGGTAAGTGTAGGTACTACCCCTATGATGTGAAAGGGAGTGGGGCCTGTTATCCCCACGCGGGCAGCTGCCGGAAGTACAACTCCAAAGGGTTTATTGAAGAAGTCAAAACAGGGCATTAGCTACTTACTAATATCCTTGTAACACTTTGAGAGGCAGTCATGGCACTGTTCCCTGGTTTTGTCTTAAAATTTTAAACACAACTTTAAGGTGTGACTACTAAAAGTGAAGTGCCTTCGCTAGACGATCCTACTGATGAGTTTGGTTCCCTTTTTGTTATCAAGGGCAAAAAGCAATGATCACATTTACTTAGGGGTTCACTTGTTCCTGCTGCTAATTCTTCATGGAACTCTGATGACAAGGGGAATTAGCTGTGCAAAAGGACCCTTCTTTAGTGAAAATGTAATTTTTAAAAACAAGGAACAAATTATGGCATTTAAGCTCAGATGCCAAAAGGAAAAGTGTAACCTCTCCTTCCCATGGAGAGCCTGTGAGGACAGTGCTTCAGGAATTCCAGTGAAGTTAATTGTAGAGAAAGAGCCTGAGGGAAAAGTTTCTTGATCCTCTACAAAGAGGAGAAAGAAAAACTGGAAACAAAAAGTTAGAAAAGAATAAGAGGTGGTTTCATGTAGACGTGTCATGGTTTCATCTGGGATGGAGTTAACTTTCTTGCTGGCATCTGGTGTGGGGCTATGTTTTGGATTTGGGATGAGAGCAGTGTTGACAGTGCACTGATGTTCTTGGTTATTGCTAAGCAGTCAAGGGCTTTTTTCGCTCGTCACACCGCCCTGCCAGCAAGTGGGCCGGGGGTGCAGAAAAACTTGGAAGGAGACACAGCTGGGACAGCTGACCCCAACTAACCAAAGGGCTATTCCATACCATGGGATGACATGCTCAGCATATAAAGCTGGGGGAGGAGGAAGTGGGGGAAATTCAGAGTTATGGCATTTGTCTTCCCAAGTCACCATTACACGTGATGGAGCCCTGCTTTCCTGGAGATGGCTGAACACCTGCCTGCTAATGGGAAGTATTGAATGAATTCCTCGTTTTGCTTTGCTTGTGTGCATGGCTTTTGCTTTATTTATTAAACTTTCTTTATCTCAACCCACGAGTTTTCTCGCTTTCACTCTTCTGATTCTCTTCCCCATCCCACTGGGACTGGGGGCAGTGAGCGAGCGGCTGCATGGTGCTTAGTTGCTGGCTGGGGTTAAACCACAAGATGATACTGGAACTTAATTGGTCAGTGTTTGTTTTCATTTAAACTCCATTGAAACAGTAACACATCATGGTGCTCTTCATGACAGATATGACTTCTACTCCTTCACATCTGTTGGCATCCCATCACCTCCTTAACTCACCAGGAGAATTCTTCCCAGCATTGATGTAACCATGAGTGAAACTCCTCTTTCAGGGGACATAGGCTAGATGTCCCAATGTGTTACACTGTGTTCAAAGTGATGAACAAAACCTATTTTATGATAGATGAAAATCAAGCATGCTCTTACAAGGGACAGTTTGTGTTTTCCCAATGCCTGATAGTTCCTTCCAATGAAGAAAGTTCACATTGAAAAGAACCTCAACTACAAATACAAATATTGTTCTCTTGAGTATACTTTGAAATCAATACTGCTGAAATAAGAGTAAAGATATGCTGGCTCTTGACTTCCAGTTTTCTGGCTTTTTCTCTGACATACAGTCTTCTAATGATTTGCAAAAGTTATTTTTATAGATGCTAACTAGTAGAGACAGTACACAAACTGTATATATATAACTGTATATATAAATAAACTTCTGTCTTCTTAGTATCAGTGAGGTGTTTGTTGTATCTTTATTGTGTTGGAAATGCACTGGAGTCCAAACAACCTTTTAAATTCCAATTTACTGAGTTTTCTTCTCATTTTTGATATGTGATTTTTTTACAAAAATCATAAGGAAAATATTTGAAAGCCAACTGAGTAAGAACAAGATGGAGTGGACAGGGAAGTATCAGTAAATGATACTGCGATTTTCACTCATTTCATCCTTATTGGAACCCAAAGGATAGAAACAACACTTCAGAGACCTACCTACAATGAACTGGAACGCTCTGTATTTGCTGGACACTTGTCTTCCCTAAAATGCGTTTCCTGTTCTCACATCACAGTGTTCCTGATACTGGTAGCTTAAATGGCTCCTCTTCATTTCCAGTCATTTCACAGGATTATACAATCACAGAACAGCCGAAGTTGGAAAGCACCTCTGGAGATCACCTAGTCCTACCCTACTTCTCAAAGCATGGTCATCTAGAGCAGGTTTCTAAGGACTGTGTTCAGTTGGTCTTTGAATATCTCTAAGGGTAAAAGCCCACAACCTCTCTGGGCAGCCTGTGTCAGTGCCTGGTCACCCTTAAGAGTAAAAAAAAAAATTATTATGTTTAAATGAATCATAGAATCATGAATGGTTTGGGTTGGAAGGCACCTTAAAGATCATCTAGTTCCAACACTCCTGCCATGGGCAGGGACACCTCACACCGGACCAGGCTGCTCAAAGCCCCATCCAGCCTGGCCTGGAACACTTCCAGGGATGAGGCAGCCACAGCTTCTCTGGGCAACCTGTTGTTCCAGGGTCTCGTCACCCTGACCGGAAAGAATTTCTTCCTAATATCTCATCTAAATCTCCCCTCTTTCAGTTTAAAACCATTACCCTTTGTCCTATCACTACATGCCCTGATAAAGAGTTCCTCCCCATCTCTCCTGTAAATCCCCTTAAGTACTGGAAGGCCGCTATAAGGTCTCCCCGGAGCCTTCTCTTCTCCAGGCTGAACGACCCCAGCCCCCTCAGTCTCTCTTCATAGGAGAGGTGCTCCAGCCCTCTGGTCGTCTTCGTGGCCCTCCGCTGGACCCATTCCAACAGGCCCATGTCTTTCCTGTGCTGAGGACTCCAAAGCTGGACTCAGTACTCCAGGTGGGGTCTCACGAGAGTGGAGTAGAGGGGCAGAATCACCTCCCTGGGCCTGCCGGACACGCTTCTTTCATACATTTCAGTTTGTGCCCACTGCCTTTTTTCCTTTCACTGGGCACCACTGAGAAGAGTCTGGTTCTGTTTTCTTTACTCCCCCCATCAGGTATTTATACACACTGATATAAGCCCCCTGAACCTTCTCTTCTCCAGCCTGAACAGTCCCAGCTGTCAGATCCTGTCCTTGTGTGTCAGATGCTTCAGTCCTTTAATCACCTTTGTGGTCCGGCCCTTCTCTGGACTCAGTCCAGTATGCCCATGTCTCACTTGTACTGTCCAGACCAGCACTGGACCCAGAACTCCAGATGTGCCTCACCAATACTGAGCAGAGAAGGATCACCTCCCTTGACCTGCCTGCCATGTTCTGCCTGATGCAGCCCAAGAAGCTATCAGCCTTCCATTCTCCTCACAGTTCCTTCTTCCCATGCAGATACTGAAGATGAACAGAAATAGCTGCAAACAGGCCACAGCGGTCAGTCGGTGCCTTACCCACTTCCACAACCAAGGCATTTCTAAGTACCAAAAAATTCACTTGGTGAATCACTTATTTCTAAAAAGAGGTACATCACAACTAACTATAAGTGTTTTTTTAAGACATAGCTGCTTATTCAGCACTGCTGATAAGAAAATTTCCTTCAGGACAGGCTGTTGATGCAATGTTATATATGCTATAAATTGTCTTTACCTTCCAAAACCCCATGACTTTTCTCTGCCGGTCTCTCACGAGGGTCTAGTCCACAGTACCATCTAGTGGCACACAGTGATACGACCATGCCCGTCACAGAAAAACGCTCTTAACCATTGACATTTCCTAGCAATCTCAGCAGAGAGATAAAAGCGTATGAAACACCCTCTCACGCTTGGAAATAGTACCATGTGGGATAGCACGAGAAGAACTCACCTTGTCAGGGACTGAGAGGAGTTAGACAGCTCTGATGATGAAATTGCCTATCCGGTACACTTCATAAGGATGATTACTAATTACTTCTCCCAAAGGTGACCTGTTAAGAAGATTCTTGTTTGCTGCTCTGAAAAAAATAAGTGAATCTAACTCTGGGTGAAGAGATGAAGAATATCTCTGAGACCTCTTTAGAAGACAACCAGGGGAGTTTGCTTTCTGCTAAGATGCAAAGCCAGTAGTAATTCTGACACAGTCTTCTTTAGAGACTGCTCCCAGTTAGAGTACGCATATCTGACCTTAATCTTGAGGATCTGGTTATTGATGTTTAGGCAACTTCCTTTACAGAATCATCAAGTTAGAATGAACACGGACAGAATATTTATGCTGTACTCAAATTATATGTGCTCTCAGTCAATTTATGTGATGAACAAGAACACAGTAATGTGGATGGTTTTGATAACAAAAAAGTAGAATAGGAATGTATTGTAACACAGCCTGAATACCCAAATTCTTGCACTGACTAGCCTCTCATATTTATGCTTATAAATACTTAAAAGATGGGTGTCAGGAGGATGGGGCCAGGCTCCTTTCAGTGGTGCCCAGGGACAGGACAAGAGGGAACAGGCACAAACTTGAGCATAGGAAGTTCCACCTAAACATGAGGAGGAACTTCTTTCCTTTGAGGGTGGCAGAGCACTGGCACAGGCTGCCCAGAGAGGTGGTGGATCCTCCTTCTCTGGAGACATTCCAAACCCACCTGGACGCGTTCCTGTGCAACCTGCTCTAGGTGACCCTGCTCTGGCAGGGGGGCTGGACTAGATGATCTCCAGAGGTCCCTTCCAACTCTATGGTTCTGTGATTCTGTGATTCATACCTACAGTGCCATTCTAGAATCAGCCTGTGAAAATCTTTCTGTATATTCCATCATGATTCTTTTTGCATTATAAAGTGTTCAAATAATTTTTTTTTAAAGGAAATAAACCACCCCCATTTCTACAAAATCATACTCTAAGAACTATTCCTCAAGCAAACTACAGTCCATATTAACAGTAATTATTGTTGTGAAGCTGTTCAAATATGTATCACCAACTTTATTCTTTGATTTTCTAAAACACATCAGTGAAAATTCTTTCTGTTTGCGTCAAACCTACTGAAAACTGTACTGTTGCTTTCTAGGCATCTTACATAAAAGTCATGAGAACTAGAAATAAGAAATCTAGACCTAAAAGAGAGGCATTTCTTGAAACACATCAATTTAGTAAGCTCTGCTATAAGCTATAAGCTCTTCATAAGAAATGAAGAGCAGATGCGTCAAGAGGAGCTGAGTGGTGCAGCCTCACGGGCAGGAGGTGAGGGAGGGTGACCTCCCAAGCAGCAGAGTTTCTGTGACGGAGAGAAGAAGACTTCACTGAGAGGTTAAAATTAACGATTTATTTGGACTTCGCTCACTGGTCCGATAGGCCACTATTGCAAGTTCTTATGGATACAATGGAAGAATGCACTATTGCAATTTAAGGAAAAAGAACAAAAACAATTCACAGAATACGCTGTTACCACCTAAGAAGTGATCCCGAAAAGTAACAACACAAACCACCAATGCGCTAGATATGAATACCTTAAATGAGTGCACAAATCACGATCTTAGAGCATGCTAGGCATCATACTTATGTTATCAGATCACTTACCCTCTCTCTCAGGTAAGACCACTCGATCCCAGGAAGTCACCTTGCACAGCGTCCTGGACAAGCGGGGAAGAATCTCTTACAGGCCAGCTGTATCTCTGGCAGACTCCCCATTTTGCTCCCCGAAACTTTAGAGTTAAATATCCTGTTTGGGGACTGTGCTTGAATGGATTTACACTGTCTGGGATGGTTATCTCCGGTGGTTTGATGGCCCCTCAGATATCAATGTTTATTTTGTGATGTCTGGTCTCACACTCACTGAATAGTGGTGGGACTTGACTCAGGGTGTTTTGTTTGTTAAAGACACTATTTGGGTTTCAGTTCTTATAGTAACCGGTGTTGAGACCACCTGGGGCTGAGCCATTTCCACAGCTGCCCCCAGGTTATCTCTGCATAGATAGGGATCAATAAGCATCTGCCAAGGCAAGATGGAGCTGAGTTGAATGACAGCTCCCTGCATCCCACCTTTTGTGTTCTGAAACCAGTTTGGCCAGGTGCTCCTCTTCAGTTTCCAAGGAAGCTTCTAATCTGTGAAGAGCTCAAGCGCACTCGGGAAGCTGTAGGCCTTCAGAGGAGAAGGCAGCATAAGGACTCACAGGGGGTGGGCTTGTTTTCTCAGATGTGACCCACTCTTTACTTGTATTCAGACTCTTCTACATCTAGTTTCTTATTCACACCTTTTGTTTTCAAAGGATAAAACTGTAAAAATGAAAAAGATTTAAAAAGTGTATGTAAAACCTCATGTAAGAATTTCTAGCCCTGGTCAAGCCTGCACATTTTTAGTACAGTAAACCAATATTAAGTATCATTTATGTAAATTCATTTTTGTCAATGAAGGGCAGTCTATCACTTTAAGAGGTCATATAATGATTCATATGTGATGCATCCGAGCGTGGAGTTGAGGGCTTTTTCCCCCCTTCAGCTCTAACAATTACATGGCTGTTTGGGGAGATTCTGCTTTTCTGAGTGCTGTTCTCTGAAAGCTGAAATAAAGAAATGGATGGGGGGAAAGATTAATTTGCACGTCCAGTTCTATTTGTACGTGGCATAACTCACATAACTTCCCTTCCACAGCAGCATTTGGATTTTAGCAAAATTCTAAAAATGTTCTAGGAAAAATCTTAAGTCTACAGTTTCTCCTTAACACTACAATTTGAGGTATTCTATCACAACCATAGGTCACTCAGTTGATAAAATTAGTATGCATAACTTTAGCCAAGCAATCCACTCATGTGAATTTTTTTTGTTCTGGAACATTTTAACTGTTAATTCAGGAGCCAATGTTAAGACTTAGACGCTATGAAAAGAATGAGAAAGAGTATTTGTCTTCTTTTGTAAACAACAGAGCAGCTGAGAATAACTAAAACATGTTTCTTTTTTTCTGAAAAGTAGTTTATCTCAAATTATAACAAAAAAAGACCACAATGGGTTTGACTCTCCAACAACTTCTGTTTGGGAACGTAGCACGCTCTGTGACAGTAGACTTGCTGGGAACTTGCTAAATGCACGAAATAATAGCACGTCTTCCAACAGCCGACAGTGCCAATACTTGGCAAGTACTTGATTGCTATAAAGTGTAAAAGGAAGAAACTGCTTTCTTTTAAATATAAGATACATTAATTTGTTAAACAAACAAAAAATATTTGTTTGTATTTTAAACACTCAGATATTACTGCACAATCTTCATTATTTTCAAAGGTTTGTTATTCTTTAAAGGGTTTTTTACTTCACATTTTGTCACTTTGATTTCTAATGATAACTATTTGTACTTAATAAAGATATGCCTCTTTCTTAAGTCTTCAAAAGAGGGTGTTTACAGAGTAGTAACCTGTTTTTTTTAGAGATTTTTCTCTATATTTTAGCCTTACAAGTTCCTATACCCTTTTAACTGAAGAGCAGAACAGACTCATTGAAACACTAGTCAGACCATTAAGGCATTTCAGATATTATTATTTCTTATGTTGCCTGATTCATACTTCTGACTGGTCTATGCCTGTGACACAGCTACACTTTGGTGGTAATAAACACTCTACAGTTCTGTCTTTTACTACCAAAAATATCATTCCTATGACATACAGCAGCAGTTACCTATAGTATCTTTCATTTAGATTACAACATTGTGTAGAAAGAAAGCACACCATACGATGCATGGAGACAATAAATATCAAGGACCTCAAGAAAAGTAAACTCTTTTTCCTCTTTAGGTCACCTGGGAGCCCTCCAAAACATCAGGGTTACAACTAGATCCATGAGAAGGAAAGATTAGTGAATCACTAAGTCAAAATAAGTGCCAAACCTACCGCTTAATACACTGTGAACATAATATACAGCTCTGGTTTTTTTTTTTTTTGTGATAATATTACACCATTAAAAATCTCCTGGATTTCAAGCTAACAAACTAGCTTGAGATTTAGTTAAATAATACTTTTTTTCCCGTGCTAAAAAAATAAACACACCAAAGACACCTTGGAAGAGAGCACCTTTTACATTTGTAATGTAGATCAGTCTAGATGAGCTCCCAAGGGACTTCTGCCCAAATAAAAATATATTTCAATGCTCTAGTTATACCAAAACATTATGAGGGTTTTTTTTTTATATCGCTTCTGGCAGGACTCAGAAAGAGCAGAAGCAAGCAGACAGTTTGGGTAACACGGACCAGCTGTAAACCAAGAGGTGAACCAAACAAAAGGAGATTAAATCAAGCTGGCTAACAGTACAGAAAGGCACAAATGCGTGTCCTGAAAACAAAACTCTTGATGGTGTGAGCTGGGAAATATTCTGGAGTTCTACATCTGGGGCAGTAAGAGATGATAGATACAAGAGGTAACAAACTTCCACAGCGGAGACAGGCCAGTTCTGAGGGGTTGGGATGCAGACAAGGTATCGGCAAGAAATCAAACCAGTTCCTGACCCTGAAATACAATTAAAGATAGTGTGGTAGGTCTGGGTGAGCCTCTTTTATATTTGTTTTTTTTTTTTGTGACAGAGTCAATATCTGTATATTAGTAGAAACACTAAAGACTTCCTGACTAAATAAATAAGAAGAGGAGACTTGAAACCAGAGGTTCTAAATAATACACATATTTACACTTGTCAGGATGGAAGGCATCTTTGAAGCTTACAATTAGGTGAGAGAAAAAAAAAACAAAAAACACCAAAAAAAAGACCAATGCAAAATATGAAAATCTCCATAATGTTCTACTAACCTTTTATTTCGGGGTTTCTACAAGCCATTACCAGAGATTTTTATTTCCCGTAACAAGCAAGACTGATTATCAAAACCACCTACTACTTTTCCGGTCTCTACTTTCTGTGCAAGGCAGGTTACAACATGGTGTCTATTTTCCAGACATTTCTGCCCTAACATAGGTAGTTACCTGAGTATCTGTATTTCTCTACCTGTCCACAAAAGAGGAGCTGGGACTAGCAGGTGTCAGTAGATCCCTCAGTTTTGAGAAACGCAAAAGCTAAAATCCAGTTTGCTCTATGGAAACCTGTTGGGTCCAGAAGGGAAGGCTGGAACATGATCTTTACATGTGCCTAAGGGAACTGAAAGCACAGTTGCCCTCGGTAAAACTTGTTTCCTCTCGCACTGACGTTTTACCAAGAAAGCCTGGTATAACACAACACTTTCTCTGGACAATTCATGCCCTAAATCCTCACAGAGGTTGTACACGCATTTATACGAGTGCTTTCTGTTCTGCTGGCAACTTTGTCATTTTCTTATAAAATTTTCTTCACAGACAACTATTTTCAAAACTTGTTCCATTTTGTTTCTTCAGTGAATCAGAGCCAAATGTATAAAGGAAGAGGAGACAAGTATCTGAAAAGTATCAAGTAAATCTATTATGCTAAATAGGACTCAATTTTAAAAATGTATGTGAACTTGTATCAAATTATTTTAGGACATCTTTTTATTAGAAGAAGAACTAAAATGGGAAACTTTCCAAATGGAAGACAAAAGACTAAGTTTAAGGGATGAAAAATAGAGTAGAACAGAGAAAAAGACTTTCTTTAGGAAGCTAACCTGGAGATGTGGCCGATTTTTTTCCTGCTTTCCTTCTCCCTCCCTCAAAGCACCAATGAAAAACATTAAGCAAGTGAAATAGAGTCTTAATTTAAATACTACTTTAAAATAAATATAAAATCTGTCAGAGATATCAGAGCCAAGACATCTATTTTGTTTTCCAAGCAAAGCAAGAACGTGTTTTTACGCCTTTGGCTTTTAAAAATATCTTCATGAGGTGACTCTCTAACTGCAGTTAAAAATTAGACACTTCAATTCTTATGGTGAGACTTCATCGTTCTTCAGCAATGCTGGTTCCTGCTGGATTTTGGGTTTCCTGTTATTTTTGGGATTTTGTCTAATGGCACACCAAAGCTCTGGCAGCATACACAATACATCATGAATCAGTGAAATCAAACCAGTATCCTGCACTGAGAACAAGACTCCAGGGGTCTCTCACGTCACAGACCAAAAGCATTATTATATTCCTCTGTTAATCACTTAACAACCAGCTGAAAAACCTCTTTTGGTTCTCTAAGGAATTGCTTGTGTGTCTTGGGCATTTATGTGCATGTTCTTACTGAAAACTAGTACAGGTTTATAATTCATTTTTTTTCCCAGTAACTTCTAGACGACAACCATGATGGTAGTCTAACTGAATTTGTAACTCCACATGAAGTTTATAAAGCTCCTATTATTTACTGCCAATACAAAGAAATATGATTACAAGTAAAACATCATTAAAGCAGTGAAACATTCATCCCGTTTTTTATATTCAAGTAAAATATTCAATTTCAATTACAACAGGTAAGTTTTATCATTTTATTTTATTAAATAATGGAGGCATAAGAATAAGAGTTCAAAAAGGATAATGAAAAAACTGACCAAAGAAAAAACACTGACTTTGAATTTATATTCAATATTTATGGGCAAAACATAAGAAATATCAGCAAGTCCGAGAAGGAAATACAGCATATTACAAGCTAGAGAAACAGCCCAAATTAACAGTTTGCTGAATAGCGCCATGTTGACTTTTAAAATATTCCACAAAGACACAATGAAGTTCTATACAAGTGGAAATAATTTTATATATCTTAAAAAAATAAACAGGGGAATTTATAAACCATTGCTTTCAAAATGTATAAGCAATGAATCTGAAGCTTTCTTTTAATAAGAAAAAACTGACATGTTTAAATGATTCTTAACTTCTAGAGCAAATTTAATGCAGTTTCATATTACTGATTTTTCAAAAATAAAGCAGCGCCACATTGAATCCACTGGTCTTGGTTTCCTCCACAAGGTACATCAATATTTGTCACCACACGGTCTCTCTCCACGCTCGTGTAGACTGGTAAAGATATGCATTCCTCTGGAGAATACGGACCATATGCATCCTGTCAACAAACGAGCACTTAGTTACCACTTGGACAACAAAACATGAGAAAGGAAGAATCTCCAATGGTACGGTGTGATTTCTGTCAGTGTGAGGTTGATGGTTGGACTCGATGATCTGAAAGGTCCTAAAAGCTGGATCCTAAGACACAGTTTAGACATTGCAGCCTTGGATGGGCAACTTGTGGTCCAGGCTACAAAGGAGAAGGATTACTAACAAAGCAGAGACTTCAGAAAATTCGTTAGACTACTCCATAACTAAGCCTCTACTTTTTCTCTCCAGTTTGTTAAACTGAAAACACAAGGAAGTACGTGCTAGGGGTGATCCTATAAACTACATGTCAAAATCGTTCTAACATCACTGAATCCAAATATAAAAATTGTTCTCTGGTACAGAGAATTTAGACAGACCAGGACTTAAACCAGCCTAAATTTCCTAGTCCTTTCCATTTACTTCTAGCACTTCAAGACATGCAAGCATATGTAAAAAGTTACATTACTAGTAAAAAAAAAAAGCAGGTTTGATGACTTAGTTAGGCTGATGGTTGGACTAGATGATTTGAAAGGTCCCTTCCAACATAGACGATTCTATGATTCTATTCTATGATTTTTGATTTATTTTTTTTTTAAAGACTTTCATACTAATACTGATCACAGCCACAGTTGGGGGTTCTTCAGCACTTCTGGAAAACAGGCCATTTCCATTAAGTGCCTAAATAGGAAATTATCAAGTTAATTTTAAGCATTCAGATTTGAACTGAGTGCTTTGAACTTCTGGCTGAATTAATTTATAATTTTTATTCTCCTATACATGTACTTTCCTACTGCACAGCATTAGCAGTACTACTATTACAAAGCCTACATTTATGTTGCGACCACTACTTAGGGAAGGACCTTGGCTGGAGCCATGGCTTTACCTCTCAGCCTGTATCCTGATGAGCAAGCAATGCTCTACTCTGAGAACTGTAGCAGCTCCTCTCAGCTTTCTGTACTACGAAGCCTGTGCACCTTGGACGCAGTTTCCTCCTGGGGCTTTACACAGGGCATTTGCACATGAGCTGACAGTAGCCCAGTAGCCCAGAAAGCCAACCACATCCTGGGCTGCATCAAAAGAAGTGTGGCCAGCAGGTTGAGGGAGGTGATTCTGCCCCTCTGCTCTGCTCTGGTGAGACCCCACCTGGAGTACTGCGTTCAGCTTTGGAGTCCACAGCACAAGAAAGACATGGACCTGTTGGAGCAGGTCCAGACGAGGGCCGTGAAGATGATCAGAGGGCTGGAGCACCTCTGCTATGAGGACAGATTGAGAGAGTTGGGGTTTTCAGCCTGGAGAAGAGAAGGCTCCAGGGAGCCCTTATAGCAGCCTTCCAGTACTTAAAGGGGGCTTCTAAGAAAGATGGGAACAAACATTTTAGCAGGGCCTGCTGAGATAGGACAAGGGGTAATGGCTTTAAACTAAAAGAGGGGAGATTTAGACTAGATTGAAGGAAGAAATTGTTTACTGTGAGGATGGTGAGACACTGGCACAGGTTGCCCAGAGAGGTGTTGATGCCCCATCCCTGGAAACATCCAAGGTCAGGTTGGATGGACTCTAAGCAACCTGATCTAGTTGAAGATGTCCCTGCTCCCTGCAGGGGGGTTGGACTAGATGACCTTTAAAGATCCCTTCCAACCCAAACTATTCGATGATTCTGTGATTGTCCCTGTGCATGACTATTAGAACTCAGCTCAAAGACTCAGTCTAGACCTCCTCCAGCATGTAATTTGGGTTTCAAACTACGATGTATTTATTTAGTGTAAATAATTCAGTTTGATTCAATTGATATGTATTAAGCATTTTTTCCCTCACACTCAGAACTTCCCTTCCTGTCAACAGGAAAAGGTCACAAGATTTTCAAGAATCAACTAACAAAACAGCACATTTGTCAGAAAGGAATTTGAAACAGAAATGAGGGTCTTTTTAATGCAAATCACATCAAATACGAGTTAGTGAAATTCCAATATTAGATAATAACTAAAAACAGGAAAAAGGAAACATGGAAACAATAACTGTTTCAAGCACTTTGCCTTGCATGTCAAGTGTAAGCCATCTCTGAAGAATTTTGTTGCTCCTTTTGAAAATCAACTCCTCGTGTCTTTTGAACATCAGTGTTTAAATCCTTACAGAAGGTCTGTGCACCGTAAGAGTTGCATAGCGTAACTTAATAATCAGAAGCTTGTCAAAAGAACTCATCTATTCTCAGAAGGGTTATTCTTACAGCATTTATCCCTTGGTTAACACTACTGAGAAAGACAAAATGCTGGCCAGCCTGAGAGTAAAATGTTAATCAGAGAATTTAAGTTTTGCCAGAGCTGGGAGGCTAAAAGTTGGCAAGTTTGCCTTCAAGGACCACTTTTTACACTTTTTGGGTCAAAATAGCCATTTTTGCACCTTTCTCAACCCCACTGATGCTTTAAGGAATCGCATTATTTGAGGGTTAAAACCATTCTGTGGAAGTCTTTTTGAACCATAAATCCTCATGTCCTTGTCTTACACAGTCCAAAAATTCTCTTTGTCTAGACTGCCTCACACACGGTTCCATTCCCCCTAGCGACACCCTTCACAGCTTGGGATCTAACAATGAATTAAAACTGGAAAGAACCTTCACAGTTTAATGAGAATAAGCATCATGTTAGTAGCTCAAAATACTCCATTTTGAGCATTGCAGCATTTTGAGGGCGTTCTCTGAGAGAAATCCCGTAGGCTACTTTTTTTTTTTTCCCCCAGAGCATTCACTTTATTTTATTTTGGATGAAAATGACCTCAAAGCACTGCATTATAAATAAACAGATTTTTGCTCGCTAGATTTCATAAAAGATATTTATGGGCAAAAGAAAACAAATTCAAAACCTAAGAATCCTAAGATAATATGTTCTACTTCATGCTCTCTTCTCCTAAGAAGAGGGTAATGAGATAAGGAGAAGTGCATAATGTCCCAATTCTGCCTTGGTTTCTGAGCACAGTGTTTGATTGTGGTCAGTTTTTACAGTGAAGCCCATAGCAAAACTTAAGGGCAGAGCAATTCTGAAATGTTCTCCTTAGAGATACTTCATATTTAAAATCCAGGCAGTTAACAAGTTTTGGCCTGTGCTTTAAAAGAATTATATTTTTTTCCAACACAAAGGCTTCAGTTGCTATCCATTTCAATTATGAAGTACATTGGAAGAAGTTTAATTCACTGATTATTGAACTACCTCACTTCTCTGTTTCATAGATAAAGCTCTCTGCTGATGTCACATAGAACTTCTGGATCTTACTCTGAAGCTTAAAGAAACTAGACTGTTATTCAGAAAAGCACTTAAAAAACTGTTTTCTCTCTAACACAAGATGATTGTTTTTCAGAACAAAGAGAGTGTGCATAAGATAAAGATTTGGTGTTACCATGTAAACCCATGTATATTACCACCACTGAGTCTATATATTAGGATGTCTGGCAATTCTGGATTCATCCCATGCACCTTTCAAGTGCATTTCAAGTATTCAAGTACATTACAAACCTGTTTATTTTTCTGAACAAAACAAACCTAGTAAATCAGTAAAGAACTGAAAAAATCTTTCCCTGGTCAACTTTGTAATAGGTTTTGTAGTGTTTTGTTGTCTGTTTTTTTGTTTGTTTGTTTGTTTTTTAATTTTCATTCTTTTCTTTGCCTTCAAAGCTAGGAGCAGTAGGGCAGTTGGTGGCTAGCATTTACTTGTGCGTTCAAAGTCTAAATCTTGACCATTATACTTCTAATGCTGTACTATAATAAAATGCTATACTTCCAGTGCTGGAAATAACAATGAGGAAAAAAACCCAAACAGTTGGGATGCAGTAGTGTGTTAGCAATGGAGCTTCTCGCACAACATCTATCGCCATATACCACAAATTTCATCATTGCCATTTTTTATGATAATTATAAACTCAATTCTAACTGAAATTTCAACTACTTGGGTCCAGTGTACTTTTTTCTTTAATATTGTTCTAACCAAACCTAGCCTTCTCAAGAGAGAACTCTGCAGAGTTCTCTAGTTAATAAATTCATTTGCTTGATGAGTTAATGTCTACAACACAGAATAAAAGGTGACATTATATTCCATTTTTTATATACTGCTAATTGATTTATTTTGACAAAGAAGTGGACAGAGATTTATCCCAGTTACCTTATGATGGGATGGACTTCCCGAGATGCCTGTCTTTTACTGAGACCAAGGAAGGAGCTAAGTCATACCAGGCCATCAACTTTTAGACAGCTAAATTTAGATGTCATGAATTCTACAATACTTTTAGTTATAAGACAGGAAGTATATGAATTTCTAATTCTTACACATCCTTGCATAAGTTCTATGTAACTTTTTTCTTCATTTATCAGAGATTGCTATTATAATTGGAGAGCAAAAGCAGTAACAATTTTTACTGTTTGGATTACTTCACTTTCATCTTATTTCTGCAAGCATTGTCATTTTTTTAAATTAGTGTAAGTAGGGGAAAGGCTTTCTTTGCTTACAGACTACATCATGTTCTTTATCTTTTTATTGCTGTTACATTTTAATTTAATGTTTAAAACCCGAAGAGAAGATATGAGGGGGGCGGAGGGGCCAATATGCCGTCCAGACCCACTTCACAGGGAAGTGTGCTGCCTCCCTGGGGCACGGGCCAGGGATATGTTGGACAAACTTCCAGCCCTAGTAAACTCCTCTGACTACTACCCCCTCTTAGTATTTCAGGTGGGTAGTGATGAAGTGGGTAGGAGGAGCCCAAAATCGATTAAAAGAGATTTTAGAGCCTTGGGGCGACGGCTTAAGGGATCAGGAACACAAGTTGTATTCTCCTCTATCCCTTCAGTGGCAATCATGAGTGAGGAAATTAACAGGAAGAGGCAACAGGTCAACTCGTGGCTCCGGGACTGGTGTTATCGGCAGGGCTTTGGGTTTTTTGATCACAGGCTGCTATATGAGTCATCTGACCTGCTGGTGGCAGGTGGGACGCACCTGTCCCAGAAGGGGAAAAGAATTTTGGGGCAGGAGTTGGCAGGGCTCATTGACAGGGCTTTAAACTAGATATGAGGGGGGAAGGGGAGGGCCTGTCAGGAATAAACCCAAGGGAGGCATGCCAGGGCTTGAAGGATGGTGGGCTAGCAATGACTCTCACTCTGACATTTCATTTGAGAGAAGGGACAGATGCTTAGAAATCATGGAAGCACCTGGGAGGGGTCTGGTGGGAAATGGGGCCCACACTCACAAAAAGGTGCTGGAGTCATTAGCACATCGGAAGTGCATCTATACCAATGCACGCAGTATGCGCAACAAACAGGGGAGCTTGAAGCCATGATGCACTGGGAAAACTACGACATAGTGGCTATCACAGAAACGTGGTGGGATGCCTCACACGTCTGGAGTGCCACAATTGATGGCTACAAGCTCTTCAGGAGGGACAGACAGGAAAGGAGAGGCGGTGGAGTGGCCCTGTGTGTTAGAGAATGCTACGAGAGCTCGGAAATCAAGTATACTGATGATGGGGTGGAGAGTGTTTGGATTAGGTTAAGGGCCAATAAAGCTGATATCGCTGTGGGAGTCTGCTATAGACCTCCCAACCAAAGCAGTGAGGCGGATGAAGCTTTCTATAAGCAGCTGGGGGAAATCTCGCGATCACTTGCCGTTGTTTTTGTGGGGGACTTTAACCTCCCGGATATCTGCTGGGAATACAACACAGCAGAGAAGGAACAAACCAGGAGGTTACTGCAATCTGTGGAGGATAAATTCCTCACACAGCTGGTAAGTGAGCCGACGAGGGAAGGTGCCCTCCTGGACCTGCTTCTTGTGAACAGGGAAGAACTTGTAGGGGAAGTAAAGGTTAGTGGCCACTAGGGCACAGTGATCATGAGATGATCAAATTTCTGATTCTTGGGGAAACAAGGAGAGGGGTTAGTAAAACTGCCACCTTAGACTTCTGGAGGGCAAATTTTGACCTGTTCAGAAGACTGCTGGACAAAGTCCCTTGGGAGGCTGCCCTGAAGGATATAGGAGCCCAGGAAGGCTGGACATACTTCAAGAGAGAAGTCTTAAAGGCACAGGAGGAGGCTGTGTGCCGAAAAACAAGTAGGTGGGGAAGGAGACCGGCCTGGATAAATAGGGACCTTTGGCTGGACCTCAAGAACAAAAGGGGAGTCTACGACCTCTGGAAGAGGGGGCAGGTCTCTCATGAAGACTATAAGGGTATAGCAAAGCTAAGCAGGGAGAAAATTAGGAGAGCCAAAGCACAGCTAGAGCTCAACCTAGCTACAGCTGTTAAGGATAACAGAAAATGTTTCTATAAATTCATTAACAACAAAAGAAGGATTAGGGAAAATCTCCCTCCCTTATTGGATGCAGAGGGAAACATAGTCACAAAGGATGAAGAAAAGGCTGAGGTGCTCAATGCCTACTTTGCCTCAGTCTTTAGCAGTGGAACTATCTGTTCCCTGGGCACCCAGCCTTGTGAGCTAGGAGACAGGGAGGGGAAGCTGAATGAGGTCATCACAATGAAAGAGGAAGTGATCTACGACCTGCTACGCTGCTTGGATGCACACAAGTCTATGGGACCGGATGGGTTACATCCAAGAGTGCTGAAACAGTTGGCAGACGTGCTCGCCAAGCCAGTCTCCATGATCTACCTGAAGTCATGGCTAACTGGGGAGGTCCCAATGGACTGGAGGGTAGCAAATGTAGCGCCCAACTACAAAAAAGGCAGAAAGGAGCATCCGGGAAACTATAGGCCTGTCAGCCTGACCTCGGTAGCAGGGAAGGTCATGGAGCAGATCATCTTGAGTGTCATTACAACTCATATAATGGACAAGCAGGGGATTGGGCCTAGTCAGCATGGGTTTAGGAAAGGCAGGTCCTGCCTGACGAACCTGATCTCCTTCTATGACAAGATGACCCGATTATTGGATGAGGGAAAGGCTGTGGACATTGCCTACCTAGACTTTTGAAAAGCATTTGACACTGTCCCCCATAGAATTCTCATGGAAAAACTGGCGGCTCATGGCCTGGATGAGCATACGATCTGCTGGATCAAGCACTGGCTGGATGGGCGGTCCCAAAGAGTGGTGGTCAATGGAGTTAAAACCAGCTGGCGGCCAGTCACAAGTGGTGTCCCTCAGGGCTCGGTGTTGGGACCATTTCTGTTCAACAACTTTATTAATGATCTTGATAAGAACATAGAGTGTATCATCAGCAAGTTTGCAGATGACAACAAGTTAAGCGGGAGTGTTGATCTGCATGAGGATAGGGAGGCTCTACAGAGAGACTTGGATAGATTGGACCGATGGGCCAATGCTAACGGTATGAGCTTCAACAAGGCCAAGTGCCGGGTCCTGCACTTGGGCCACAACAGCCCCATGCATCGCTACAGGCTTGGGGAAGTGTGGCTGGAGAGCTGCCTGGCAGAAAAGGACCTGGGGGTTCTCATTGACAAGCGGCTGAACATGAGCCAGCAGTGTGCCCAGGTGGCCAAGAGGGCCAATGGCATCCTGGCTTGTATTAGCAATAGTGTGACCAGCAGAAGGAGGGAGGTGATTGTCCCCCTGTACTCAGCACTGGTGAGGCCACACCTTGAGTATTGTGTCCAGTTCTGGGCACCTCAATATGAGAGAGATATCGAGGTGCTGGGGCGAGTGCAGAGGAGGGCAACGGAGCTGGTGAAGGGCCTGGAGAATAAATCTTATGAGGAGCGATTGAAGGAGCTGGGACTGTTTAGTTTGAGGGAGAGGAGGCTGAGGGGAGACCTCATCACTCTCTACAACTACTTGAAAGGCCATTGTAGAGAGGTTGGTGCTGGTCTCTTCTCGCAGGTAATTAGTGATAGAACAAGAGGGAATGGGTTCAAGCTGCAACAGGGTAGGTTTAGGCTGGACATTAGGAAAAAATTCTTCACAGAAAGAGTGGTCAGACACTGGAATAGGCTGCCCAGGGAGGTGGTGGAGTCACCATCCCTGGATGTGTTTAAGACTCGTTTAGATGTGGTGTTAAGGGATATGGTGTAGGGGAGAACTTCGTAGAGTGGAGTTGATGGTTGGACTCGATGATCCCAAGGGTCTTTTCCAACCTAAATGATTCTATGATTCTATATGCTAGGAATGAACTACGAAACTCATGTATACAGTTACTAAATACACTTTTAAAAATATGTTGTTTTTTAAAATACAAGGAAAAAAGGTATAGCTGAAATAAAGCCCTTGTCTTAATCTAAACAATAGAAGCTAAAAAGTATTAACAAAATTATACATGTTCTTGTTTTATATAAAAGAAGTAATGGCTTTTCCTATTAAAGACAGGGATTTTCATCTTGAAATGAGGGGGAAAACAGGTCAGCAACATCCTACTGAAAAGCCACTACACAGAAAAAAGCAAATTATGGGTCTTGAAAGTTTAGGGATTTTAATAATTTAGTACCTGTGGAATCCAGGCCATGTAACAAGGGAGAACAGATGACACACTGGGAGAATCATGCAGATTTTCTGAAAGTCGATTTCCATCAAAACTGCAACCTTCCAGTTGTAAGCCACTGATCTGCCGTGGAAATATAAAATATTCAAACATATATTACAGACTTGAAATGTCAGTAATGATTACACTGTGCTTTAATAAAAGATGATCCTTTTTACTGTGACCAAATTTTTAAATAACAGGAAACTAATTATTGTAGCGTTCTGTGTGAGAATAGGAAACGTGATTTAAAAGCAAGATCTGGACCACGCTTCGGTGTGAACTTCCTCTGCTTTGGATTCTTGTTCTTTGAAACGCTAGAGAAAAATACCTGTGAATGTCATCATTTATGAAACTGCAGTTGCCTGGCATTAGATTAATGGAAATATCATAGCAACGGCCAAGTACACAACCATTAGAATGTCAAGAAGAAGAGAAGAACAATCACTGAAATAAGCACGACTTCCTGCTTGGAAAGCTGAGCACAGTTTTCAAAGAATGGAATGCCCGATTACACAGCGTCTGCAGAGGCAAATAAAATATAGTGAAATAATACCAGATAAAATTTTATTTAACATAACTCAAGATTTCTTAGAGAAACTATTGTTTGGAAAAATTAAATAAGAATCTCATATGCTTCTATAAGTAACTATGCAATGCTTTTTATGTAACATGTTTTAAGTGCTTTCTTTTAATTAGTAAGTACTTTCAGCCTCTGAACTAAACATTCTCTTTCTTTCTTCGATGAAGTCCTGCATTAATTAACGACAATGATATCTATTCTGGTCTCAGTTAAATGAATTTTTTTTTTCAGACTTTCCATTTGGAACTGCAAAACCTTTTTTTCTCCTTCAAACTCTTGTTGAATCTTAAGGTCTTTTCTTTGTTATGAAAGTGTGACACTCCTCTCCTTTCTCCTGCCAAGTTTCTTGTGATCTTTCCTTTGAATCTTCCATACGATTTTCAGGTCTGTTGCTTTTAAGGTGCAGTGTTAACATTTGATATTTTGTACCATTTCTTTTCAAACTCAGAATCTCTCCACACAGAGATATTTTGGAAAAAGCTGGCTTTAGCTAGTAAAAGAGGAATTTGAGTTTCAATAGTCTTTAATGATAGCCTATAAACATTCCAGTGACAGTTCTTCTGTCTTGCAAGAAGAAAGAATATGAAGAAAAATATCGTAAAAGGCACAAAAGGAACGAAGTCTGACTAATGATTATACTGAGGCTTTCCCACAGACTCCTTCCTACTGCTCTCTGTTAACGTTTGTACTTAAGGCCTCTCTTCATTGTATGCACAGGTCCTAGATTACACTTGATCTCACTACACTTCTGACTGAATGCTTTCGAAGCTCTTACTTATCCCTATCACACAAATACTCGAAAGATTCATCTCATATGTCCTTCTTTTTGCCCTTCCTGCATTCTGCAGGGAATTTTGTTATGGAACTTCGTCTGATAAATATGTGGCTTCAGCAAAGTTATTGAGGGGAGACTGGTCTGATGAAGAGGTTTTAAAATTTATTGTTAGGGTGTTCAAAGGTCTGTCCATCCTGAACATCTCTAAAAGAAGTTTCTGTAGAAGTGGGTCATCTATTGAAAAATCTCTTTCTACTGCACACACATTTCTTCTTTTGATATTGGCAGTTCCTTTGACATTGTAGTTATGTAAAATAAAATCATTTGATCTCCTGGAAAACTTGAAGCAATCACAGGAACTCCTTTGAAGGTGAAGACCAAATTTTTGACTTTGATTCAATATTAAAAGACATTGGAAAAAAAACAAACCAAGAAACCACCCTTGGAACAATGTACTTTCCCATACTGTCTGGCTGAGTATACCCCATAGCCATGTTCTCATTTCTAGGATAAACGATGTACAGAAATTACAACTACTACGAAGGACATGGATTTCACAGTATCTGTAATTAGCACACATAGTATTTTTGCAACTCAGGTCAGAGTAATGGCCGGAGTTGACCATAATTTTGAAAATTTTAATTCTTACAAAGTATCTGGCATTTTGCAACTATTGGTACTAGTTTAGTTTCAAAAAAGCTACTGTTACACATTACAGATTATGGTTCTTTAAAACACATTTGGAGAAATTATGCTGATACCATGGTCCAAAGCATCTCTTTTTCCAAAATTTCAAATTCTCTGCAATTAATTTTTCCAAACTATTTAATGCCATAATTTCCCATGAAATGATACAAACTACAGCAGAATTCAGGAAGTCATATTTTCACTGCATTACCTCCACAGGTCTCCATCATTAATTTCTTGATATTTCAGGATGGAGGTATACTGTTAAAAAAGACCTCTCAGGACGCCTTACAATAGTGTTTCTGTCAATTGCTAAGAGCATAGTTTTGATATTAATGTTGATATTATGTATTTGAATATTGTAATATTGAAATAAATTTTTGTTTTTCACTACTTATATTAAGCTCTATGTAAACTCATAGAGCTTACTACCCAAAAAGTCTCTTACCATGTTTCTTCGTTTCTTTCATTCTTTTCTATAATACCAGAAAATGGAATGCCACACAGAATGACCGCCTACCTTTGTACAACAGCACAATCAATGCACAAAGCAAACAGCAGAGATGTATTTGCATATCAATATGTGATTATATTGCAATAGCCATACATTTTCAGTACCTTTTGTTAAAGCAATCCTAAGTGATATTAAAGAAGGTGTAATTTTCTACAGATTGATTCCAAATCAAATATTCATCTCATCCTACTAGGAGAGATCTACTCCACATCATACATCTAAACAGTCACCTGAATTAACACTGATAATTTAACATCAGATTTGATAATCCACAAAGATTCACGTGTATTCTTGGCCTGATTAAGTATTCCTCTGCCTACTTTGTAGTTTCACCAGCAGTTCACACTTCTGACTTTCAGACAATCATAGGGTATATTATTTGAAATTTTTGGCACACAAAGATCATTCCAAATGTCTACAATTGCTGAAGCACGATGCCATTTTTTTTAGAAGTACAGGAACACTGAAGATGTATTTTCATCATACAGACCATAGTGAGATTTCCGTCTTTTCCTTATCAGAATGAACTCTAAGCCATCAAAAACTTAAAATAAAGGCAAGAAGAAAAATCTCAATGAGTATTTCTTCAAAACATTCATTAACTGACAGTGTGACTAAGAAAGTTATAGAAAGTATTTGTGAATCTTTGGTTTAAATTCAATGTTCATCTGCATTCCTAATTGTTCCAATCCTTCAAAAAAGATATTCTATTAGAATAATTAAATACCCATTGATTCAGGGACTTGAGCACAACTCTCCCATATCCCAAGGCAGAGTCCCCCAAACATCTGAGTACAGAATCAAGTCTCAGTGGAAACAGTCACACAAAGTAAAACAGCACTATTAGCATAGATTGAGACTGATAAACCCCAGAATAGCCTACACCATGATCTGGTTCTTGTAGGGGATGTGAGAGATCCAATTCTAAACCTGCGGTCTGAATCGTGTGAAGAAGGAACATGCATTATCAAAAAATCAAATTTTCTGAGTAAAAGAAATCATATTTACCAATTCTACCAATTATTTTATCACAGCATTCCTCATTGTTTGATGATCTATCTTGCATAAGAAGAGAGTGGCTTAGCAAAGACAAATGAACGCAGGTTCATGACATTTCAATAATATAGTCTGAAACCCTGGCAGTCGCCAAGGGGGAGGAAAACAGCAGGACTGGGTATATCTGAGTTTATCTTATTGACGCAGAGTTATATGTTCAGACAGGTTCTAAACCGAAACACAAAAAATCATCATGAAAATTTATAAAGAGAACAAAAAAAAAGGTATTTGTGCAGACACAAAAGTATGTCTATGCATGTGTACTATTAACTATATACATTCATAGATGCATACACGATAGGATGTCAAAAAATATTTTAAATTTATTTCAGTTATCTTATCCTGTGCACAACTGAAATGGAAACAGATCTCATTTTGCTTATGAATTGAATTTTTAAGTGTTAAAAATTTCTTAGTAGCCTTATCTGCAGACAGAAGGATACCCAATGAGGAAGTGAGATACACAATGTCAAACTTATAGAGGCCCAGTTCACTGAGGATCGTATGTATTTAACTAGATCATGCATTTAACTAACTTAAGCCAGCAAAAGCAGATGTGCTATTTTTTTTGCTATCACTTTCCACCTTGCCTTCACAACATTCTGTTGTGATTATGACATGTTTTATTCTATTTCACTCCTACGTAAGATTTTCCATTGGTGTATTATACTATCTATAAAAGAGATCTTCTTATCAGCAGTGGTGCTTCTATACAACCATGATAATAATGTTTAATAAAGTAGATAAATTGTGTTCTTAATAACAGCATTGTATAAACTTAACATATTTTTTGTATAAAGTCTGGAAAATCTTTAAATAATTCTTTCCTGAACCCCATGTCTCCATGATACCTGTTGATTTAAACTTCCAAAATGTGACAGTTTTTTTTAAAAAAACTTCTAAATTCAGGCAATTGACCAAAATTACTATGGTAGGACCATAACAATTATAGGTTTTCTCCTGTCAGTGGAGAAAAACAGGTGTCTCCTGAAATTTACTTAGCTCATTTAAGATCTGAATTGATGCACGTCTGTCTTCATTGATAAAATAAGGCTGGTAAGCTCCAATTTCCAATTTAGACATCTAAAGTCAGGTGGGGTAAAATAGGGTCCCAGCTACCTCACCACTGCATGTGTTTAAGGATTTATCTATGCTGATCATGGGTTTTTTCTGGAGTCCCAACTTTCCAAAACAGAGCTCCCCATTCTATAAGGTTAGCCTGAATTCTTGAAACTGCAGATACGACATTAACTTTACCAATATTAAAATTCAAATTGCTCATGTGAACCAAGCTTAACATGCAATCCAGAGGATCCTTATCAAACAAGACATATTTTAGAGGATGATTTTTCTGAATCACTGACATTTTTATGCCTTAGTTACAGTCCACATGGTATTTAGCTTTAGTAACGTGAAAGTTGCTCCCCAGTTTTCCATGAACACAAGGAAGGACTCATGGAAAGGAATCAAAATATTCAGCATGGCAAAGGGTTCCAAAGTCTTTCTGTACATCAAAGATTCAAAGAAGCAGTGAAGATACTGGTGAATACTTCCTGGTACAGATTCACTAAATATTGCTCTTATTGAGTAAAGGATAATATTCAAATCAAGTGAGTAAACTTGACAGGATTCTTAGCTTTTGCTAAAAATAACCACTCACCTAACTGCTTCTACTATTTCTGTGGCAGAGAATTTGCTCTTAAACAAAATTACCTTTTAATTTTTGAGTGCCCTTGGAACATAAGACTCCTTCTTGTAAAGCAGTAGAGAACATGTGTTAACCTTTTTGCCTACATATAACAGTGACTGCCAAGAGTGTATCCTAAGTAATATTACCAGAAATCTACCACATAAATTTGCATATAACAAAGAATTACAAGCTTCAATACACCTAACTGGAGTTAGTTTCCAAGCAGCTATTTCATCCTAGCAACTGTAAAATATTGTAATATTTTTTAGCATCTGAAAATACTTAGATAATATTATTCATACACGGAGCTCGGGTATTTGACATTGACTTCTGACATTTTTCAAAGATGGTAGGATGGTTTTGAAGAAGTCAAAGCTTCTAGGATCTGTAGCTGGTAGCTACCCTACTAGAATCAGTGGTCTGAGATGTGATACTCAGTTTTCGCTCATTGCTATGGACTTAGAAGTCTGGGCTGAATTTGGAACCTCAGAACACGTAATCTGTAGGCTCCCAGGTTTATCATATCCCAGGTTTATCCCAGGGAGACAAATTGCCCTAAAAGTCCCTTGGTTTATTTATCTCCAGGTTCTAGACTCCCATCTACTTCTCATTAAATGAGGTAGGCAATCATTACTCTTATTTAAATATTAAAATTGAGTAATTTTCTAAATTATATTCTCCAACGGGAATTAATTCAACAAAGTGCTAAAGCCTGTATTGTATAAAGGTCAGATTGGATAACTACAGTTATCTTTTCTGGCCTTACAATGTATTAATAATTTAGGAATATGAATTCTCACACATTCTGAATTAATAATTTTAGATAGTGTCAGCAGCCGACCCAGAACCCTACTATCTCCCACAGCCTTGTGTCTGCCTGCATTATCTGACTATAGAAGGTGCCCTTCCACTTGCTTTCTCCTCTCCTAGCCTAGCAATCTCTCTGCTTCAGCTGCACATCAGTACGCAGTCGCGTGGCGAGTGCCCTGCATCGTCTGTGTTCCTGTCAGAATGCAGCCGGAGGTGCTGCGCTCCGGGCCGAGCACAGCACTTTGGGCTGTGCAGCATTACCCTGGCACCAACATACCTGTTGGAAGATGTAGCACACAGAACTTATTTTGTGAATTCCCTACAAAATTACGTATAAAACAGGTGTAGAAAGATCTGAGTTCAGCCAAAGTGGCAGTGACACCCGAAATATTAATAAGCTAAACTAAACCATTTGAGGATTCATCTCTAGTTTGCTGTCTAAGCTCCTGTTAGGGCTGCTGGCTGGAGCCCTAAGTGTCCATTAAAAAAATGTTTGCTCTTTATCATATCAAAAGCTAGTCATATTATAGTTCAGTTTGGTTGTTTACTTCCTTAGATGTCTGCTTTCAGTGATTCAACAAATTCTAACACATAGCCTTCGATTTATAGTTTTATGTTTCCTCTTTCTTCATGCCACAAGTCTTTTAAATACTTTCTGGGCAATATTTAGGTATTAACTAATGGAATAGCAGCTTCAACTTGTATGGGTGGATGAAGAGAATAAAGCAAGAATAATTTTAAATTTTTAATAAGCACTGTGACTAGGGAGGGGTTCTTGCTCCCACTACTGCAAAATTTTGGTAGCTGTATACCATCAACCAGCCTTTGTATGTCAGGTACACCAATGTATTTACAGTTC
Source organism: Larus michahellis (assembly GCF_964199755.1). Classification (NCBI taxonomy): domain Eukaryota; kingdom Metazoa; phylum Chordata; class Aves; order Charadriiformes; family Laridae; genus Larus; species Larus michahellis. The sequence continues at coordinate 206,835,779 of NC_133896.1, forward strand.
AGTTTTCCAGAAAGTTTATGGATGGATGACTTGGATTATGCTACTAAAACATCCTAGTAAAATTCTAGTAAAACATCCTAATAAAATACCTTAACTTGGAGTTTGCCTTCCTGTATTCGCCCTTTCCATGACGCTGTAAATTTAAGGCTGTCCACTGAACAGTTCATTACTCTGCAAGGGAAATATATATACAGTAAATCTTAGAGACAAATAACAACAGGAAATTAAAAACAAACCCCAAACTGATTTATTTTTAATGTGTACCATATCGTACTAAGTCTCTGAAGAAAAATACATTTTTAATTTCACTTAAAATAAAAAAAAAAATTAAAAAATCAACATTTAAACAATTAGTTCGTCGTTACTTTACTTCAGTGCAAGCAATAAAAGTGAGATGACTCATGACAGCAGTTGACATAATTTGTTGGGTCTGTGGCCAGAAAATGAAGTAACCAACTTCACACAGAGGGAACAATGAAACACACACACACATGAACAGGGAGATTTTTTTTCCCCTCACCTTGCAGTCTCCTGGCGTAAGGCATTGAGAAATGTGTCTGGATGAAATAGCTCTGAAAGGTCAAGGGTGTCTGACAGTAGTTTCTGTTTCTCTGCCTTTTCTACCCAATTCTAAAAGGGAAAAAAAAAAGGAAAACAAAGAATCCTGAAGTTATTGCCTGATTTTTCAACATTTTAAGTTTATGTGGGTTTGGGAATTATTACGAATAATGAAAAATGTTCGTGCAAATATACTGTAACCTCAAAGATTAATATTAATTTCAATTATTTTAAACTGGTAAACAGAAAATTAACACCATTTAAAAGTATATAGAAAACCAGCAGTTTATGTGCAATGGGACTCATCCGTTCTAAATACACTTCTGTTCCATTTTGTTCCATTCTTTGCACAGTGCAGCTCACTTTGTACAACGAAATTTTTATCAAATTACTAACATTCCGTTGAAACCCTATTTCACCTTTACTAACAGGACAGTTTATGTATGTTTTGAATCAAAATGGCTGTCATTACTGTCTTTGCTTTACTGAGTTCAGGCAAATAATTGCATTCCTTTCAAGTATGCTTTAAGATCATTCTTTTGTCTAGACTGCATATTAAATTCAATAAGCACCTGATTTGCCATCAGCAGCAAGAGTTTTTATAAGTACTTACTAACAATTTTTAAAAAAATATCTCTTAGTATTAGGTTGACACTGCCATTTTTAGTGTGTGGAGTTTCAAAAGATATGAAATTTCAGATGTTTCAGGCGTATTAATCTGAGACATGAATTTACAGAATTTCTGATAAGATCAAAACTGGCCTCGGTTATATTTGGTAATATATGAAACTAATAGAGGTGGGGGGAATAACCGGCCTCAATTATCCTTACAGAACACATGCCCCAACCTACTTCTTTCACCCTGTCTTACATGCAGCTATGAAGCCTGTTAATAGGAGCAGCAAGCTTGGAATTTCCCATCAACACAATGCAGTATGTGCCAACGTGAGAAAAGAGACACACATTGCACCTTGCACTCTTGATAAACCATGTGTCTTAAGTAATGAAATCTGACTTTGACCTTCAAAACACTAACAATCTCAGACTAAAGAATTCGCTATCTTCACACGGAGTCATTTAGGTACTGAGTGATTATGCAGCAGCGCACACTCAAAATCCTACGTTTTGAAACTTTTATACTGTACATCTTTGGCACAATCTCTTTACACGGTATAGTCACAGTCCTGACTATGGTACTGTTGTATAAACGTTAAGTTACTGTATAACCTACTCTATAAGTAGCTGTGCAGAAGCCATATGCTTCTACACTGAAAAAGAAATGTTTAACACTGAGCCAAAAGATAATGAGAGACTAAGATTCCACATGCTGTCACTAAACAGAGAAAGACAAACCACGCTCCTTTCTGAATACCAGCTACAAGATTATGAAATTACTCTAGTCGCTGAATAAAAAACCTTGGAAGCTACACTCTCATTACACAATGCACCTGCCAGGCATCCATATCTTGTTTTAACAGTTCTTTACTGTATTCTTTGAACTGCTGACAGACGAATAATTCCACAGAAGCATCTTGGAAGTGACAAAATCATCCAAAATACAAGTACATATCACTCAGTGAATTTTATGTTATTTTGTCAGTGTGTCAGACACATCTTTGTAATGTTTCCACCACATTCAAACGTTTAATTGGTGATCTTCTTATCTGTCACATCACCAGTTATGAGCTCTCAACCCAAACGATTATTAATCAGTTAGGAGATTTTTCCTTTCCATTTTCATTAGCTAAATGTACACAGTTAATGACTCTTGTCTGCATGATTCTTTTAATGACTTAATATAACAATCTCTTCTATCATATAGCAGTAACTCCACATTCTGGTTAGGACAGATTGTGTAAATTGTTTTGTATAATAAAAGTAGGCACAATCATTTCAACTTGTATTTAATATAATCATTCTATTGCTGTCATCAAATAAACTTTTAATGTAATTGCTAAAGAGAAACACTGTCAGGAACACAGATGCTTATATTCCACCCAATTAAAAGACCAGTATGGGTGATATTAATTCTGCGCTCATATAATTAAGTAGCACTAGGAAATACACAATAACAAAAACTTTCATTAGATGACAAAAGCAAAGTTTGTAATTGTTTTTATGGCTCTAAATAAATCTGAAAACTTAGCTCATTCACAGCTGTTTAATAAATAATTTAAGATTTAAATGCAATAAAAATGATAATAAAATGTATTTTACAACACGAATGTAAAAAATATCCTTCTGCTTAATTTTCTTTTTCGTCTTATATGACCACATGGCAGGATGTTAGTGAAGTGTTTCAGTCTCAAAAGACACCACCACTCTATTAAATGCATCATTTGTCACTAGTACATCCGCTGTCACTGCCGTAACGCTTGGAAGAGATCGGGTCTTGAAGGGAAGGAAGTTTAAGTTAAGCTGTAGAAAGGAAGAAGTGACATTTCTTGAAAAGGAGAAATCCCATAAAAGATTAGCTATAATTCTTCATTTCCCTCTCCTATCCTGATTCCAATAAAAATATACATTAACTTCATTTGCCAAAGTGATGCAAAGTTGTCTGACTTTTTACGGATCTTGGATGGCCATGTAGCATTTCAGTCTGCAGGGCCTTTTTCCATCACCAACTCTGTAGAAAACTTTGCCTTTCCTACTAGGTTGGCCCAAATAATCCATGTATTTGTCACTTGCCAGCTGGATTACAGTGAGAAGATTGCCATCAGCTCCACGACGGTGTAAAATGCAGCTACTTGTCTCTTTGTGGCTCAGGTCAATACCCGTGCTCTCCCAGCTGCTCCCTCACTCCTACCTCCCATAATATGGTTTTTAAAATGTTTGCTGCAATTCAGGATTTCACTAAAAGCAGCTTTCAGTGTATGAATTAACGATACATCTTTGCTTAGAAATGGCAGCTATAACATCTGGCAAAAGGCATATGAAAGCTGAAATGGTGTATAACCTATTTTTAAAAATAAATTAAATCAATGATTTCTATTATACCAAGAATGTGGTCTACGAGTACAAACATCCTAACCCCCAAAAGATTTATATTACAAAATAAAATACAAAGTAGCATACACTCTTCTTTATAACTGTTTTTTTTCAGTATTTCAATTTTTCAGTATTTCAATATTTCATTATTTCAATATTTCCTGAGTCTTTCTTATTACAATGAAATTAGAAATTTAAGTTTGAACTGTCCATGATAGATTAATTTAGTATATGATGATTATAAACATAATACCAAAACTTACCAGCAATACCCAAAATGCTTGCAAAGCAATTCCTAGCAGGATATTTCAAAACTTCAATTAATGTGAGGTTCTGTTTGGTATAATAAAAAGAATGTTGTTTTTTTTTTTACAAAAATAAATCTCTAAGTAAGTGCAGTCTCAGGTGGTTCAAATAATATTTTTTTATGTAACTTAACATCCAAGAAGCATCTATTCCATTTTCAGAAAGAAGCCTTCCTTATCTGCTATAATCCCAAAGCAAACTAAGCACCTCACACAGAACAGAGGAAGGAATAAAGAGGCTGCCAGATTTTCAAACTATCATTTATACAACTTCAGGATCACAGAATGCCTCTACAATGAATCAAGTACTTTTTCTTCACTGGTTCTAATTAATTCCAAATGTATTCTCTTCTACCATGTTTTTCCCTTGGTGTGGTCCCAGAAGAGAATTTTTATTGAAAGAGAAAATCATATAAATCACTATAGATGTGATTAATTTCTGTGCCTAGATGGAAAACTGTATTCAGTGTTATACGAATATGCAGAGCCAGAAACCATTGAGTACCATTCTGGTTTTCCACTCGTTTTAGAGGGATTCAAAGATACTAGGGGAAAAAAATGCAGGACTTTTTGTCTAAATCTGAGAGCAAACGATGGTGAGCAGCAGTGCTAGGGCAGTAAGTATTCAGTTAACCAGAGTTTAGCTTAAGCAAAACTCAGTCAAGCAGTTACGCTGGAGTGCTTTTTTCCTCACGGTGCAGCAGCTGTTCCATAGGTTTGCTCCCCAGTGGTGGCATTCAGTGGTAAATGCCAGCAGGAGTAATTGTGCTACACTGCAAAGAAATGAAATAGGAGTATTTTTTCTAGCACTGAGACAGAGAGGGTAATGCGTAGCTTCTCAGTAGCAACCGGCATACAAGAATTTGCTCCCTGGTGGTATTTATTTTTTTTAATGTGATTTTTTCAATGTGAAATCCTTGAGCTAGTATTCTTGAGCTAGATATCCTTTATTAAATGAGCATGTGAATAGTGTAGTATTTCAGGTATATGATAAGGTGTTGACACATACTATATTTCCAATGGTAATTCACACAGGAATTTAATTTGGAATCTTATTTTTGTTTTAAAATAGTGTTCTATTATTATTATTATTATTATTATTATTATTATTATTATTATTATTATTATTATTATTTTAAAGCATGCAGACCAAAATTGCTGGTTAGTGCTTCAAATAAAATACCATTATTTTTTTTATTTCAGTTTGATGTGCCTCAGAAAGCCCCTGTTTGTTTGGGAAGTCTGAATACTAACACAATATCACAGTGTTAGAGCATAAAAATTCTGCATCCGTTAGCATCAACATGCCAGCTAACAATGCGCCAGAAGCAGATGTGCAGTAAGGCACAGCTGAGGGAAGCACTGGCAAATGTGATCTCATTCCGGCTACTGTATTAATTTATTTTTATCGAAACATGAACTTAACATTCCAAGAATTGCTGTTTCTTACATTTAATAAGGGTACCAGAATGACGATGTTGCATAAGAACTGTAGCATCATACTGACAAGTTCATGACTGATGTATGCCAAAAATACCGAGTTTCAGATATTTCCTATATGATCACTAAACATAGACTCCAGTTAGACAACACCCTTATGCTTCATGCTTTCTAGTCTTTTCTTTCTCCACAACTAAATACATCAGTTACTAGGTGCTAGATTGCATTTGCAGTTACACAGAGTATAACTGGGTAAGGAAGTGTGAGAGCTGGAACTATTCCTTGGTAGAACCAGGAACTACAAAATACGCAGAGCAAAGGGGACAAACGTTCAAAGAAACTTCAGAGTCCTCTCCCTCTGAAAGAGATTTTGGTCCTACTTCCCACCGCCACTGGTAAGAAGCTGCAGGGCAGGGAAAACAGTGGCACGTAATATTCATTTGCAGGTAACCAACAATCCTGCCTACCATAAGCCTTGGACAAAGTCCGGACTCCATCAGACATAAATCCTTCGCAGAGCTCTGGAACAGGGATGCTGAAATCTGCATTGTGATGGTGTTGGTGTGACTAAACAGGTACAGAATACTCAACTTATCAGGCATTAGTAATGATGGGATGCACCACAGTAATTTGTTTTATGGTAGCAGCTTGAAGGCTATGTTACAATAAGGAGAGCCGCCACAGAACTGCTTATTTTGCTATGGTTCATTTTCTCCGGTCAACAGCACATGAGATACAGATTTTCCATTAAGCACCTCCCTCACACTCCTTGTTCCTCTTCTGAAACAATGACCCCCTGGACTGCAGTCATTAGTCACCCTTTTCTTCTTCTTTTTTAATTTTTTTTACTGTTTACCAGTCGTTTATTTTCTGCTAACACTGTCTCTTGAGGCTGTCAAAATTCAGAGAAAATCTCTCAGCCATGCCTGTGTCGCAGAACTCTCCTCTGTTAGCAACTATTAAGGCCTAACCTAACTCTCAGATATGTACGCAATGTTTATCAAACCCACTAAAGCAATCTAATCAGAAATTGTTTAACTCTTCGGTGTACATATCCCAAAATATACCACAATGAAAAGGCAAAGAAGGAAATTTGTTTTTCTACAAGGAAAAAGAGATCACAGAACGGAAAGTGTGGCTGATGCAACCCCAGTCTAAACATAGGAAGGACAGGATTGCGTGGCCATGCCTGTGACAGGGCATCCCGGCACACACCACGCTGGCTCCTGCCCACTGAACAGAACACTGCAACACGGGATTACTGCTCAGACTATCAAACGGTTTGTTCAACCAAGCATAACTTTGTGAGTTCACAAAAATCAATTAAGGTTTTGGTTTTTTTTTAAATTGGTGTAATACGCTGGTATGGGTTGTTGTTTGTTCTTACATAGTAAAGCCAAGGCATTTAGAGTGAAGGTACCTCAAGTACAGTATATGAGCTATTTGAATCATAGAATCATAGAAGTATAGAATGGTTCAGGTTGGAAGGGACCTTAAAGATCATCTAGTTCCAACCCTCCTGCCATGGGCAGGGACACCTCCCACTAGACCAGGCTGCTCAAAGCCTCATCCAGCCTGGCCTTGAACACTTCCAGGGACGGGGCATTGACAACTTCCCTGGGCAACCTGTCCAATGCCTCACCACCCTCACAGTAAAGAATGTCTTCCTGATATTCAATCTAAATCTACCCTCTTTCAGTTTGAAGCCGTTACTCCTTGCCCTATCATTACACTCCCTGATAAAGAGTCCCTCCTCTCCCATTTGAAGCCCCTAAAGCCTTTCTTTAAACCAGAATGGGAAATTTTTTATTGTGGCCAACCCCAACAGAACAGCTCATCATCAAGGCTGTAGGTCTCTTTCAGATGTAGTCATACTCAAAGGCTAAGAGAAAGCTGAGGAGCAGTAGCATGGCATGAAGCTTCATTCAAACCCAGTAACCCAGAGAAACAGATATTATGGAGTAATTTAGGGGAAAAATATTGCACACTTTATTAAACAGCACATTTCTTTTGGTTTATTTTTAAACGTTTGTGTTTTGTTTTTTGTTTTTTTTTTAAGATACAATGGTTTAGTTTTAAAATTATTTCTGTTACAGAAATAATGTATTCATAAAATTGAACATTTGGCAGCAACAATACCTATGTCATTTTGATACCTACTGCATGAAATTTTAAAGTATCCTATAGTATCATGGAATAAGAGAATAATTAGAGTTGGAAGACTTCTGGAGATCTTCTAGTCCAACTCCGCACGCTCAAAGAAGGGCCAGCCTAGGGGTTGCTCAGGGGGTGTTTAATGACATTTTAAGTATGTGGAATGATAGAGATTCCATAACCTTCTCTGGGACACCTGTTCCAGTGTCTGACGCCCCTCAACATGATTTTTTCCTTCCAAATGTCTTATCAGAGTTTCTCTTCTTGCAACGTGTGTCTGTTTTCTCTTGGCTTATCTTAGTAAGTGCCACTATGTATTTCTAAGTAATACATGAAACATTTTTCAGGGTTTATAATTAGATATATCACTACTGAATATTTAACATTTAAGAGAGAAATACTACACTGAACTGGTACAAATCAAATGCATATTCATTAGAGCAGATTAGACCCAAAGGGTACAAAGGAGAAGTTCTAAATTATAAAATTTTTGAATTTAGGTTGGAAGGAACCTCTGAAAGTCATCTGATCCAATTGCAGCTCAAAGTAGGGCCAAATTCAATGACAGTTTAGGTTGCTGAGGGCATTGTCTACTCAAGGTCTGCATATCTCCAAAAGCGGAGATTCCACGCAAACCACTCTGGGCAACCTGCGCAACGTTTTTTTTGACTGAGCAGCCAAAAACCAGACAAGTGCTTCAGATGTGGCCTCCTCAAAAGTGCAGAATACAAAGAAATGGCAAGTCCCTTTGACCTTTAATAAGTTCATTAAGAATTTTGCATTTCTATAGTATCACGCCGGTACGCCTGGTATGTAGATAATTTCAGTTGATTAAATTTATCATATGTGATCACGAAATAGTTGAAATTAAATACATTGAAAATGGTAATTATACAGAACCTATAAGAAAATATATTTTGCGTGTAAGCTAAAGCATACATAACACTGTACAACAGCATAAACATGATGGGAATTTTCAAACTCAAGCTCAGATGCAGAGAACAGATTCCTCATTGGATCATAACTCTCTTAGCTCTAAGTGACTACAATTGGAATTAACAATTTAAAACTATCACTGCCTGCAAATGTGCCCTTACACATGCTCCTCCATTTAAGGGCACACATTCTAAGTAAGTTGCTATTTATAGTATTCAGTTTAATATACCGGTAAACATACTATAGAGCAGGAGGGAATTTACCCTTCCTGCCTTTAAGCATCACTGACATGCCTAAAACGGGGATCTGAGCTTCCTATTCATAGAAGAGTTCATAGATTCCTCTTAAGAACTCTTCTCCTTCGACTTAAAGTTTGGGGGCTTTTTTCCTCAATTATGCACCTTGCTGAACATTTAGAGACAAAGACCGCACCAAGAAGAACTGGACTAAGACCAAAAAAACCCCCAAAACACCAAACCAAAATGACTCTCTGTTTACTCCAGTTTTAAAATACAGTCATGATAACCGAGCTGCTGAGCGCACCTGCATGCTCACTGGTTACTCCATTTGAATGTGAATTCCCAAGAGTGAAATTACGGCACACACAACAGATAAACAAGGATTTAGTGAAGAATTACCCTCATGAAGCTTTTCCTTCACAAACTAAATTTGAGATGACAGTTCTGAAACTTTTAACAGCTCTGAAAAATTGAATCTTTTTTATATTTGTACAGGGGTACAATATGAAACTATGTTATCATTTCAAATTCAGCTATATGGAACCTCCTTCAAAAAGAGAAAGATAGGTCAACATGAAGCACATTTCTGCCTTTCCCTAAAGAAATGCCCAAAAGACTGCTAAGTAGCGATGATGCTTGCTTGTGGAATGGCAATGCGTTTCTATTACAAAATGGGTTTACTTTTTTATATATATCTGCAAATGTTATCTGAGGAATAGTTATATCCTCAAACCAGGACACGTTACCATTGATCTTGACCAATTGAATCTCAAATCAAGAGACAAAATATTTTGTAAACTATTTCACCAAACCAGTTCCCACCAAAACATCTACAGTTCAAACCAGAACTATGATCACATCTAGTTAGTTTTTAGTTACAAAGCTGTCTTATTACTCTAAGAAATTTTTTTCTATGTCTGCGTGTATGACTATGAAATCAAAATTATAAATCAAACAATAAAGGATTTTGAATATATTGCTAATTATCAGTAGATACAATATTCGTGTCAATATAGTGCTAACCAGAAGAGCCAGTTACTGTGACCAAGTTGTCTAGAAGAAAGGAAAGCAGATTGATGGAATGTACCTGGAAATTGGTGTATTACCATGTGTTGCAGCCTTCTCATTTACTAATGGCTGGAATTTAAAATTACCAAAATATTTGACAGCATAACATAAGGCAACTCATTTTTATATGCAAATGATAATAACTTCCGTTTCTATCACTTGTACTACAATTAACCTTTTTTTGCTTGAGCTTTTGTCAGACAAGACTATCCATTTTACTGTGCTTTCTCTTTTGCATACAGCTTTGTCCACGATAGAGACATGATGAAAAAAAAATTATTAGAAACTGAGCAATCTACACTTTAAATGTTAACAGTTCAAATGTATACAGTTTTATTAATATCTTATTATTGTATTTCAGATTTCTTACTGTATTGTGAAAATGTGTCTTGTAACTTAAAGAGAAAAATCAATGAATGAATGCTGATTATTTTATTAGATTAAGCAAAACATACCAACTACAGCTTTAAATCTTATATAACACATGGTACAGTTTCTTATAATTTATGGAGTATATAAATACTAACTTGCATCCATAGAGAAAATACAGACCACTAAATCTAGTTCTTTTAAATATAAACCGAGGTTAGAAAAAAAGATCATTTTCTTGGAAATAAGGTATTTTCTCAGAAAGTGCATACAGACAATGACCTGGGGTTTTCTTTTTTATGCAACACTTACAAAAATATTTTTATGGGTGATCACCTTCTGCAATCAATATTCTACAATCAGAGAGCTGAACAACTGGGTAGTGGTATGATAAAGGAAGCTGCTGAAACCTCTGCTTACAAGGTAGTACTTAATAATTAAAAAAGAGTAGCCGTTCGCACAAAACGTACTTAGAAATCTGAGAGTTTAATCAACAGGAGCTAAATTCTTTTTATATGGTCTACATTTCAAAACACTTAGAAAAGCCCATATAGAAAAGCCATAACTTGTAGATGCCTCAATTTAACAGACCATCTAAACTTCACTGGGATTAAGCTTCAACAACTCCCAATGAAACCAAACAGAATGCAAGTCGAGATGTCTTTCCTTTTCCAATGCTGTTTTTTAAAAACTGTTTTTTTCATGCATAAATTGTTTTCCTAAAACTTGAGATAATCCTTGCCCATTGACAACCAAAAAAATATTTCCATTTAAAACTGCAGATTTCCACTTAAATCTGCAAAAGTTTGCAGATGTAGCATGAAAGCCCACTGTATTCTGCAGGACAAGAATTCTTTCACTACAAGAACTAGTGATTTCAGTTCCTCTGGAAAGTAAAGTCTTGAATTGGTGCACAGAACAGAAAAGAAAACTTAAGGAACCCTTCCACCTCAGGCACCCAGGCATGAACACAGCTTTCTGTAAGTCACAAGAGTACACGAACTCTCTGTGAGTAAAAAATCCTTCAGCTTCTGCTTTAGCTTCCTTGGAAGCTAGACTTTACTTCAGTGGGTAACTCCTATGAGCTCTGCAAGTCTGAGACTTTCATCTTACATTCCAGGTAGCATCCTGTTTGGATGGTTTATCTTTATAAAGCACTACTACTACTACTACTTTATAAAGCACTACTACTTTATAAAGCACTACTACTTTCATCTTACATTCCAGGTAGCATCCTGTTTGGATGGTTTATCTTTATAAAGCACACTACTTAATTGATATAATCTAACTGAAACAGTGATCAAAAAGGGTCATGATATGACAGTTGGGTCTATCAGAGCTTCAAATTTGCCTATTACATGAGAGACAAAGAAAACATCAACATTTTTATAGCAGTACTTGCAAATTTCCAATTTTTACCAAGCAGTTATCACTTAGATAAAAGGTCTTGAAAGATATATCCTGTCTGATAAATTCTGAACAAAATGAAATCATGCTACAACATGATGAGAGCCGTGGGGCCCAATTCAGACTCAGTTTCTTAGCAGATAATGTCAGGCTGCAGTTGTATTTTTGTTTTGATACTCATGACAGCTGGAGAAGCCAAGAAAAGCAACAGAAAAACACTAATTCTTCAGAATAAGGTGGATTTTTCGTAGCATTCTGAACTTCGAATTAAAATAATGGAATGGGGGGATTGAAAACACAATATTTTTGTGAATTTTGTTCTTTAATATTAGAATCCTAAATCTGAAGTATTCTGCACTGTACAGATACCTAGATAACAGCTGTTCAAACAGACAGAAAGTGATGTGAGGAACAAAGACAAGGTGGGGAACGCAGCCAACCTAATCCATTTGAATCAGCAGCTCCTAACACCATAAAAGACAAATCATTAAGCTGTTGTCCCTGCTGCAAAGCCTGCTGAGGCAATCTATCAGAAAAAACTCAGAAATTCTACGCAAACTAAGCAGGATTACAATTTCAGAGGTACAGGACTTCTTACAGAGTGCCCAAGCAGGTGAACGTGGGGACCGAACATGACAATTCTGGGATTGTACGATATTTCTTATGGGAAGGACAAAGGTGGGTAAAGGTGGATGGGAGATGAACAGGAATGGGAAAACAGATAGAGAGGTACAAAAGGCCAGGTCGTACATAGAGAGGCTGCTGGTCAGTACACTTTGGCCAACCTTGTACCCGATCACCAGAGTCTGTCCTATCCTCCTTTTAAGCTCTATTTTGAGTTGGTTTTGCATCTGACATTTGCCTGGGCTGCTGGTTTGCCCCTTAATAGCTGGAGTTCTGGGTCTCCTCTCTCTCTTCTGCTGGTATTCATAGCCATGAGAAGACACTTATCTACAGACTGAGATGGACTTAAATTCCATTATACACTGATGTATATTATTGCTGAGCCAAATCATGTACCACGAGAGAGGGAAACCAGAGAACACATTTAAGATGCCACCATGAGGGAGCTGGGAGTATAAGGACCAAGAATTACAACCAACACAAAGATCCATGATGACTCATAAGCTTCATATCTTAACGTTGATAGCAAATAAATCACTGTAGACAGACAAGCTGAAACACGATATTGTAAAGTTCAATGTCAGCATTGCTAGCTGAAAGTATTCAGAACTCTTCATTTTAGAAGAATGTTCAATACACAGAATTTTATTTTTTTTTTAATTTAAATCAAAAGCTAACATCCAAATACCAGAACTTCCACCTGGGCAGAAATCACATATTTCCATCAGCTCCGTCACCACAACATAATACACAGCAAAACATGGCTCTATTGCATTATGTATATACTGATTTATTCACGCTTTAAGTAGGCAGATTTCCTTTTTTTTTTATTTTGCTTTTACTGAGTGAATTCAAACCTGAGAAAATGAAACACCTGTTGTTTTTCTGTACCTTGTTCTGTAATGCTCTCAGAACATCTTTACACTTCTATAAATTCTGCTATAATTATTCTACCATCTGGGCCTCCCCACCCCCATTAAATGTTTGTAACAAAGCAGTTGCTTTTATTATTTTCTTCACTGGCAGCAAACATCTTGACAGGGCAGCCTTTAACTAATGACCCAAGCAGAGACTTACTGCATCCTTAGTAGACACAATCTTTTAGTACAACTTTGCTGCTTCAATGTCTCCTATTTACCTCTTGAAAGTCAAACCTGTCTCAAACACTGAAGGTAGAAGTTAATATCTTAGAGTGAATGAAACAGAGGGAGGTATGAGAAACTATCAAAAAACCACAACAGTAGAGTTCATCACATAAAACTAAACCAACCCAAGATATGACCTTTATTGAAATATAAATCTGAAGATAATTTTCGGAGTTATGAGAAAATCTTCATTGAAGCCTTTATTGAATTTCTGAATACCAAATTCATAATTAACTATTGATAAATTACATTTATAAAATCAATAATGAAAAGTCACTAAAAAGGGAAGTTAATTAAAAAATAATCAAGGCTAATCAAAATCTTCGTGTAATATGCACAGACATGAATTGGAATCACATTTAAGGAAAAAGATGATTCAACTGAAATGCAGAATTAGAAATAATCAACATTTTCTCGTAAAATACATACAGAAATAAAAACACAGAAATTGTATTTCAGATATGATCTGACTAGAAGATTAAGAAGCAAAATGGACTGATAATGTATTATTAAAAATTGCTTCAAATACAACTGTATTACATATTTGACACCAAAAAAATCATAGAAAAATATAATAACCACTATCTGGTCATCTGTCACTACTTTCCATTGTCACTAACAAAAACATTACAGTTAAATATCTACTGTAAAGCTCTGCCTTAATAATCTGTTCCTCTCTCACAGTAAATAGGTGTTTAAAATTGTAAATTATGTCTTCATAATAATTTTACATAAAAATGACTAATCCAAATGTACAATATTGTCAGCAGTTTGAACAATGAAAAAGGAAGATTACTATCATGGTGATATAATGCAGCACATTTGCCCATAGTTGACTGAAGTAATATATGGAAATAAAAATTTTTGAATATGCTTGATTGAAAAATCATTACTGTTAACACTAATTTGATCCTGTTACACTCTGCTACATTATCTCCACTTTGTATGGGAGGTGTATTCCACACAGAAGCTTGAACTCTAATCTCAGGCTTCCATTAAAAAAAATTCACGTAAGTGAGGAAAATCATATGCAGTTTGGTCACAACCAAATAAAGGTAGAAGCCACAAGCTGCAAGGTACTCTTGAAGATTATGAACACTGCTGACTCAGCCACAAGTGATGTTTTTTCAATAATAATGACTACAATAGTCAGTCAGAAGGGACAAAGTTCAACTCTAGTTATATGACCAACATAACATCTGAACATGCATTATCACTTGTTGCCATATATATTTATGCTTTGTTGTTTATAATTTGAGCCTTTTTGTGAAGGAAAAGATAAAAAAAAAAATTAAGCATTAGCCAAAATAAATGGTTTGCGTAACGAGAATCTTATGACTAATTCGGAACCATCCATTTGATAGATTCTTTAGAAAAACTAATGCCTAGAAATCATGTTCCCCTCAAATCTTCCTTCTGAATCTGACAGTCAACACTACTGGTCACAGAAATCTTCTTCATATCCCACTGTACAAGACTGTGTTAATCAAGGTCAAAACCAGCAGCTTCCAATTTCTTGCCTAGTAGTAATAGAGGATCTGTCCCTCCTAAAAGAATCTTTCTTTCTGGAAGGTTCTTGCAGTTTCCTCTCTAGGTATACAACATGATGAAATCTGTTTCCTTAAATACTAATTAATTTAAATAAACGACTTTTTAAATTGTCCGCCTATTATCCCAAATATTCCTCTGCTGTTAATCAAAATACAGATAGATTTACCTTAACTAAAAATTTTCTTCTTCACTGTAAGACTGTAGATTGACAGAGCTGTTGTCAGAGTCTGCAGATGTCGTCTTTATTTGCTTCAAATACTAGTCTTCTATTAATTTCTACTTTAACTCTATTAGAATTGCTTCACTTTATCTCTTTATACGTGTCTCTCTACCAGATTAAAGAGTGTGTCTTGACTTAGATGTAAAGATTCATCTGAGTAAATAAATCTATCTTTTCCCCTGCAGTTCATCAAAAAGACTAATGACTAACATATAAGATCTCAATCTATTGTGAAATAACTAACAACATTACTGTATTTAAAGTTACTGACTTCAAATTGCTCAGTCCACTGTCTTCACATTTCTCACCTACCTTTAAATTTTCACATGCCTTTTCACACATCTTCTAAAACTTTTTACGACTTGTGTTTGGAAGGGCGTACTGTAGTGCAATTCACATAATATACCATGTCACTGAACACCAGCATACTGAGGTAAAATGACTTTAAAATTACCTGTATAGCAAGTGCTCGAGCTACAAGACTTCTAAGATATTGCAAAGGATCTCCTGGACCTTCCCACTTGCTTTGCCATGTGAGGGGACACTGAAATAAAAATGTATTTACTGAAAGTATCCATTTCAAAAACATCATCATTACACTTTAAGCTAGCAATCTGAATGAAATTAAATAATTCAGAGATCAAATATACTCAGAAATTAAAAAGGCAATACAAGTAATATAATGATCAAAGTATACAACCACTAATAGGAAGGTCATATTCCTGCAAATTCTTTATGTGGCCCACAGAGATACAGTGCTGGTGGAGAACTTACAAGAGCCTCTGCTACTTAATAAGGAAACTACTCAATTAGGGCTACAAAGATGATTAGGGGACTGCAACATCTCTTTTATGAAGAAAGGTTGAGGGATTTGGGTCTTTTCCATCTGGGAGAAAGACGGCTGAGGGGGGACCTTATCAACACTTACAAATACTTAAAGGGTGGGTGTCAGGAGGATGGGGCCAGGCTCTTTTCAGTGGTGACTGGGGACAGGACAAGAGGTAATGGGCACAAACTTGAGCATAGGAAGTTCCACCTAAACATGAGGAGGAACTTCTTTCCTTTGAGGGTGGCAGAGCACTGGAACAGGCTGCCCAGAGAGGTGGTGGAGTCTCCAACTCTGGAGACATTCCAAACCCACCTGGACGCGTTCCTGTGCAACCTGCTCTGGGTGACCCTGCTCTGGCAGGGGGTTGGACTAGATGATCTCCAGAGGTCCCCTCCAACCATCTACTATTCTGTGATTCTGTGAAACACCAGTAGGTTCCACAAACACTTCAAAAAGGCCTAAGTCCCTTCTTTCTCTGAAAGCCACAACACCATCTTTCAGCTGCAGCCACAGGTTTCCACTCCTTTGCTGCTGCCTCCTCAGACTTGAGCACACAGTTGTGTGGCTCTGTGGTGAGGTGAATCTGGTACAATTCCTCCGCACGATTATTTTCTCATCATCTTAAAGTGTTTGTAAAACAACACCTGAGAATAAAATCCTGCAAGACCTCTCCATACGAAATTTGTCATTGATTTCAAAAAGAAAGGTTTAAAAGATCCTCTGTTAGATTTCCTCCTTATAGAAAAAGGATAAAAAAATTAATTGTAGCTCCTCTACAGGAACCTGTAAAGCACACTGAAATTGACTCTGCAAGATTCTCCTACTTAAGTGAAAGAGAATTGATGTAAATCATTACCTGGGGAATATTGCACAATGCTGAAGACGCTGAGCAGAATATACAGTTTATACTGTTTAACGTTTACAGCTGCATTTTCAAGGAGGTTCACAGTCTAATAGCATGTGCTGAACAGATTTTCAAAATCTGATCACAGAAGTTCATAAGAAAAAGTGTGTTTCAAAGTAAATACTCTAGGTGTACCTTTTATAGATAAAAAACAGAAAAAACCTGGATCCGTGGACACTAATTAATAATCAATTTAATAAAGTGGAGTACATACAAGACTATTAATAAAGCACAGATAAACGCATGGTTTTTTGCATAATTATGCTTTTTGAAAATTTTTTGTATTTGAAACTATTATCCTTGCATTTTTGCAGACTTGTTTGCTAGATATGCATTTGCAGGCAGCTCACTAATCTATCATTCAGAAGGTATTCGCCTAATGTTGCTAATATGTTATTCTAAATTACTATAAATCTAAAGTAACAGCTTAGCTAATTGTAACTATGGAAGCATATTTCAGATGTACACTAATATATCAATTTTGCACAAATAAGACGCATTGCTGAAACCATCAGAAGTCATACGTTTATTGAGTTTCACATTTTCGTTGGTAATCTAGCAGCTTCTTCAGCTGCTATAGTCTTAAAAGAACTACAACCCTGGCGTTTTCAAAATACAAATTTTTAAAAATAGTCCTTTATTACGTAACGTGTGACCACACTAAACTAAACAAGAACAGTGTACAGAAAATACATGAAACGAACGACTTTAAGATGATAAATATGGTGAGGTTTAGCTGCCATGCCAAGAGCGTAGCATTAACCTCTCTGGAGAGCTGCTGAAAAGATTGCTTTATGGTCACAATGCAATAAAGTGATCTGCGTCAAGGTAAATGGGTAAGTAAGCAGACGAAATGCCAGAAACACTTTGTTCAATATATCAGGAAGCACCGAATTGATGTTTGTGAGAGATAAAAATGCATAGAATCTTTAAGTACATTTTCGTAACAGTGATCAGCTTCATAGTTCCTGCTGCTTCCAATTTGAGTGTGACTTAAGCACACAAGCAAGCCATACTGTCTTGCTCAGTAACAAGAAATATAAGTGTAAATACTAAAAAATGGCTATTACATGTATCACTTGAATTCACTACGACTTGTACTTAGCACCAATTTCTACCACACAGTCCAAACGTGTTTAAAAAGGCAATAGGATTGCTAACATGAAAATGTTAATTTATTCTAATTCTACTGCAATTTTGCTAACAAATGCTGTCTTGTGAATTTGGAAAGACAAAGAATTTAATTATTGTTTTAATTAGAAATTTGATAGATCAATAAATGGATAACAATCTTTTTAACAGTACTTGTTCCTCACATGAAGATAAACAAGATGTTAATAGGAGATATCGCTCATTGTGGGGCCAATCAATACCTACGCATGAGCATCAACACAATTTATCAATTGCTGTAGGTGAAACAAAACCACAGAGTTTCACCTCAATGTTTGACTATGTTTGGAATCCAATTATCTAGCTATTAATAACAGAGCATGTAAATTTGCTGTCACTAATTGTATCAGTTCATAAACATACCCAGTTTTCTGCCCGAAAACATGGAGAAAGTACACGTACAAAATTTGGTTGCTTTTCTCATATATCAAGAATATAGAGTGAGGTGATAGGTTGATATGATAAGCACAGTGCATCTGGTGTCATATGGCAATAAACCATGCCAAATACATGCAGAGAGCAAATTGTGATTACAACTGCAGTAACAATTAAATTTTAAGAAACTGTAAAAAGGAAGGAAAAGGACAGATTTACATGTTCTACTGGCTAATATATTTGACTTATCTAGCATAATTTGGTATTTGAAATGGAAATAGTATTCCACAACTTCTAATCTTACCAGATTTGTCCTTAAGAGAAAGCTTGATGAAAGTACAATATACTCAGAAGCTTCTGCAAGTACTTAAAGCAACATTTTTCTGGCTTTTCACTCCAGAAAAAACGTGGTTCTGATTTAGAGTCAATATCAATAAAAGAACTCCATTTTAGAGTCTCTATCAATAAAAGAACTTAGAACAAATGGTGACATGAAAATATGTATCAGAATTTTATTCAGTTTCCTTGGGTTTTTTTCATTTCTTATAATGTATACTCATGACAAAATGACTTACCTTCTGATTTAGCAGAGCGCTTGCTAGTCTTTGTACTTCAGAACTCAGTAATGAGGTACCTCTGATGACTTTACTTAAAGAAGCAAGTGACTGATGGACACTTTGCACAAGGCGAATGGCATTGAATTGTTCCAGAGTAATGAATGATAAGATTGGAGATCCTTGTTGCTCCACAGGAGGAGACACCTTCTGATGAATCAGGTTAGAATTCTAAGAAAAAACACATGATGTCCAGTTAATAATATTATTTTACACAACATATTATTTGTTTAATTTGTAATACTTCATATGACCTTGTTAGCCTTGAAGTAATTCAGATATCTCCCCTTTCCTGACACTGGATTAAAACTATAATGATACTTTCAGTACTGTCCGTGAAATGTTCAATAAAGGCACCACTCTTCTGAGACAAATCTGTCTACCCAACTACTTCAAAAGTACTGGAATTTATGGAAAATCTTCACTTAGATGAATTATTGTGTCAATGCGTCAATATAAAAAGCAGTAGTGTACTCAGCGTAACAAGATTGTATTGGGTACTATAAACCAGCTGCCAAATATAGCTCTTCTTTGATAAGACTAGTTCAACCTGGAAGCAAATTAAATACAAATAAATAATAAATACAAAATAAATATAATATTATGTGTATCTCCTGAGTAACTCAGACTCTGAGAGGTACCACTGCTGTCACGCTGACATTTTCATTACTTATTTCCATTCCATTACAGCCACTGAAAGTCCAAATTTATTCAATAATTTCAAGAGGTGGTATAATTTTACAAACCTTAATTCATATGCAGCTTATTACATAAGTATGTTTTAGCATGTGTTCTGAAACTGCCAACATGCCATATGACAAGATGGTGCACTGAATTCATTATGGAATTTAAACCTTTATTGGAAAAATCTACAAGGCACAAAGGCAAAAAGAAAACCCTAGCCTTTGGGAAAAAAATATTTTGCTATAGATAAATATATTTTGCTGTGGATAGATAACTGGTTGAAAGACAGAGCTCAGAGGGTAGTGATTAGGGGCACAGAGTCTAGTTGGAGGGCAGTGACGAGTGGTGTTCCCCAGGGGTCACTACTGGGTCCAGTCCTCTTCAATATATTCATCAATGACCTGGATGAGGGGATAGAGTGCACCCTCAGCACGTTTGCTGATGACACAAAGCTGGGGGGGGTGGCTGACACACCGGAAGGCTGTGCCGCCATACAGAGAGACCTGGACAGGCTGGAGATCTGGGCAAAAAGGAACCTTATGAAATTCAACAAGCTCAACTGTAGGGTGCTGCACCTGGGGAGGAATAACCCCATGCACCAGCCCAGGTTGGGGGCTGACCTGCTGGAGAGCAGCTCTGTGGAAAGAGACCTGGGAGTCCTGGTGGACAACAGGATGACCATGAGCCAGCAATGTGCCCTCGTGGCCAAAAAGGTCAATGGCATCCTGGGGTGCATCAAGAAGAGTGTGGCCAGCAGGTCGAGGGAGGTCATCCTCCCCCTCTACTCTGCCTTGGTGAGGCCACATCTGGAGTACCATGTCCAGTTCTGGGCTCCCCGGTTCAAGAGGGACAGGGAACTGCTGGAAAGGGTGCAGCAGAGAGCTACCAAGATGATTAGGGGACTCGAACACCTCTCTTATGAAGAAAGGCTGAGGGATTTGGGTCTGTTCAGTCTGGAAAAAAGACGGCTGAGGGGGGATCTTATCAATACTTATAAATGCTTAAAGGGTGGGTGTCAGGAGGATGGGGCCAGTCTCTTTTCAGTGGTGACTGGGGACAGGACAAGAGGTAATGGGCACAAACTTGAGCATAGGAAGTTCCACCTAAACATGAGGAGGAACTTCTTTCCTTTGAGGGTGGCAGAGCACTGGAACAGGCTGCCCAGAGAGGTGGTGGAGTCTCTGTCCCTGGAGACATTCAAAACCCGCTTGGACGCGTTCCTGTGCAACCTGCTCTGGGTGACCCTGCTCTGGCAGGGGGTTGGACTAGATGATCTCCAGAGGTCCCTTCCAACTCTATGGTTCTGTGATTCTATGATTCAATTTCTAGAAACCTATTAAAGGTAAAATCAGATTTTACTTTTTCTGAAGTATCTCTTCTTAAAATAACAAATAGTTTTTACTTTTTTTCAGATTAAATGAACTTCTAAACCATCTCATGGCATCTTACTTTCCAGAACACACAGGATGTCTGCTTCCATAATCATTCCCAGGTGCTACAAATTTGTCAGAACTTTCACGTGTTTTTCATTTCAAGTTCATACTGCACTCAACTACCAAACAAAAATATAAGAAAAGACAGGTGAAAGACTAAGCTAATTACTGTTCAAAGTGTAAGAAACATACAGTATTTAGAAATGTTATGTTTTGTATTTTGTCTTTGCATGCATCCTGAAATCACAGTAAACAGTTTAGCTTCAGTTTTTCTGAGACCATTGTTTGTTGAGTGTATATATATAAACTGTAATGTAAAACTAGCACAAGCTAGTTGATAATTTCTTACTGGAGTATTTAATGGCACGAAAAAGGAAGAACAAAGACACTGAAACTTGCAGGCTTTGCTCAGACTTTCACATATACTGTCTTAATTCACAAAAAACTTACTGAAAGAGAAGGCCTCTAAGTTCTTCAATACCGCCCTTTACATAACAGTCTCCTATGAATTGCATATTCATTTCATCACTCTTTTTAATGCTTTCTCCTGAGAATTTTTTAAAACAACCCATCTGTCATTTTTATAGGAAAATTAAACACAAATACTGATAGCAGCTTATACATTTAATGTTCTATCACATTCCCTTAAAATCCATTATGTATATAACTCATATCAGCTTTAAAAATATCCTTATGACCTGCTTGGGAATTAAGATGAAGAACTGCTGAAGTACTGACTGCTATTTCTAATCATAAGAAACTGAAGATACCTTCTAATCTTTAACATTAACTACTGCATTATGCTACCACTGTTAAATTAGGTGTATTTTGAGACTTTGATCATATTCCCTTTTTCACTTCTGTACTTGTTACTATCTCAGTACAATATAAGACTTCGTATAGTTGCACTTAAGCAGCTCCACAGCTCTCCTGCATTACCCTCCCAAACTCAAGCTTTTTCAAACTCCAGTATGTTCAGAAAACTGCCCCCTCAGAAATGTAACCAATATAATGAAAATAAACTCATATACCTCCACTAACTAGTTCTGCATTTGATTCAAAATTCAGTTTTGGTGGTGGGTTTTAGAAACCTCCATTGGCCTTTTGATGTACCTATTCTGCCTCCTCCTCCAAGTCTCTCTGCCTGTCCTTTTAGATATTAGCCCCACGGTTTATTACACAAATCTTCCATTGTTGAAAATATAAGAATGACTCTGTATTTCTGCTTCACTGATTTTCCTTGGTGAAAAAAAACACTGTTCTTTTGTTAAAGCTGAGGTTTCTAATGTTTTAGGTAAAAGAGCAACAACCCATTAATTTTCAAAACTACTTTTGCAATTGTTTTGCAGCATTATGCAACTTTGTGAAAATTAGTTAGCCTTCAATTTACAAACACAGTAAAAGATAAGGCAGAACATGTCATGGCAGCTTATGATTATATATTGAGCAAAAATAATTTTGAAGCAGTTGCTTCCAAATTTTTATTTTGGGGCGGCCTTATAACTTTCATGGAGGTACTAAAGAGTTTCCCTGAAATAAGGCAGAAAATCCATTCACCTTGCAACAAAAATATTGCACTGATTCCTTCCTCTCTCTACTCATGAGAAATAGACATTTGGACATGACGAAACACTTATGCAGCCCCGTTGCACCCTGATATGTTTTTGGTTTTCTGAAAACTATTATATGATGGGCAACGCCTGAATTCCATTGGACAGTGATTTCCAACCGATCCAGTTATGTGCCAATGCAGTGCTTATACACATCCTGATCTGTCATGTCAGAAGGCTATGTGGGAAGAGGACGGGCACCAGGACGCAGTCTGGTTGAATTATTCTGGTGGCCCAGACCTGGCCAACAGGTTGTAGTGGGCCATCCTTCCACATTAAGGAACACTTTTTTAAAAATTTGTGTAACATTTGTTTGATCATTTATTCAGTGATACCTTCACTTTTTCAAGTAAACAGTCTTTTGTGCAAACTCATACTGAGCATCTGAGTATTAATATAATCTGAGTATTAATAATAAAAATATTATATACTATATATAATATGAATATTATATAAGCATATGAGTATTATATAATAAGAATAATAAACTCCCCAGCTTAAAGATTTCAGAATATCTGAATAACTGGTAGTAACATTTAACAGGGCTTTGCAAAATGTACGCCAGCGAGAGGAAAAAGGAGCCAATTTCCAGAAATATTTCTGAAAAAGCAACATATAGGTCCTCATTACTGTATTAATATATAAGAATTATTTCCTGTTTCAAAATGTCTAAAATGAAAGAGCGAAAATTTCCAATACATATCTGCCATTTTTGCTGTTGGGCCACAAAGACTGTGATAGCTCTCAAAACTGACCACAGAGGACTACTATTCAAAGAATCACAAAACAGTTGAGGTTGGAAGGAACTTCTGGAGATTGTCTAGTCCAACTCTCTGCTCAAACCTACAGCAGGTTGCCCAGAACTGTATCCAGTCGGGTTTTCAGTACCTCCAAAGACAGAGACTCCACAACCTCTCTGGGAAACCTGTTCCCGTGTTTGACCATCTTCACAGTAAATAGTTTTGTCTTATGTTTAAATGGTATTTCCTGTATGTCAGTTTGTGCCCATGGCCTCTTGTCCTGTCACAGGACACCACTGAGAAGCGTCTGTCTCTGTCTCCTTTGCTCCCTCCCCTCAGCCAATACACACTAAATAATAACATTCCCCCCAAGCCTTGTCTTCCCCAGACTGAATATTCCCAGTTCTCTCAGTCTTTCCTTGTATGACAGATGCTCTTGTTCCCTAATCACCTCAATGACCCTTGGAAATAATTCCCAAGGAAATAATTTCCAGGACTATTTGCTCAATCACCCTCCCAGGTGAGGCTAACTGACCTATCGTCCTCTGGATCCTCCGTTTTGCCCTTCTTAAAGAAAGGAGTGACATTTGCTTTCTTCTAGTCCTCAGGAATCTCACCCAGTCACACTGGTCTTTCAAAGATAACTGAGAGCTGCCTCACAACGGCACCAGCCAGCTTCCTCAGCACTGGTGAGGAACATGGTGCATCCCATGAGGCGTGTGGATTTGTTTACATTCAGTTTATTTAAACACTCCCCAACCTGATCCTCTTCTCCCAAGGGTAAGTCTTCCTTGCTCTGTACTTTGCCACTGCAACCTGGGGTTGGCGAAGGCCAGACTTACCAGTAAACAGAAGCAATAAAGGCATTTAGTACTTCAGCTGTCCTCTGCGGCCAAGTCCTTATTTCCATTCAGTAGCGCACCTACACTTTTCCTAACCTTCATTTTATTGCTGGCGTACTTGTAGAAACCCTTTTTGTTGCCATTGTGATGGCTTAACAGCACCACACCTGCTGCTAAGTTACAGGCTGGAAAGTTAACGCCAGCCCAGCCATACATGGTGGTGGTGGGTTGACCTTGCCTGGCTGTCAGCTACCCACCAAGCCACTCTACCAATCCCCTCCTCGGCAGGACAGGGGGAGAAAATACGATGAAAAATCTTGTTGGTCAAGATAAAAGACGTTTAATGGGAAACAAAAAAAAAAAAGCCGAAGACTGCACAAGGAATCAAAGCAAAACCAAAGGAGATTTATTTTCTACTTCTTATCAGCAGGCAATGTCCAGCCACTTCCTGGGAAGCAGGGCCTCTGTGCATAGTGGTTGCTTCAGAAGACAAGCGCCTTAATAATGAATGCCCTCCCCGCCCCCCCCCCCCAGCCTTTCTCTTAGCTTTTATCACTGAGCATGATGTCACATGGTATGAAATAACCCTTCAGTCAGTTTGGGTCAGCCGTCCAGCTATGTCCCCTCCCAACCTCTTGCCCACCCCCAGCCTACCAGCTTTTCTGGGGGGTGGGAGGTTGTAGAGAAAGCCTTGATGCTGTGCAAGCACCGCTCAGTAACAGCCAAAATACCCATGGTCTAGCACCAGCACAGTTCTAGTCACAAGTGCAAAGTACAGCACTATATCCACCGCTATGAGGAAAGTTAACTCCATCCCAGCCAAACCCCGTACACCAGTACAGCTCTTCACATCCCTCACCAGCTTCAACTCCAGATACGCTCTGGTTTCCCTAACCCCATCCCTGCACAGGTTTCCAGCCTTTGCCATCCTGCAAGTCTTTACTTCCTATCCCACAGATGCAGACTCCACCTGTACCTCCTTCAGGAAAGTTGGAGGCTTAGCTCTTCAAGCTGCAGCGTCTCAGAAAAAATCCGGCTAATCTATTTCTGATGCTGCTAAGTCCACTGACTTCCTCCTCTCACAGCCCCTTAAACTGATGATGCAAATCCTCAACTGAGCACACATCTCTCGCAGGTTAGAAGACTACCTCCTGCTGCCCCAGCCTAAGGAAGAGGCATTGGGCACTGCCTATAACTCAAGAGCTGTAGAGCTCCATCCTCTTTCTGAAGCTCTGTCTGAGTCAGTTCTCATCTTAGAGGGTCCATTGCTCCAACAGCAGTTGGGGGCTGTGCCCTGTGGCACGTCACTACGGTTGCTGAGAAAGTGTATCCTCCACTGAGCAAAGTTGCTGATCTTCTCCAAGCTCTTCTGCACAAACTGCTGTGCCAACTGCTGCGTGCATTTGCTGCCTCTGTTAGCTGCACTCAATACTATTGATTGAGAGATTAAAATTTGCACTCATGAAAAAATACAAGTATTATTTTACACACTTTAATGTGGTATAATTCTTCAGTGGGCATATGACTAAGAAGTTTAACTGTCCATTTACAGATTTGTGAAATGTTGTCCAATATTAGGTAAACTTTTTGTTTTATCACTGATTTCCGAAATTCATTTACAACATAGATTCCATAGAGATTCTGTCAATTTACCTGTATTAGATACTATAAATTATTTGGACTGATTTGTGTACGATGAAACACTGATATTTAGTCCAGAGAAATATACAGTCAAATGCTATTATTTTATCTAAACTTGAACACTAGATTACAAAACACAAAAGTGATCACCATACAGTATTGAGAGTGTACAGACAAAAATATGTCCACACTTAAAGATTATGATCAATTACTCCAATATAAATTCTACAGGACAAACCCATGTCAAGTGGTAAATTTTGTATGCTTCAGAAGCATCAGCACTTAGATGTACAATAACTATTTTCAAGGTATTTGTAAGATAATCCTTTCTGAGTTAATCCTTCATTTACATACTCAGCACTGGAATAAAAATGTTTAAAAACATACTTAATCTTTGTCTACATATTAACAAGCTTCTGAGAGTTTTTTTGCCTCTGGAATAAAAGGTAGCTGATTTTTAAAACTGCTTTGAATTTATAAATAGTTTAGCTAGACTCAATTCAGATCTATACTGGGCACTTCCTGAGTTTGAGTAGTTTGAAACAGATATTTGACCGTTATTTCCAACTACCCTTAGTGATAAGCACATTTGACAGGTAGAAGACTAATAATTGCTTCTTGTAAATAAAATGGAAGGTATTGCCAGCATCTATTCCATCTGCCACTACTTTACTACTGTCTGCATCCAATGGATAAAAGAAGATAATAGTAATAACCACCACCTCATGGAGTTCAACAAGGCCAAATGCAAGGTCCTGCACCTGGCTCCGGGCAACCCCCGTTATCAGTACAGGCTGGGGGATGAATTGATTGAGAGCAGCCCTGCTGAGAAGGACCTGGGGATACTGGTGGTTGAAAAGCTGGACACGAGCCAGCAATGTGCACTTGCAGCCCAGAAAGCCAACCGCATCCTGGGCTGCATCAAAAGCAGCGTGGCCAGCAGGTCAAGGGAGGTGATTCTGTGCCTCTACTCTGCTCTGGTGAGACCCCACCTGGAGTGCTGTATCCCAGATAGTCCAGAGGAGGGCCATGAAAATGATGAGAGGGCTGGAGCACCTCTCCTCTGAGGACAGGCTGAGAGAGTTGCAGTTGTTCAGCCTGGAGGAGGGAAGGCTCAGGGGAGACCTTGTTATGGCCTTCCGATGCATAAAGAGGGCTTATAAGAGAGATGGAAAAGACTTTTTACCAGGGCCTGTGCTGACAGGAGAAGGGGCAATGGTTTTAAACTGAAAGAGGGTAAATTTAGACTGGATATAAGAAAGACATTTTTTACAATGAGGGTGGTGAGACACTTGAACAGGTTGACCAGGGAAGTTGTGGATGCCCCATCTCTGGAATTGTTTAAGGTCAGGTTGGACCGGGCTTTGAGCAACCAAATCCAATGAAAGATGTCCCTGCCCGTGGCAGGGGGGTTGGACTAGATATCTTTAAAGGCCCCTTCCAACCCAAACTATTCTACGACTTTATGATTCTATAATAAAGAGTCTGCTAAATGTAAATGCTTCCAAAATTGAGGGGAAAACAATTCTATATAGACTTCAGGAATAGATACTTTTTGTGATTTTACTTTTTCATACCTGGGAAATCATTTTATCATATTCTGTGCCCATTCATGCATAAATAAAATAACGTAAGGTTGTTAACTTAAGCAGCAATTCAACTATTTTCTTCATTCTAATTCCCATGTCTTAATTTAAAACTTCTGAAGACAAACATGATGCCTTCATTGAGCTATCAATAACAAATTAGAATGTAGAAGTATATGTAATGTATGAGGAATTTTTAAAGATGCCTACACTTTTTCAAAGCTTAAAGCAAGCATTTGTTGAACAGACTATGAAAACTAATTTTTATAAAGGAGATTATTATTTAAATTTTTTGAAACACTCAAGCAAATGTCCCCCAAAAAAACCCAACACAAGGTCAGAGGTCATCCTATGCTAAAGGAGATCTTCAGAAGATAAAGAAATTAATCTGCTAACAACATAAAAATGTTAGAAAATAAAAAAAAAATCAAGATTATATAGGAGTCTTTTTTTAGATATTATGAGCCGTAAAAATGTAGGTCAAACACAGATGCATATGGTGACTTTACAAATACTGGGAGAGGAGAAGGAGAGAACACATAAATATTGCATAATTCATTTTCCTGTATTTAAAATTAAGCCGAAGAATAGATAGGCACCACAAGCTTGACTCAGGCAGGCATTTATTGACATTTGAGATGTCTCATTCTGCCTCTAGATGCTACTCCAGCAGATCACAGGTCTCATGTGGATTCTGTGTAATATCTGCAAGGCCACGAATATTTGATGGTTTCTTAAATAGTGCTAGAAGCCTAATTTTTAGGAAATCAAATCGAGCCCTTATGACAGCATCGATCAAAGACAGCATTTTACATCTCTAAAGAAAGTTCTCAGATACAGTGTGGTAAAAAATGGCTATTTTCAAAGCAACAAATTAAAAAATCAGAAAGAACTGGCCACTGAACCAGAGAAGCTACAGGGTGACTCACAGGAGGAAACTAAAGAATGGTAGCATGGTCAGTGGCAAGGGATTATAGCCAGAGATTACCCAGATATTCTAAATCAGTCAGGCTGATGCTTATCTTTAGTGAACAGATTGCTTCTGTAGCTAAACCAGAGGCCTCCTGCATCCATAGAAGTACTGCACACTAAGCACAATATTTAATTAATATTTGCTTTTTTTGAACTCAAACGTAATACAATAAGCATAACAAACAATATATAAAATTTTTGTACCCAATGGTCCTGTAAAAATAAAATTGCTCTTGCTAAGAACAGGCCACACTAACTAGGTCTTACGCTAACTGTGCAAAGCCCCAGTAGTGGCCTTCTAGACTTGTTATCAACTTGTTAAGAGAGTTTGCTCTTTGAAGTGGAATTCAGTACCAGGTGTCTTCTCTTATGATGTGAAGTTGAAACATGGGACAATAGCCAACTTCTTGGAAGTATGGGCACAGACTGAAAAGAGAGGCCTGAGAATTATGGACAAGCCGATGGCAACCTGCTGGTCAGTGAGGAAGGGAGACATTAAGAACTAACTAGATTGCTTTTGCTTTAAGACAAAAAGAGGCAATGAAGCAGGAAAGCAAAACAGTCAAGTTACACAATAAGGTACCTGCTACAGCCTGAAAAATAACCCCACCTAAGCATCACCCAGCCTGTAGTTCAGGAACAGAGGTAAAGGCCTGAAAACTCATACGAAAGGACATCTCAGATTTGAGGGCAACGGTAGGAGAGAATAAGTGCTTTGAATTTGCAGTGGTGATGATTAATAATGATAAAGAACTAGCCATCAGCAATGTGTGCTGTTAATGAGTATTAATGTAATGCAGTTTTGTTTTACGGTTTAAAACTGGCCTCTTTTATCAGTCTTCCAAACACTAGAAAACCTCATTTTCTGATTGTATATGTACACACATATGCAAGAGTTTCATCTGAGCTCTTGTAAGGAAGGTTTGCAGGCCTAAGGGTGTATTTAACTCAGTCAGTAAGATATAATGGAAGGTGTCACACTGAAATAATACTGCTTTTTCTTACAGGATCACAGACCTGGTTAACAGCAGTCCATGTTCAGAGGCCACAGATTTCAACATGAAGCTATCTAGTACCAAATGATTATTTTGACAAAAACATGACATATCACACACTTAGCATGGATCAAATGAGAATTTAATCAGAGATTTCAAAATGTAATGGCAAATCCTAATGTACACCTCATGTTACTTCTTCATATGTGGTTATTTGAGTAAGTGAAAGATGTTTTTCATTCCAACGTTGTTGTGTACAAGACATGTTTTTGGGCCGCAATGTCTGTGATCTATTACTTATCACTAAGGAGAAAAAAGTCTAGGAGGCACCTAGTATGAGGTGAGAGGGATCCTTCCCAAGTACGCGTAGTATCGGCGTTTCAAAGAGAATTCGCACACATTACAGCTAAACGGATACCCACAATAAGAATTCAATGATTGGGAATCAAGCTTTACTATCTATGTAAAAAAAACACCTCCAAAACAAACCAGAACAACAAAGGAACAAAAAGGAAGTGATATTGGATATTGCAAGCATTGTAGCAAGGATTTTAATGCACCTCAATTTAACGCTAGTACCATATTTCAATATTATACAGGAAAAACTTAATTTAATATTTAAAATCATTAAACATTGCCTTGTGAATACTAGAAAAATGAAGAGACTAAATTCAAATCTAAAATATATTAGTGTTCTTGGAAACACATACAAGCTTTTAATCTCATCTATGAGTGTGGTCTCACCTCCAAATGGAGAAAAAAGTGATAGCCTGTTATCCCACATACAGGCTTCATAGCTAATTACATACACATAATATTGTACTTTGCAACTCAAATTCATTTCATTTACTTTTTCACTTCTTATTTTTCAGTATTCAAGATAATTCCTTAGACCTTAATTTTAATATAGTTACCAGGATAAAAAAATAAGTTGTATTTTCAAATTAGCTACTTTCCTACCTGATTAAGTTTCTTCCACAGGTTGAGAACAGGAGAGAGTTCAGTAGACCATATTTCTCTGTCAAATTTGCAGCCAGCAGTTACTGACCTGCTCAGGATCCGAAGCTGTGAAATTACCTGAGTGATGAGAATACAAACGCAAATGTAGAAGGATAAACAAACTTCTTTTAGTACAAAAATGCGATACAATAGCAAATACTCTCCGATTAATTTGTGGACTATACTTTTCTGCATACTTAATTACTAATGATCTATTCAAAACACAAACAATACCCATATCC
This sequence comes from Larus michahellis, assembly GCF_964199755.1. Taxonomy (NCBI): domain Eukaryota; kingdom Metazoa; phylum Chordata; class Aves; order Charadriiformes; family Laridae; genus Larus; species Larus michahellis. Next base: position 206,866,419 of record NC_133896.1, read on the forward strand.
AAATATAGAACATACTTGAGCCTCATTCATATTAAGCCCAAAGCAAACAAACAAAACAAATCCATATTTTTCTTATCAGTCTTTGTTCAACTATAATTTAAAAACTAATGAGGTGTATAATTAATTAAAAAGCCTACGAAATCTACAGACAAAACTCAAGCTCTGCCTTTAACTAGGCTCCATCTGTAATTAAAAAAGGAGAAACAAAAAACCAGAATATGCTACTAAATACATATAGCACCCACCAGGCATCAAAACTCCAAGACAATTATAATCAATTCATCCCAATCTCCCATGGATCTCTTACTTACTTAGATATTCGAATTATTTAAATGCATATTTATTATACAAAGGAAGCAAGCAATTAAAAGAATAACTGCAAAACTTCAGAAAGAAATGGGGCTCCCAGTTCATTAGGTCCAACCACTTTCTGCTGTTAGCAACCCCGATAACTCCACACGTAAACTGATCAAATATATGTCTACATTTATAAAGAAAGAATACTGAAATTGAAATTCTTCAGTGATGTTGCAGTCTGTCCTGCATATAAAACCCCTGGTATTTTCAGGTATTTTCGCTAAATTTTAGTTATTTTTCACAGTGCATTTTTTGCAAGACTTCTTAAGGGAACAACCTACAAATTCTCTCCTCTTTTGTTTGACTTCAAAGAATTAAACTTGATAATAAAAAATTATTAATCGTTCAGAAGGACTGGACTATTTAATTGTTAGACAGAATGAGGCAGGAAGTCAAGTTGTATCTACTGGGTATTGACTTATTTTCTGTTCTTGAAAGATGTGCATTGATGTAGTGTTTTCTTTTGTTTTTCATTTTCTTTTGATGAAGCAAAGAGAGCTTCTTATTTATCTGCTTTGATAGGGACTATGAAGCACTGCAAGATCATAGTACGCTGAACCATTATTTTAACTTCTATAACATTTGCTATAATTTTATTCTTATATTAAATGTCTTACAAGACATAAAACAAAAAATACATATACATATATAAAATCCACCTGTATAACATGTAAACCTATATTTAGAAAAACAAGCTTAAAAATACTTTTAATTAAGCTAAAATAGTATTCTTTTTCATGAAAAGCTCACTTATTAATATAATGTTATTTCTGAAAAAAATCTTTTTTTATTTCCTCAGAAATGACAATACGATCTGTTGTCCTATAGAATTATGCAAGCTCTGTGGTTCCAGATCTCAGAAATGATGAAAAGGATTTTTATTTCTCCATTATATTTAAGGAATTAAACGCAAAATTAATTCCAAGTCCTAAAAAACATTATTAGTTGATGAAAGTCATAGTCTATTATAATAAAGTACTTCAGTCATGACGCTGCAACTTGGTTTGCCAAGAGGAACTCCATGCATACCTAATGAATATCTGGATGAAGCATCTTATAGTACTAAAACCTTACTTTTGTCTCATCTGAAGTAAACTGCCAGAAAGGAAGGCAAGGAGAAGTTGCAGTCAAGGCAAAGAAGTAGCTGGAGTGAACAGAGCTTTGCCTAGGAACAGGCTACGAGCCAGCTGAGAGCTTACAGGCAGAGATCAGAGGACAAGCCAACACAGGTGGCGCTTTAGTAGGTGTGTGCTACAGACTCCTTGATCGAGAAAGCAGAGGAAGCCTTCTGACAGCTTGAAGGAGCCCAGCAATCACAGGCCTTCATTCTCAGGGGAGACTTCAACCAACTCAGTATCTGCCATGAGGGCAGTATGACAGCGTGCAAGAAATGCAGATTTCTAGAATTCGTTGAAAACAATTTCTTTAGAGCCCATAGGGGAGATGCTCTACTGAATCTGTTGCTAGTAAACAATGATAGAAACTGGTAGAAGATGGGAAGGTCGAGGGTAGCCTTGGCTGCACCATGAGTTTGGGGGGTTTAAAATCCTAAGAGAAGAGAGCAAGGCAAGTAGTAGAATAAGAACTCTGGACCTCAGAAGAGAAGATTTTAGCTTAGGGATCTTCTTGGCAGGATCCAATGGGCAACTGTCCTGGAGGGCAAAGGGGATTGGGAGCGTTGGTTAATCCTCAAGAACAAATTCTTCAAAGCACAAGAACAATCCTTTCTGATGTGCCGGAAGCAAGCATGATAACCAAGCCAAAGAGCAAGCACTGCAGAAGATCGATATGGATGAAGAGGAAGCTAGTGATCTCAAATGTAAAAAGATAATCCAGAGAAGATGGGAGCAGGGATGGACTACCCAGCAGGGATATTGAGACATTGCTCAATTGCGTTAGGATGGAGTGAGGAAAGCCAAATCTCAGCTGGGTTTGAAACCAGCAATGGGTGTGAATGCCTACAAGAAGGGCTTCTGCAAGTATTCTGGTAGCTAAACGGAGGAAAAGAAAATACGAGCCACTGCTCAGTTTAGCTTCTGTTATGGAAAATACCACTTTATGCTCTCATTCTCATAACTGAATTTTAAACTTCAACAATTCTTTGTGTGCTCCAGCCATTGTGTATAGCAGAAAAGATTCTTGTTTAATTTATGAAAAAACTATTTTCTCTCATTAATGTTTTGATCGTTGTATCTTTATCATTCCTGTTATTCTTCCTCCTTTTCACTCTTCACACATGCAAATGTTCTGACAAGTAATAGAGATAATAAACACATGTTTGTGCCTTCTAGAAGCCATTCTTTTAGCTATAGTTCTGGCTCTTACAATTTGTGTTTGGATAGTTGCCTGCCATCATTTGCAAAGAAATAAAACATTTATATCAAATATACTTTAACTGGTAATTCAGTATGCAGTACTTCACATAAACTTGCATATTTATACTACAAAGCTGCAAAAATTTTGTATGATTGCTTTGTGAATATGTGAAATTGAAAATATTAAGTATTTTAATCTTTTTTTAAGTGCCTTCACAGGTATAAACACTTAGCTCCATATATTTGAATTGAATTTGAGAAGTCGTGACTGCAAGATCAAGTAATTAGAGTATTTTCTAACTCTAGTGTATAGGGTTAGCTGTTTATTTCTAATTATCTAATTATAGAATTTGTAAATATAATTAAAATAGGAAATACACTACCTATCCATTATTTCAATCTTTGTTCTTCAGTGCACCTGTATCTGTTTCTGCTTTGTATCTTTTATCAAAGGAGCTCAAAGATATTGGGATGTGACTATCAAAAGTTAAGCACTTAGAAGTACTGAATCAAAAGAAATCAAGTTTTAACTCTCAGTGTTCTAGAGTACTGTAACATACTATGACCTTTATCAAATGTTCATGGAAATCCTTTAACTCCTTCCTGTTCATCCCATGTCTTCTCTCAAGTATAACAGATATGATGGTTGCATAAATTACTATTAAAGTTTCCACAACAGCACACTGTTTTCAACTGAGTGTAATTTTTTACAATTAATGTGTTGGGCTGAAACTTTGTGTATTGGTGGCTCATTCAGCCTGAATACCTTCTGAAAATTTTAGCCTACAACAGTCATTCACCTTCAAGAAACAAAAGAAAACGCATTTTAGTCATGTCAAAATACATGAGATGAGGCTGACCTCAACTTTGAATTGCTTCAGCATCCCAAGCTTTTCCTAAGGGACAGTGAATTTGATGGACATCTTTTTTGTACCATTTTCTACATCCACAAAACCTGTCCAAATTTAGGAAAGAATTAGATATTGTAAAATAGTTACTCATATTACTGCTTAAGTATGATGACAAGTTTGATTTTAGAAATTGAATGGCATAAGTATTTTATTTTCACAAATCACAATGACGTTTCTTACGGTGCTGACCAGTCTATGCCACTGCAAATCAGCTAAAGCCTGAGAAAAGGTTTACTCAGTACTCTCAAATCAGTTAATGAATGAAAAGGGAACTGATATTTTTTTAGGATCACAGAATTCAGGTTTGGATGGACCTCAGGAGGTCTCTAGTGTAACCTCCTGCTTGAAGGACGGTAAACTCTCAGATCAGACCAGGTTGCTCAGGCCCTGATAAGATACACTTATCTAGCCTGGCCTTGAAAAATCCCAAGTATAGAGACTGCACAACCTCTCTGGATGACCTGTTCCACTGCTTTACTGTCCTGGTGATGAAAAGGTTTCCCCTAGTATCCAATCTGGAACTTTCTTGTTTCAGTTTATGTCCCGTAAAAACAAGGGAGTAAAATGCATGGACTGGGACAAAGAATGTGTTAAGATCGGGAACGACCTCAATAAAACCATGAGTGGGATATATTTCCCTATTAGAATTACCAGGTGTATGACAAAACTCTCCCAGATCATGTGATATGTTTGCAGTCACTCCATGGGAACTGTTTTCACCTCCAGGCAAGAGAAACAAGTCTGGAGCTGGAAAGGGAACTGGATTTAGAGGAAAAAGGAGTATCAGGAATACATTTCTGGGGGCCATATAAAAGACAAAAATGGCTCTGTAAGGTGTTGGGACAGGAATGAGCACACGGGCTGGATGAGAACCCAGAAGACGACCTTGATTCAGCTGGAAAAGGGAATATGATTAGGAATCTGTATTTAAGGAGACAAAATAACTCTTGGGTTGAGTGAGAGCACTGTACGTATTAACTTAAATCAAACTTAAAACAGACAAGCACAAATTCACCCCACCTACCCTTCAGCACTTACTTAAAGCTACTTAAAACTTACTTAAATTACACAGATTACCACCTTAGCCTCCCTACGTAATCAATGGATCTTAAGTGGGCTAATTCGGTCATTTGGAAGGCCCACCTATTGAGTACGTAGGAAAAGTAGGTTCCTTACATAGGTACTTCAGATAGACGGGTCTATGTTGTGGAAATTAGAACGAGGATTTTCATTTCCTGGAAACCTAACTTCAAAACTCAAGGAGAACTCGGGCTCCTCTCACTGCGCAAGTATGTATGTTACCATCAGGTCAACTTATAATCAACTTCAGATATTTACTTGAGGATGAGACTAATCATGCCTTAAGCACAATATTTGTATGACCACAAAGAGAGACTAGATGTGACTAGCACAGATGCAGACATCTAGGTCTGGTGAATTGTAATCCTTTGCACTCTAGTTTGGAAAAGTACCAATGTATGTACTTATAATACTAAGGAAACTGAAAATCTAATCATAGCTGTATAATAGAGGGTACTCAAAAGAAGAGTACTCTTACGATATGTAACCTTTAAATGCTCCCCTTTGTTATGGCAACATATTCTTTTAATATATTATACACTAAAAGCTCTTCTATGTTATACTCCCCCAGTCCAAACACACATCTAAATATTCTGAATAATGCTAAGATTGAAAAAAACTACCGTAAAGCAGGAAAACAGTGCCATTGCTGAAAATATGGCAGAAATGGAAAGATAGGTAATAAAAATATAAAAGCAACCACCAATAATGGTCTCTTTAAAGAGGGGTGAGAAGATTATTCAGAACCATGGGTCTTTGTAGAAGCTGCCTGTTTTAAGTAAGGTCAACTAATCAGAACAACATTTAGACAAAAAAAATCAGCAGAGTAATTTATTTGTGAACAGTGCATCTAATAACTATGAACCGCATACAGGAACTGCTACTGAGTATTTTCTTCATTGTTAGTGGAAAATTCATACACTGTTGTTTTTTTTGCATTGTCAGCAGAGAAAGATATAAATTGCATATATGAATAAAGGTGGGGTAGTCAAATTTAAAATGTCAATACTTATTTACCTAGTTATTAAATTAATTGTGCATCTCAGCTTTTTAATCTATTGCATACTTTATGGGTTTCTGTGGATATATGCTGCTATAGTATTGACCAACTCATTATAGTAAAAACCCCACACATTTAGAGAAATTAAGAGAGATAGAGAGATAATAAACAGAATGGAAAGTGATAAAGACAATGAATGATCCCATGTGGCTTCATATAGAACTAATAGAAAGTTATGTTTGACCTGAAAATTAAAATAAAAATTCATGGAAAAATAAAAAAGGGGAAATGTCAAGATTTTAACTTTTCCTTCCCTGGAACTTAGATAAAACCATATTTCTGGGAACACAAAATCTATTTCTGTTCTTTACTCATGCACAAGATGAGGAAAAAGTCTTGCTTTCCGTAATTCACAGCTACTGCAAAAAACTGCCACTTCACAAATACAGTACATAATAAACACAGGCTTATATCTAAGTCTTGTATTTATTTCATAAGCAATCTATCTTACAAATCATACAACAAAATCAAATTTTACACACAGCATTACAATTTGAAAACGAGGAAAATAACAGTCAAAAATATATTGTGAAATTCTATGTCACTGAATTAAAAAACAAAAAATCTAGGATCAATCATTTCTGAACTAAATATGATTACTGTTCTAAGATTACAAAACAGAGCAGATTTGCTAGTCAGATAACTGCTATTTTTTTCATGACTAAGGAACAGATAAAAGGATTTTTATTTTTGTACAAAAGGCTAACAAACTCCTTTCAGTAAATCTATAGAAAACATCAAAGCAGAGACTGTACTGCCATCTACCAGTTTTAAAAGGATGTAGTAGTCTTAGCACAGAAACCATTTCTCTGTTTTATTTCTCTGAATGAAACAATATATCCCTTTACGCAGCTGTTCAAGGAGATATTTCTGTTTTTATAAGACTTTACAGCTCAAACTAAAATACGAAGTTATAACATAGTCACTTCGGTAAATATTGGGAAAGTAGTAACTCGGTGCAATGCAACTATGTCTTCATTGTGTCAAGAGAAGGAATGGCTTTCAGTTTGATATGCCTTCTGACACAACTGCATGCTTCCATAGTGCTCCTTATGGCTTGGCTGCAGTTACCCACATGGCTGTGAAAGGAGCCTAAGACTGAGCTGCCAATGAAACCTCTTGGACTCCCAGTCTCTCTGTGTCCCGTACCCTCTCTGCAAGAACAGAGTCCATGGAAGTTGTTAAGACAAAGGTGCTTCAATGGCATTCATAACCAAATCATTCATACTGCATGTGGACAAGAAAGAAACCGTGAAGGTCCAGACTTGCTTGTTTGTGGTGTCCTCAAGGCCACCTCAAAGCTGCACATTCACTCAATAAGGATGTGAAGTAGGACCGGACTCAATATAGACATGCCTTCTTAATAAAAATACAAAGCAAATGCAGGAAAGACATTAACACCACCTCTATCTTCCTTTATACAGAAGAGGATCATATACCTTTGACGCCAGGAAGATCCTCTGTAGAGCAGAGATTCAGTGGAGAAGGAAAGAAAATCAGCAGGATGCTGCAGATGGACAGCAGAAGCCCACTACTGACCCAACCAATATCCAAGTTGCACCTTCTCCCAAAGAACAACTATGGGTTTTATGTAGAGGTGGTTGACCTTAGCTAATTACACACCCTGACAAAATTAAAGAAAACCAGAAAATTGCAGCCTGTTCTGAGAAGAGAACAAATTTCTCAAATGCCAAGCACCAATATATTCTCATATACATAGCATAAATCCTCTGGGAATTGATAAAGCTGCGTGAAGCACTGCATTGATTCACTGCAATGGTAAAGAGCTGTGTTTTCTGTTAGAGCACAGTACTGCGGCTGCTACTCCATGATGTGGCACTGCACATTTCTTGCATGCAGCACCACAGGTATATACAAAATACTCCCCATATTATAAAAATTCTTGTTAAGTACTCAGATCGCTCAATTGCAGGGTAATAACAAAGCCAGTTTGGCATTACTCATCAGTTTCTGCTAGAGCCTATTAGTCATGTATTTGTGATGTGGGATGCATTTAATAAATGTCAGTAATTATATACTCTGCAAAGCTGATACAAGGGTTATATAAATGCTAAATTATTTTAAGAAAATAGATTTATGTTCATCCTGACATCTATAGCAATAACATAACAAGTTCAAGAATAATTCTGATTGCATTATTTTCAATAATTATACCCATATTACTCTATGTGACATGATTAGAATTATGGATGAGCAGTAGATATAAAATTAGGTACCAGTGCCCAGCATCCTCTTGAGCTAGATTTTGAAAGAGAAAATAGAGGCTGTTGACAAACACATAAGAAACTACAGATATCATTATATTACAATTGCACCTTGGAAAACTACAAACCACAGCCCCACTATTCTATATACAGTAGAAACACTGCAGTCAGATATATGACTGTAATATGGGGCGGACACAGTCACCCTAATTTTACTTCAGCTTACTTGAGTAATAACATCAGTGGAGACTTGGTGTGTACTCTCAAGCATGATCCAGCAACCTGAGAGTTCCAGGTGTCCCTGTATACCCTCTCCTACACATGCTGTCCCTCCTGCCGTCATTAACAAGGTAAAACCAGCACTGGAACTGTACTACAACCATACATCCGAGCAGCTTTAGGAAGACAGAGAGCAGCTTTAATCTAAGTAAACAAGATATGCAAGGAATGGTTGGAAGAGGTACAGAATCAGACAGTGACTTGCTGAAAACAAGAGCAGGACAGCAACTGAGTTAAAAAAAAATTGCTGTCTAAGGATAAAATGCTGTTTTACTGAAGTCAATGAGATCATTGCAATTACAGTTAATGAGGCAAGATTCACTTCATGTTTTGCGACCCTGGTTCTTACTTGTTTACCTCACTAGATTGCCCTAGACTGTTTTCCATTATTAGTTTACTATTAATTTTAACTCAACAAGTATTCATCACAAAATAAAAAATAACTACAAAAAAAGATAATTAGGTTCTTCTACAAAATTTCTAAGTTTCAAGCACGGGCAGATGAGCAACAGTAATTATTTTAAATGAGTACTATATTTAGCAGCTGCACTAAGGTATGATGAGCTATTCCTTTTGACTTCTAATGGATTTCATTAAAGAAATTGTTGTTTCTCTTTAAGCAATCACATGTATAAAAAGAATGCATTCAATGTAAGATTTCTGTACTAGTGTAATTTCTGTGGAGTATGGAGTTAGGCAACATGCTTTTTGCTTGGTTTTGTAAACCTGACTTTGTTCAGCTACCATAATTTCCTTCAGTCATCCTGATGTAATGTGTGAATATTATTTCTGCATGTTGAGTTTCTGACAGAACAAACTCTTAAATTTTCAAACGATTCAGCTTCCGTTCATGACAAGTATGGAATGTCACAGTATGAATACATGAAAATAAGTTTGAATACAGACACAAATAATTTCTACACACTTTCAAACACTCTATAGCAATGTGTATTCTAGACCTGTACACATCCAAGTTAATATTTACAGCAGTGATCTGCAAGATGAGATTTTTACTGAGTATGAGAAATAAAACACGCAAGCTTTATACTATGTCAAAGAAAGAACTGCATCAAGAAATTTTTCATGGGAATTATATCTTAAAAGCTTGAATAAAATTCATGAGAGACCTCCTAGCTTATAAAATTTTAACTCAAATTAAGAGTTACCTTTCAGTCACAGAAGACCTTTTAATACCAAAAGGTGATTCATCCCTTTATTTTAGATGCCTATCGAAGAATGGCACAAATTATTCCCTGTAGCTGCTTATCTTTCTCTAGTAACAAAAAAAATGGGTAACTAGTTAAGATGAGGTGGCTAATATTCACGATTCAAGTTAGATGAGATGAATTACACTGGGGCTTCTTTTTTTTTTAACTCCTCCACCTGCATGTGTGCTATTCCAAAATGAGTAGAAACAGGTGAGGAGGAAAAAGTTCTATCTGGGAGGCATTTGGGCTACCTGAGCCTGACTTATGGATCAGAACCAGTGCCATTCAGAGGAAGTGGCAGGTGACCATGGACATGGGGGCCCAGGCAGTGTTCTCCCCAATTCTGCTAGTGGATGCATGTGACCATGCAACCAGGTCACAATACTTGGTTGCAGAACTGGGATGTTGCAGGCATGACTTTGGCTCTTAGGCTGTGACACCTTGTTTGAGAGAGATTGATAGCTAGAATCCATATGACAAAGTGTAACAAGAGTATCTGCCAACAGGCTTGCTACTAGCAAGCAGGGCTTTAAACTAGATTTGTCAGGCATGATGAACAAAGTCCAAAGAGAAATGGAGGGACAGAAGGTCAGAAAAAAGCACCTAGAGTATAACACGATGGGAAAGGCATTCCTTTATATATGTCAAACAGCAAGTCAGTTCTGTTGTTACCAACACAAAGCAGCACATTAAAGTTACAGGAATTGTTCGACTCTTTATGGTGCTTTCATGAATACCGATGGATTCCATGAAGACACTTTGAGATTAGTTAGATGGGACAGAAAAGCTAAATCAATTCCTATCAAATGAGCTGAGATAAATATCTAGGATTAAATGAAAAAGGAGTACCTCAAGGAACCATTCTTCTGCAATTACTTTCAGATAATAAAAATAATGGAGTTGCTAACTAGGAGAAGTGAAAGTGATTCCCATCACTCACTCTGAGACAAAACAGGTAAAGACAAGCTGCGTCTGACAGAAACGTATCAGGGAAAATTAAATCACCTTATATCCTCTACCCTGCTACAGAAAATACTAGTCAGATGTGGATTATATTTGAGACTATAAAATTTGTCTGAAACAGGTTCTTAAAGCAAGTAATTTTGTTGCAAATTCTGAACCATCAGAACTGCAGAGTATCACTGACCTGGTTCAAAAGCTAATAAAATTACAAAGGACAAAATATAGGAGGTGAAATACTCCCAGAAACTTCAGTTGAAGTGAATTGGAACTCACATATTTCAAGTTATAAGTATTCACAGCTCAACATTTTTAATTGGTATATAAAATCTACAATTAAATAATCTTATAGTATTTCATTGAAAAACTTGTAAGAAGCTAAGTCAGTGGACTCTTCAACAATCTGAAGCTCGAAGGATTATTTTACATTTTTGATGTCCTTAAGCACTTTGAAGATGTGGTGGCTTGACCTTGTCTGGCTGCCAGGTGCCCACCAAAGCCACTCTATCACTCCGCTCCTCAGTAGAATAGGGGGGGGAAAAATATTAAGAAAGGCTTATTGGTCGAGGTAAGGACAGGGAGATCACTTGGCAATTACCGTCATGGACAAACCAGAATTGACTTGGGGAAATTAATTTAATTTACTACCAATCAAATCAGAGTAGGATAATGAGAAAGAAAACCAAATCTTAAAACACCTTTCCCTCACCCATCACTTCTTCTTGGGTTCAACTTCACTCATGATTTTCTCTACCTTCTCCCCCCAAGCAGCGCAGGGGGGTGGGGAATGAGGGTTGTGGTCAGTTCATCACACGTTGTCGCTGCTGCTCCTCAGGGGGAGGACCTCTCAAACTCTTCCCCTGCTCCAGCGTGGGGTCCCTCCCGTGGGAGACAGTCCTCCAGGAACTTTAAAAATTACGTTTCAATTATGCATGCACAATCACCCCCAAGAGGTCCTAAAAAGTGAACTGCAAGTCCACTGGCTTGCCTTCCACTTGCCATTCCTGGGATGCTGGACACAGAAGAATGCTGCACTAGTACACAGAGAGACTGTAACTGTCCTTTACCGCTGCATGATATGTGTGAGAGAGTGTGCTCATTTGCCCATGAAAATATCAAAACCAACCTATTCTTCAAACTTACTGAGACCTACCTGTCTCATAAATATTCTCTGTGAAGCATCATGAATCTGTATGTATAAAAGAATGCTGAGTTCCTGATGCAAGATATTATTAAAAATATTATACACAGTATTCTATACAGAAATTATCATTAAGCAGACTAGCCATATTGATTATCGTTGGCAGTCATATTTGAAGAGTCTTGGATAAGTTCCCAGTTCCTGAATGGCTTTTTCCATAAAATGCTTTGCTATATTATTGGAGAATGTTTAGATTAACCAGTCGGCTGACCATACATAACTACTAGTTACAGGCTGTAGTCATTTACAGACATAGCCATTTGACAGGATTTGATGGGATCACACAACACTAACAGAGGGCTTTAAATGCTACAGTCTCTAAGGACTGCCTGTGATGACTAAGTCTGTGCAAAGAAAGGAGGAAGACAAAACAATGGCTCTGCATTTTCATTGCATCTTCCAAGGTGGTTACTGGGAGTAAGTCATATTAGTTGCAGGAATATTTGGGGACAAACTTTATAGCACAGCCTGTAGCGACAGGACAAGGGGTAATGGTTTTAAACTAAAAGAGGGTAGATATAGACTAGATATAAGGAAGAAGTTTTTTCCAATGAAGGTGGTGAAACACTGCCACGGGTTGTCCAGAGAGGTGGTAGATGCCCCATCCCCAGAAACATTCAAGGTCAGATGGATGGGGCTCTGAGTAACCTGATCTAGTTGAAGATGTCCCTGCTAGACGACCTTTATCATCACTAGATGACCTTTAAAGGTCCCTTCCAACCTAAACTATTGTATGATTCTATGATTCTATACTAAAGCCTGCACAGAATGAGATTGCTCTTACTGCTTTTCCAAGGTGTAAAAATGCATATGCAGGACTGTCCATTTCAGTCTGTAAAAATTTTACTTGTCACATATGATAAATGTTATTTTGACTAAGACACTTTATGTATGGTTCTATTAAAAATTATAATACAGGATGATATTGGTTCATAGGAATTCATAAGAGAAAAGAAATATGGTCCCAAGAATAAGAGACAAGTGCACTGGAGCCAAAAGCCCACCGTGCAAGAAGGTGACTGCACAAAGATCCTTCTCATCCACAGGGACCCTAAAGCAAACCTCCACATATTCTGACTGCTCTAATCACTGGTAATAGGTTAGATTGGGAGATTGAACCACCTGAATACAGGCCAATATGCAGGCAGAAATACAGTGTTTATCAGATCATAAGAAAGGAGCATGACCATAACTGAGTGGTGAGAACTCCTGCTGAGGATGAGGAAACTTGAGCTGCAGCTGTACAGAAAATCTCTACCTGGTGTAAAACAGAGAGGATGAGCTATGCTGACTCCTGCAGCTGCACTGTCAGCTCAGTTCTTTCCTATTTTAACTGCACTGTTCTGCAGAGACAACATCGCAAGAGATGTGAGATTACTCATCACCATATTTAACGTAAGTGATGTTGTGTCAAAGGCTTGTTGTAACAGTAGGTAAGGTAGAACCAAAGGGCCACAGTGAACTTTAGAAATGCAGCCTCTAAAAATTTACCTAGCAATTAAGGACAAAATCCAGAAAAAAAATGTAAGTCATGTTGCTGAAAAGATCACATTCATGTAAGTCAAATATTTTCTTAAAAACAAACTGGCTCTTACTAAAATGCATGTAGTATTAATATTCTGAATTACACTACAGAACATCGTAAGACATAATTTCTAACCATTCAATTAGTAATTACCAATATTAAAATAATACAGCTAGCAATATCCAGCTTTTAAATTAGAACTGAAGTTCTCTGCTGGAATAAAGAAAAGCTGTGAATATAATCAGTTTTTGCAAGGTTACTGAAAAGAGTCCGTTTCTTTTTAGTGCTGTTTTAGGTTTATCTAAATATTAGCAATGAAGTAGGTTACAGGAGAAAATCTCTGCATGACTGGAAAATGCTGCACTGTGCTGCAGCAAATTGCTGCTCCAGCCAAGCGTGTTGCTGCAGCAATACAAACTGTCATTCCTATACACGAAAAAATAAATAATATTCATAGAAAGTCTATATAAAATCTACATTTCTATTATCTAAGTATTCCACCTTGTGTAGTAAAATGATGTCATAAAATGATATCAGATTTCTTGCAATACAATTACATCAGTTTAACGTTGCGGTTAATAGAATAGATCATAGTGTTACCTATTTTCATACTTATTTTAAAAGATTTTGAACTGATAAAAGATTGCTAATTACAATTTACTTAAAATCAATGTAGATCTGAATGATTATTTTAAATCTCTGAATCTAAACATATGACTAAAGTTGAAATTGCTGTCAGTTGGTTTAAACAAGGAACTTCAAAGTACGTTATGTTTTAAAAAAAAACTACTTCCCCTAATCCCGAGTTCAGTGGTGTAGACAATACAATTCTGTGCATCTTTGCACAAGGAAGAAGATGTTAGTAGAAATACAGACTGAGAAGTTATAATGGCTAGTAGATGAGACACTATATGGCATAGCAGACATAAGTTACAAGAGAATATACCACACACTTAGCACAGAATCAGCGAAGTAGTGAACATAGTATTAAATTTCACCTTTCTGGTGCTAGTGACATGGCAACTGAGCTGGTAGCAACTTATTTCTTGCTACCCTACACATTCAGCTTTTCTCTGCTTTAGCTTGGTAATGGAGTGATGACAAACACTCCTGTAAGAAGGTAATCATTCCATTTCAGATTGTGAACCATGGGATCACCTGTGGATCTAAGACATCTGCCAAACTGTCAGAAATGGAATGGGAATAGGATCCACAGTTAGGTAGAAACACAATTTTAAAAAAATCTCCCGTTCCTGTTACATAAACTGCCTAAGACTTAAAGAAGTACCACAAACTATTATTGGAAGGATGGGGAAATCTCTCATGTGACAAAGAAGTATCTCACAGAATGGTAACTACAGCAGTTTCATATTTTCAATATTATAATCCAGAGTTTAGAGATTATAATCAATGCTACGACAGACCAGTTCAGCAGAGTGTGAGTCTGCATGTAAATGTGTTCATTACCTTTTTCCCTTCATGCAGGAGCTCTGAATCTATTCTGATTTCATGGAGGTTAAGTAAGGATTTATTTTCAAATAGTAGCATTTTTAACAACTGCAGCTCTTAACAAGTTATATAAGCATAGCTGAAATAAATTAAATAATCATCAGTCTACAGTGTATCTGACAGAAACAAAAGCATTTAAACATGGCTTTGTAATAGAGGAGTTCTTGAGCTCAGTATATGACCCTATGCACCCTCATTCTACTGATTTGTCTTTATATAGCTTTATAGTTTCATATGCTAATAATAAAACAATTTTACAATACAACTATGGATTTGAGTGAACAGATATATTTAAACAAATTTACCAGTACTGTATTTGATATTCAAGAAATGCAATATTCAAAGGTAATTTTTTTTAACAGATCAAAGGTCCTACACCAATAAGAAACTTCTGCATGGAGCCCTTTTTAGGTGAGTGTGAGCAAACAATATGATACTTTTTTAAAAAATTTAACTCTAAGTCTTGAAATTAAAGGGAATTCCAATTATAGGGAACTTCCAATTGATTTTGCCAAGAAAGGTTGGACCAGATGATCCTTGAGGTCCCTTCCAATATGGTATTATGTATAAACTTATATTAATTTTTTCCCCTATAACTTGTACTTATATAAGACAGCATGCTAGGACTGCGCAGAAAACTAAAGCCTTGATATACAGACCAGTTCACTTCACAGCTCTAATATACGATTCTCAATTCAATCAACTTTCATGTTATCTGACGCAATTAATTTACCAGTCAAATAAACTATGCTAATCACTAGTTAAATATTTGTACTGTTTAACTGCATTTATACAGTAATCATGTGCTCTCATCCAGACTTAACTAAAAAGCAATGAAAAAAATATGCAATAAAGAATTTAAGCTTTGCGTCACAGTCCTAAACTTGCTCCATACTTGAGCTAAAAGGGATTAGAATTCTCAGCAAACCTGAACAAACAAGAGGTGGACTTTCACCCGCCTATGAGCATCACCGAATTTCAACTCAGGCTGAGGTACAGCCACTTCTCAGTCAAAGTCCTCCCTAGACTCTAGGCCTTAGTGGTTCAATTCAGTTGTTACACATAATGCCATTTCAGACTCTGCATATTATCCAAGAAAATGTTATGGATAGGTAGATAGGACACACGACCTCCAGATCCATGCTCTACTGGATCAGGGTACACAAGCAGTGGGAATAAGTTGCCTAAACACTGGCTTCTAGCGCCATTTTGCTCCTGACTTCCAGTTGCAGACCAACAAGTAAATGTACCCACTTGGGTCCTATGTCATATTTGGCAGCTCCTAGTAGACGTCTTAAATACACTGGGTATGCCAAGATGATACAAGACACCAATTTTTAGTCAACTGAATTGAAACCTAAGGGAAATGATAAAATATTAGCAATGAAAAGCTTTGTTCAACCAAACAAGCAATGTACTGATGATGAAGACCTCCAGAGTTCAAATCACTTCATCTTTTCCTTTCTTGGACTGACAAAATAGAAGTTATGAGGAGAACAAGACAGATACTCAGTATTTTCTGGCTCCACAACAGGTGAAAAGAGTATCTGCGCCAGCTGTGCTATGAACAGTACCCAGCATGATGGGTGACCCAGGTCACTCACTCAAGCTGAAGATTCTGCGTACAACTCTCAAACACGTAGGTGAAAAATCTTTGATCATTGCCTATTATTCCAGCACTAAGATAACTGCATTCTCACATATTAAACATATATTTAAATCTGGACTACACTGCAATTAAATGATACCTGAGAGATCTTGACTTTGACAGAGCTATCTGCCATATCTTACAGCTAAAACAATAATGAAAATATTTAAAATTAGTTAATTTTTAAACTAAAATGTACAAAAGCCCTGGAACTTACTTTTCATGATGTTGAGAATTTCATTATGACATGCCTAAGTAGTCATATGCTATTCTCCAGTGAGAACAACATTTTTTTCAAATTTTCTAATTTCTAATAGTAAAGATAGAATGCTGACTACTGGGAGAATTCTTCAGAATTTGTCTCTCAGAAAACGCATAAAACGTTATCCACATTCTACCTGTCAAACTATTGTATTAGAATTTGGTGACCAAAGCTAAAACCTTAACTTGCAGTGAACAGCAGCTGTAAGAACTATCCCACTGACAGGAGTTAGATTTACAGTATAAATAGAACTAGTGAAACTACTTACACACATGGATTGTCTTCAACATGAACTGAATTATATTATTGTAAACTTTCTCAATAATTTTTTGTTTATTTAAGTCCTAAATGTGAATCTTTGTAACTAAAGATAAAAAACATTCTACAGATCAAAGTCAA
Source organism: Larus michahellis (assembly GCF_964199755.1). Lineage (NCBI taxonomy): Eukaryota > Metazoa > Chordata > Aves > Charadriiformes > Laridae > Larus > Larus michahellis. The sequence goes on from NC_133896.1 coordinate 206,883,358, forward strand.
CTTATTGAAAAAATTCCTCCATTTACTCTTTCTTATGGAAATTGATATTTATGAACCAGTGGTTGGGTTCTTTAGTTTATACTTTACATGGAAAATATTCACAGGTCAATGCAAAATGTAACTTTACCTGGGAACTGATCATACGTTGTGCTGAACGAGCAATATTAGCAGGCAGGCCAAAAAAGTCAGGTTTGTCATCTTCTGGAAGGCTTTCAATAATATTACGATAATCCTGCATTAGAAGCCAAGAATAAACATAACTGAAGGAACCTTTTGTTCAGCTTATAAATTAACAGTGTATGCTGAAAAGGATTTCATTAAGTGCACTGCATAACACAAACATTAAAATAAGTATATAACACATGACATATCTTGGGAATCTTATTTATAAATTCCTCAGTTTTATTTATAAAAAAAGATCGTTTTTATATAGTGTTTCCACTCTAAAAGAGCAAAAGCAATTCTGATTACAGTGATGCTATCAACTGAAAAGAAAAATATGCTAAGACTGTCTCTGAAAAGTAGCTACAATAATTCTGTTCAAAATTTAAAAGTAAGATTAATGACAATATTAAAAAAAAGATTTTGGTATTTGGAATTTGAATAATAAGAGCATAATACCTATTTATAAAATGAAGCGCACTCACTTCTGTTTAAACCTATGAAGATATCACTCAAAGAAAAGTGAAATCATTTAGGTAAAAACAGGTTTGCGTGATCACTGGAGATGCAGAATAGTATCAATAGTGGTTACAGTGTAATAGTCGCTAGTGATGCTGCTCTTGTACAAAACAGAAAGAGGTGCTGGATGCCTCTCTTATTGTGGCTTTAAAGGCAAAAATATTTACTATTTGAAAGTCTGGCTGCACCCTAGTGCTTTATATCTTGTGCATTTTGTCCTTCGCTTGCAGGAGGATGTCCTAGGTGTGCACGAGTTACTTTGACACCGAGTCTCACTTCAGAGATAACAATCATAGCACACCTCAACACCAAACGCTGAGGGAACAATATTTAGTAAGAGATACTATTCCAATTAACTTAAGTAAACAAATTTAACTTTATCATTACTGTTCTACTAATCAAAACTACTTGCAGAAAAATATTTAAGACATAAAAGTATAAACTGTCATATAAATAATCATATAAGGAAGTGAGAGATATTAGATGCAGTTCAGGCAAGAAGCAAGATTCCTCTACTTGACTATACTATCCACAAGAATAGAGACCAGCCTGGTTTGTTTATTCCTTCCCTCTTTACGATACTAAGTCAGCACATCTATAGAAAATAACCGTCATATTTAAAGTAAAGAAATAAACAAACCCCAAATCTAAACAGTCAGAATCAAGGTAGAGAATGCCAAATGACCACTATTTCTTTTAACTGGCATAATTCCATTTACATCAACTCATACTGGAGGTCCAGTACTGAGTACTACACTAAAATGTAAATGAATCTTAGTAATAGCAACTCTAGCATGTGAAAGGATAGAGTGGTCAGTTCTTTAGACTGTGTTGAATTCCCTCTTGTTTACACGAAAGGAATACTAAAGGAGAATCAGAATCCATATTTATCTCCAAATAAAATGTCATACAGTCTCCATGGCATGTTAGCAGATTATGTCAGAATGCTGACATATTTTGCAAATAAGGAGATATATTTAGATTTTCCTATTTCATCCAGAGTTCTAAGAATGTTTAGCAGTCTGTACAAAAGTGCTATTATGTTAATATACTGAGTTATATAAAAATGTAATGATATCCTTCTTTGTCATAAATTGACCCACTTTCTTTTACTCCGTTCTTCATAGTTATACTGGTCTGCACTACAGTCCAACCAGATATCATGAAAAAAGAGACGGACCGAACAGACTAGCAGAACAGTTCTGACAACTTAAGAATTAGTGCTCCACACAAAGTAAGTCTAAAATAAATGGAGGCATCCTCTGGATTGTAACTCTGGTTTTCTTTGACAAATTATTTCCAAGAATAATTCTTGAAAATAACTTATGTTAGTTTCTACTTGAAGTGATAGAAGATGTATACCTACCAAAATACTGCAGGAATTCGGCAAAGAGATCGAACATGGGAAAACAGTCATCTTCTTGCTTCTAGCATTTAAACTGCCAATGACTTGTGAATTGAAAAGCTGCTCCAAGTAGGACCGAAGAACCCTCATATCAAAGTAATTATCTACACGGCCTCCATAAATTGCATTTTCAAACAAGCCATGCACAAATTCCCACTGAAAATCTTTGGAACCTAAAAATTAATTCATATTAGTTTTATATCAATGAATAGCATTGCATTATAAGCATTTCTTCTTGTCACTGCAGTTCTTAAGTGAAATAAAGAACACAAACACACCAAATAATTAATTTATAATTCTTTTTCTTCTATATTACCAAATAATAAGAGTTGCAGAAACTTCAATGAGTTTGTAAATATTTGTCATTAATGAAATGAACACTTACTGTGTTTCAAAATGAGTTATTACAAATATTACTTAAGTTTTGAAGTGCATTTTATTGTAGATAAACCAATTAGTTATATGCATTTCAGAAACAATACTAATAAAATTTTAATTATGTGCTCCTTTGTCATAAATAAAAATAATTTCCCATGTTCAATATTTTATACACTATTTTGTACCACAGTACAATCTGACTGATTGAACCAAAACCAGATCATGCTCAACTAGATAGCATTACTGGAAACGTCATCTTTCAAACACAAAGATGTCTAGAATAGCTACTTTTAAATTCATTATAAATCACACAACATAGCCCATAAAACTAATCAGTTTCCTACTCAGATTGATGTTGCAATTAGATTACTCTGGCTTAGCTATATCCCACAAATTCAAAATAACCTATTTTCCCTCCCGTCCATCACAGTTGTCCAAAATAACTACATGGGACAATGATCTAGTTATACCCTGTAGCTTTCATGTGCAGGTAAAAGCTTGATTAGAAAGGCACTTCTTAAAGTCCCTTGAAAAAAGGAACCAGCAATTACTTTAAGGGGTGGTTTATTGGTGCTATTTTCATACACTTCAATCATTCCTTAGCAAGAAAAGTTATCTTCACAGCAATAGTTAATTATTAAATTAATTATTATCATTGATAGTTAATGATTCACCCTCTTTACATCACTATATGTTTCAAGCAATAACTAAGGTCCAATTCCAGAAGTACTAATAATCCATAAATCTCATTTAAGTCAATGATCATAAATTATCTCTAAATATCAGTGCCTAACTTTACTTTGAAATTATATAAAATGCAAAGGCTTTAAAAGAAATTTACGTTTTTCATATTAATTAATATTAAGAAATTACTAGGCTACCTAACAGAACAATGACGTGGACTCTGTCTAACAGTGAGTTTCAATATGAAGAATTCCTAGAATCATAGAATCGTTTATGTTGGAAAAGACCACCTTTAACCTAACACTGCCAAGTGCACCACTACACCCTAGGCCTAAGCACCCCATTCATATTCAACTCATATTCAATTCATGTATTCATATACGGGGAATCTCACACTGTGAAGGAATGGAAGACATTATCTTCCAGGCATTCCCGTATTTCCTATTTATTCCTCTGAAATCAAGAAGCTGAGCAAAATAGTTCTTGACAGAAAGAAATTATTGGTTTACCCAACCTCCCAAAAATGGAATTATAATTCATCCTGTGTTTCCAGCTTTGCGTACTGGTGGTGGGCCTTGCAGCATCTCCACTCTTATCCGAGTGTTGTAGAAAAAGCAAAAGCTCTTTATGCAACATCTTTACTAATGGTAAAAAGGGACAGGTCCTGCTTGAAGCCAAGGTCAAGGCACAAGGTGGCTTGCACCCATACAGCTAAACTCTCTTTTGCCCTAAAATAAGATAACCTCTTACTGCTGCCTACTGGAAGGAGTCTCCAGGCTCTGCTATCAGACAAACCATGCCTCGTCGCTGCCTACAAGAATGCCAGTCTGCATAAGCCAAGTATGGGAAAAAACAAAGCTGATCATGGAATAGTTTTGAGCCTGCGTCCAGTCCTTTTCAGTTTACTAATACAGACATATCCTCAGTGTCTGGATCTACATCCAAGAAAGCCTGATGAAGTCTAAGCACAGCTGATTCAGGGTCATGCTACTTCCTATACTGATGTAGTTACCTAACTACCTAGTCATACATGAAAATGTCGCAATGAAGATTCAAATGCAAAATTTAAATACCTTCAAAGCAGCCTTTAAGCAGGATGGCCCCATTCCAAACAAAACAATCATGCAAAGTAATCAATTTATAAAAATTGGTTTTTGAAATTCTAAAAATTTTAAATGATACACATTCCAAAGGGTTATGCTACAGAGATGAGAAATCTTTCCTTAAGAAGTGACTTACCCTCAAACAGTCTATCAATAATGTCAAAACCAGCACGGAGGTCAGATAAAGAGAATTCGTAAAACTTGGTCCAACCCTACCATTAAAAGAAATCCAAAAGATTTAATTAGTCACAAAATGATGATCATGAAGTAAAATAAAGATATTAGATGGTTACTGAATACTGTATAATACTTAATACTGAAAGAAAAAAAGAGACAGCCTTTGTCCTCTAAAGTCCGTCTTTGGAAACATTCAGTGGAGGTAGTATAAAAAAATCACCTCTACCAGTGCCTTTAATTTTATGTACTTACACTAACTAGAATCCATTGAGTAAGAGGAATGTAAACTTAAGATTCTTTTATTTCCCAAAAGTATTTACTTCAACTAACACTTGTTGACATCTATGACTAGACCACGCATTGAATTATGTTTAATCTCTATGGGCTTTTTTTGCATTTCAGTTTCCTTTGGATTTTAATAAATAGTTCTGATTCGTCAAACACAGTCTAAATTATACTTTTGTCATCTTACTCCTTAATTCATGTCACTTCTCTACTGGCAGAAAAAAAATCTAATGAGTAAAGCAATTACTGCTATTACTACAGCAAAAAAGCTGATCACCATATGCATATTTTAATAATTCTCCGTTTGTACCTCCTTTCTGTTCTTGGTGGCGTTATTCTTTATATAGCCTTAACGTGTAATGCGTACATAATTCTCCCAAAAACCTTTCAATGTAAATGGATAAGTATAAATAAATATTGATATATGATACAGTACTTAGGATATCCAGATCTCAGATCTCAAAGCTATCTCTTGAAGGTATTTTCTGTTGCTGTATCTTCTTATGCAACCTTTGCATATGCATCATATCACAGGAACAGGAGCATATGACTCATGACGAGAAACGTGCAAATCTGTCAGATATCATGCACGTATCCAGTGAGATGGGTACAGTCTCAGGGCAGGGCTGCAGCTGCTCCACAGATCGCAACCAAGCTACCAGCCAGTCACCCCGAAGGTCATAAACTGGAAGGATGCTGCAGTCTCTCAACAGTGTTCATGTTGGGTTTTTTTTGACAGATCTGTACATAGACCCAAACCAACCTGAAATTCATTATAAAATAGAAGAGCTTCTAGCTGGGATTAACTGCAGTCCATCAATGTTAGAAACCAGTAATCTTAAGCAAAATATAAAACCATCACCAAGTCTGCACATGAGCCCAACACAGTTACAGTGGAATTAAGGAGAAAGCAGTAATCCTATCGTGTGTCACTTGGAACGCTGGTGGTAGATTAACATGAATTTGAACAAAGCCGAATGAGACTTCATGTGTTAGATCAGTACTTTAAACACATATTCTACTTCTTGAACATCATATTCAAAGTCTGTTACTGCAAGAGGCAAACAACCTTATAAAGCACAAAGTTACTAAAAAAAACTTTCAAACATTCCAGGCTCTGTAAGATCAAGTCTTTAAGATGACAGGTTAATTTCACCCCTAGTCTAAATAAAATAAACAAGACAGAACAGTTTGTTTGCTGGGGTGTGTGTGTGTGTGTCTGTTTAAGCATCTTCAGCCAGAAAGAAATGTTTACTTTAAACAAAAATTTGTCTAAGGAAAAACTACATCACAATCTCTGAAAACTATTATAATCCTCACAAGAAACGTGTAAATTCCCTTGTTCTTCCTTATCCCTTAACAGGGTTTGTGTGCAGAAAGAGTAGACAATGCCATCTCCTCCTTCCCACCACCTCCTTCCCACCAAAGCGTCTCTTTTCTCATGTCTTCCGTTCAATCGTGTCTCCATAACGCTATTTCCTGTCCCAAGCAAACAGGATTCACATAATCTTTTCCATGGAACCTCACTCCTGCATCAGTATCAGTTAGTACACAAATCACAAAATAACCCCATGCAGCCAGCAGCAATTTTCAGAGGGACAGGCGACCAAGATCTTATTTTGCAATGAATTCAGAGACAATAATGAAGCCAGGCACCAGAAGCATCCAAGTTCTTCCCATCTCTCAACGTGACCAATCATATACCTGATGAAAAACTTCCAAGTGTAAAAGCTAATAAACGGGGTAAATTTTTAAAAAGGTAGCAAAAAGAATTATTACCTGAGGAATATAGTTTCTTCTTTCTTGGCATACAGCATGAAACCATGCTAAACAGAAGAGAGAATGCGCTCGTGACAAATTTCCCTTTTTATTAATTTGTTCTGGTGTCCATGATTCATAGGTTCGCAAGAGATTCTTTTTGAGACCTGGAGGTGCCTGAATTGGAAGGAAAAACATTGCTCTAGACAGAAAACCTGACACTTTTATGTACTCTTTCCTGAAATTCTAACTTAACGATTTATAACTTAATGAGATGACAAACAAGAAAAAAATCTGCTTCTAATAAATGGCCTAACAATGGAACAGTCTTATACTGAAAGTAACTTAAACATACCGAAGGAAATTGTAACCAGGACTAACTGATAGGAGGAGGGAACTACACTAAAAGAACTTAGTGAAAGAATAGTACTCTATCAAAATATGTTTGCATAAAAGTAAACTCATTTTTTTGAAGAACATTTCTCCTGATTTTACAAGCTGAACTACCAATTATCATTTCTGTGATCAGAGCCAACTTGCCTTATGCCATCAACACACTCTGTTAGCTAGCATATTGCTATGGTCTGTATGTATGATACAACGCCAGTTCTCTGATCTAGTGTTACGTGGTGCTCGCAACCAGTGGAAATAACTGCACTTAAAGTCTGTATAATAACAAAGATTACAGTGATTAAAAGTAAAAACAACTGATGAGATACCCAGATGTTTTCAAATTATTTACAAATGTGAAAGCAAACATAAATTCTGAAGAGATTTAAATCACATTTTCAAATTGATAAGAATGTTCTCTCTTTCTTTTGAAAAATAATGTTTGTTAATTTTAGATTACCACAATTGCATATCTTGCATATGCACACTTGCGGAAAATAATTCCAAAATATTGAAGTTGATGACTTTGTTTTAAACTATCTACATCTTGATTGGTAACAGTTAAGGGACATACCACAACCATATAATAACCAAATACTATTAGTCAATTAATTGGTGATCATTGCCCTTTCACGGCAATAAAATATTTACTACAAATGAAAAAAAAAGGTAACAAGATGATATAGAACATTGCATTGGCGCGAAGTTCCAGTTATTTCAAAGACAGTGGGATCAATATGTTCAAGAAGCTAGATGAAAAGAAATGTGCCAATCCTGTACAGTCCTGTAGTTTCTGTACCACTGAAGACCTCAATATAAGCAAGAAGGTACCCCAGAAGTTTAAAAAAAAACATGTAGTCAATATAAAAGTGTAACAATTTTGGCTTCTTGAAAGTCAGCAACATTGAACTCTAAAAGGTCAGAGCTTCTTGGTTTAGCTGTAGGCAAAATCTCCACACTACATGACCAATGGAAGAGTTGGTAGCACCCCTACCCATGATTTCCATAATGGACATTAATGCATAAATGCATACGTGATTAGAGCACTTTCCGACAAGTTGGAGGGGCATGGTCACAGTTATTCCTTAGGCTAACCCATTCTGAAAGCAAAACTCTCAATTTTTAGTGAATGCCTTTAGCTGTATATCCTGCTGTATAGGAGGAGAGCCATTTTTGTTGAAAGGGTGAATAAAAAGCTATGGGGCCAAAAAGAAAAATAAGGAAGATGAAGTGTGATTCTGTGTTCTTCAGATGAGTACATTCACCAAGAAGGAGGAATTCCTTGTTTTTCATCCGTGTCCCAGCACCTGTGTAGGTTTTTGCTTTTAAGAAACACTGATTAAATGCATAAAAGAATTTGGAGCAAAAACCAAATACTTTCAGTTCAGACTTTCAATTGGAAAAAATACCTGGAAAGAAATTTTACAAACCTTCTATTCAAAGCACAGTTTCTGGAAATTTCCATATATACATTATAAATGATCATTAAAAATCTTTCAAGGTAAATTCATAGCATTTTTTGTATTGCATCTAATTGAAATACAAGGCAAAACCAGTTATGAAAATAGTCCACATTGTCCAAACTTTATTCTATATAAACATATAGTTTACTATACATCAACGTTCATTCTTTGAAAACATGCAATAAAAAGTTTCCAAACAGATCTTACTTCATAAGTTATTTTCAGACTTGACTGAAGCAAAATTGGAGTAAATTTTGGATGAACTTCTGTAGTAAGCCAAAGACGGAAGTTTGGTTGAGGCTGTAACGTATTCAGTTCCTGTTAAAGAGATGTTATGTATTGAAGTAGGTTTTGGTTTGTTTTTTTTTTTAATATACAGAACTGTATTTACAAAACTATAATACCATAAATTAGAAAGTTAGATTTGTCTAAAAATTCTTTAGCTGTTTTTACTAGTAGGGTTATTCAAAAGATCTTCATTCAGTTCAAAAGTTCGTGATGTCTTGTCTCCACACATTACATATGCCCACCGTGCTCAAGTTCAAAGTTCGTTCTAGCCTTGTCAAAATATTTGCAACTCCTTCCCAGATCCTAAATTCAGAGCATAGAAATATATATCAGTTTGTTACTTCTTTTAAGTAAAAAAATACCAGAAGACTGCATGTCAAAAGATGAAGGCTTGAAATGTGGTCTGCATATCAACAACAGATCTCAAAGACTTTCAATAACTGTGTAGCTACATTAATTTCTTTTTCTTCAAGTGTTTATTATATGCACACTTCACATATGATGGTTCACAGACAACTGAAGATAGGAAAATGGAGTTCTAAAAGAATAAATATTGTCAAATGCTATTTCAAATACGAAGGCTTCACAAAAAACATGTAATTACTGAATGTATGAAAACATACTGCTGGTGCTTTAAATGCATCTGATACAGACATACCAAAGCTTTTTGACAACTGACTTGAGAACAATGTCAACAGTTTTGTTTATGTGTCTTGGAAGAAACATAGCTCAAAAAACTCTAACAGATTTTCTCATAATCCATTCATTTTGATAATCTCTAAAATATAATCACAATCGTTTTGTTTTCTGTGCTTTTAGTGAAGAAGAAAATTCTGTTAACCCTGAATCATTCTGCTCCTTAGGCAAAATGACAACTACATCTGGTACCCGAAATCACAGAACTGTTGAAGTTGGAAGGAACCTCTGGAGACTGTCTAGTCCAACTCTCTACTCAAAGCACTGTCAGCTACAGCACGTTGCCCAGAACAGTGTACAGTCAGGTTTTCAATATCTCCCAGGACTGACACTCCACAGCCTCTCTGCGTAAAAAAAATAATTGTCTTATGTTTAAACGGCATTTCCTGTATTTCAGTCTGTGCCCATGGCCTCTTGTCCCATCATGGGATGCCACTGAGAAGAGTCTCGCTCTGCCTCCTTTGCTCCTTCCCATCAGCCAATACACAATAATAAGAGTCCCTCCAAGGTTTTTCTTCCCCAGGTTGGACAGTCCCAGCTCTCTCAGTCTCTCATTGTATGACACGTGCTCCAGTCCCTTCATCACCTTTGTGGCGCTTTACTGGACTGGCTCCAGTATGCCGATGCCTCTCTTGTAGCGGGTAGCCCAGCACTGGACACAGCACTCCGGATGTGTCTCACCGGGGCTGACCAGAGGAGAAGGGTCACCTCCGCTGACCTGCTGGCAACGCTCTGCCTAAAGCAGCCCAGGAGGCCGGTGACCTTCTTTGATACAAGGACACGCTGCTGGCTCATGGTCAGCTGCTTACCTACCAGGACTCCCAAGTTTGTCTGCCAAGCTGCTTTTCAGCCAGTTAGCCCCAAGACTGTCTGGGTGCCTGGAGTTATTCCTCCCCACGGGAAGCACTTGGGATTTCCCTTTGCTGAACTTCACAAGGTTCATGTCAGCCTACTCCTCCAGCCTACCAAGGTCCTTCTGAATGAAAGCACACCTGTCTGTTGTATCAATCACTTCTCCCAGTTTTGCATCACCTGTACTTGCTGAAGATGCACTCTCTCCCATTATTCATGTCATTAATTTAGATGTTAAAAAATGTTGGCCACAGTATCAACCCCGGAGCACACCACTGATAAATGGCCTCTAGCTGGATTTTTTACTGCTGACAACAACCCTTTAAGCCATGTATTTAGGCAGTTTTCAATCTACCAGTGTTCAGTCTACTTCACTTCTACTGTGTTACAGTCAGGTCTGTATTTCATCAACTTGCCTATGAGGATGTTATGGGAGACAAATGAAAATATGAAAATGACCCACAGCCTTGGAAGCAAATTGAAGAAGAGAAAACAAGGGAATGTACATGCTGGTTCAAGTGCAATTGTCTGCAGCACGCATCCTCTGATACATCGCGTTTGGCTAGAAGACAGATAAGGGCAGTCTGTTTTAAGTTGTGAAGGTATCATCTTCATATTGATAAAGTTCATATTGACCAGAAGACATACTTCGTCTTCTCAGATGGAAAGATTGTGAGAACTAAATTTATGTACCTGAATCGAACTGAATTATAAATAGGCAGACCTCTCTTAAGAGAAAGTTGAAACATACGAATTACATAGCCTCACACTTGCTAATGGTATACAAAACAGACAAGGGGATGTGCTGAGTCAAACATCAGCAAATCTCAGTCTATATTAAGCTCAGCAGGAAGTTTAACATTTTCAGTATTATGTTCTTGTGGAAAGAACAAGAAACTTCTGATAAATATCCATATTTCAGTATTTACAAGATCTAAAATTCTATCATTAGTAAGAGGCTTACAAACACTTCCTTACTGTTCACTGGTGATAGGAATTCCCCACTTTTCTTTTTTGAGGTAGTTTGTTTTGTGGATTTCACAGTCATATACATGTACAGTCACATTGATTTAGTCAGCAAGTTAATGATTTTACATGCCATAAGTAAGAGTGTGTTTCTATAAAACATTAGACATTTTAATTTCAAATTAGCAAAAACCTCTTAGTGACTCAGACACAAGCTACAAAGAACTACTAAAAAGAAAGTCCTAGAACTGAACCAAAAAAAAAGAGAATAAATTTAAGCATACAGATTCAGAGTTTAGCAAACATGGGCAGTATCTCATAAAGTACCAGAAGTCCTAACAGGATCATTTGTTCACTCACTGTGACAGAAATACTCTACACTGTGTGAAAAATAAAAGCACTCACACAAAGGAAGGAGCTGCTTAGATCTGAAGCATTTCACCTTATTTGTGATTGAGAAAACTGCAAAGGTTTATTTTTAAATTGTTGGAATTTTAAACAACACCATGGAAATGCTTGAAATGCTTCAGAAATGTTGCATACCAATCTTGTCTGGTTTCCAACACATTATTCTCTAGTTACCCTCACCTTTTCCAATACAGGAAGCCAAGATGTAACAAGATGCAGGTTCTTTAAACACAGCCATTCTCCATTGCGTGCACATTCTTTTAAAGTTTGAATAGCCAGGTCAGCTTGGCCTTGGCCCATTGCAATCTGAAATGAAAGACAGTGTTGCAAGAGGAATTTATCATACCTCATTTAACAGTTAAATACAAAACTGTGTTTCAAAGTTAGAATGCATATGTAAAAAAGGTGTGCTAAAGATAACCAGAATTTTCTCTAATGTGATAAGCTACCAAAGTAGGGAAAAGATTAATGAAAATGTAGCTTTTTATTTACAACCTATCTAACCAGAGTTTGTTAAGAAACAACATCACCTGGTCTTTTTATGAAAAAACCACACACCATTTGGTGACAGTGATTGTATTCCCCGGGAACTCAAAAAGTAATTTAAATATCAGTGACTGAACTGTATTACTGCAGAATTGCTGATACAACAAAACCAAGAGATAAATGAGAATGAATTTTCTTTTGACTGTAAGTTAGGAGTACTTCCTTTGAAAAGAAACAGTTTTATATTGAGATGAGTGAAAAACTAAGGCTGCTCTCTTTCCAACTGGGAAATATGAATAGCTTTATAGTCTTTTCTTTTTTTTTATAGTACCATATTGTGGCTAAAATAAATTTTGATCTTCACATGGAAATACAAAGATCCAAACCTGAATTTTCAGATAAATTAGTGAAAACTGAAAATAAAGAAAGGACTCACTGCGTGGCACATTTACTGCAACAATCAATGTTAGACTATCTGTACAGTACATTCACCTTAGTTCTCCCTTAGAATCTAATTGGAAGCTATACGTAACAAAAAACCCTAAACCATGCAGGTTGAAAACAAATTAGTTTTAGCCAATCTGAAAAGTCCTGTCTTGGCATTACTGCTACAGCAAAATAGAACTACTGTAACTGTTATGACTTCATCAAATATCCATTAGGAGGAAATCCATCCTGACTTTTTATCCTAAAACTGTTTACCAAAGAAACTGGGTGCCTTAGCTTTGTATGATGACACATGGATATTCTCTGCCTAAATAAAACTGAGTATATCTTGAAATAATTTAAAATTGCCAAAAGAAGATAACTGAAAGTCACCAGACAATACGGTAGTACACCACAGAAATTTAGTAGTCTGTTCTTTATCCCATATGAAAAATGCTTCAACAGAGAAAAAAAACCTGATCTTCTATGTTCTATTCAAATTGCATGAGAAAGGGCTGGAAAAAATAATAACAAAAAATATTCTCCTTCGTAGGCCAACTTTCAGATGATTTAGCTTTCAGTACCGTTCCTTAATCAAGTACCACACCATGCTGCATTTTAAAAGTCCAACATGTAAAGGATATTTAGAGATAAACACACAAAAAAACATGTGATAGAGTAAGAAATATGTATTCTGAAACATTCACAGCTAGATAAGCTGGCAGTAGGATCTAAATCTTTACAATTTGATGGGCAAAATATATTACACCAGTGCACATTCCAGGAAAGGAACCATTTCAAGGACTATTTAAAAGCAACATTAAACTTGACATTTTCCATTTCTATGCTAACCAGCAATCAGCTAGATAACAATTCCCCTCCCCTGAATATTTCAAATGACAGAAGGAAATAAAGTTTTACAAAAAGTTATAAAGCATACTGGTAATGTGAATTAGGAATATTAGGAAACTGCTTGTACCATAGAATAATTTAAGTTGGAATGGATCCTGAAAGATCTCTAGTCCAACCTCCTGCTCAAAGTAGGGCCAGCTATGAAAGATCACACCAGAAGCTGAGGACTTTGTCCAGTAGACTCTTGGGAACCTTCAAGGATGGAGACTGCACTGGGCAATCTGTTTGACTGTTCTCATGGTGAAAAAGTTTCTCCTTAAATCCTGTTGTAACCCTACCTATCTTGTTAGCATTTATGCCCATTGCTTCTTGTCTTCCCACCATGCCTGACTGCAAAGAGTCTGGGTCCATTTGCTCAGTGACCTTCTTATACTTATTGAAAGGCTGTTATTAGGTCATCACAAAGACTTCTCTGCTGGCAGGGTGCTGTGCTGGCTCATGTCCAGCTTGTAGTCTACAAAAACCCTCCAGTCCTTTTCATCAGAGGTCCTCCCTAGCCAGTCAATCTATTGCCTGTATCATTGCAAGGGTTTCTTCTTTCCCTGGGGCAGGACTTTTCATTTCTTGAGTTCTGTAAGGTTCCTGTCAGCCAAGGAAAGCCAAGGAGAGTTGTGAGCCTATTGCTTGGTGGCACAGGGCACATAGGAACAAGGCACATGGAAAAAGCTGACCCTTTTACTCTGAGGTTTCCCTGCTAAGGTTTGTTCTCAGGCCTCCCAGGTCTCCCAAACGTACAAGCAGAAGTGAAGCAATACCCACAGCAGAGACAGAGAGATTTAGGAATCACTCTACACAATTAGAAATAAAGAATATCCACAGGACAAGATGCATTCAAGAGTGTTGGGGGACCAGCTACTGTAAATCCTTGCTCTCATCTTCAAAAGGCTATGTTGTTCTGGGGCATTTGGTGATGAAAAAGGAAAATGTCACATTTATCTTCAAGAAGGGCAAGGAGGAGAAAGATCTAGGTAACTATCGGCTTGTCAGCCTCCACTCAGTCCCTGGGAAGGTTACGGAGCAAGTACTTTTAGAAGCCATTTCTAAACACATGAAGAACACAGAGGTGATAAGGAGCAGCCAATATAGATTTACCAATGGCAACTCATGCCTCATTGACCTCACTGATTTCTACAATGAGGTGACTGACACTATGGACAAGGGGGTGCCGGTGAATGTTGTATAACTTGACTTTAGTTAAGGCTTTTGACAGAGTCTCCCATATCCTTCTTATCACCAAATTGGAGAAGTATGGGCTGGAGAAGTGAAATATAAGATAGGTAGAAAAATGGGTGGACTGCTGGGCTCAGAGGGTGGTCAGTGGTACAGAGTCCAGCCGGCAGCCAGTAACTAGTGGTGTCCCTCAGAGATCAGTACTAGGACACATACTGTTTAATGTCTTCACTGGTGACATAAGTGGGTGCACTCTCAGCAAGCTAATAGATAACACCAAAGGGGGTGGGGGGAGGGCAAGCAACCAATACACTGGAAGGCAAGGTTGCTACTCACATGGACCTGAACAGGCTGGAGAAACAGGCTAGCAGTTTATGAAGTTCAACAAGCCAAATGCTAAGTCCTACATCTGGGACAGAATTATCCCATGCAACAGTACAGGCTGGGGTCTGCCTAGGAAGCTGCTTTGGAGAAAAGGAGGCCTTAGTGGACAGTAAGTTGAATATGAGCCAACAATGGGCCCTTGCAACAAAGGCCAATCTCATAATGGGCTGTATTAGTTAAAGCTTTCATCAAGTCCAGGGAAGTGATCCTTCTCCTCTCTTTGGAACTTGTGAGACCACATCTGGAGTACTATGTTGAGTTTTGGGCTCCCCAGTACAATAGAGACATGGTCATACTGAAGTGACTCCAGAGCAGATGACCAACAAGGTCAGGGCACACTGAGCAGGGTTTGTTTAGCCAAGCAGTCAGGAGAACTTCTTGCTATCTACAACTACCTGATTGAAGAATGCAGAGAAGATAGAGCCAGACTCATGAGTTGGAACATGGGAAATACTGATTCAGTATCAGGAAAAACATTCTCCTGTGCAAGTGGTCAAATATCGGAACAAGTTGCCCAGAGATATTGTGGGATCTCCATCCTTGGAGGGGGGACCTCCCTGGTCTGAGCATGGGGCTGAAACAGATGATCTCCAGAAGTCTTTTCCGTTCTAGGCTATTTATGAATTTAACAACTACAGTAAATTTCTTCTTAAAAACTGAAAAGTTGTTTTCAACACCTGTGCATAGATCAAATTTTGAAGCAAACACAGAAAACATAAAGTGACTTCTTAGCAGTACAATTCCTGATTAAAGTCTATTCAAGGGGAATTATCTTCACCCAGTTTAGTTTTGTGTTGAATGCAAAACAGGGAAGAAGTTGTACACCATGACAAAAACCAACTGTTATATTGGCTGGGAAAATAATTTTGGTGTCGTATGCCTATTCCTGAAATCTGAAGGCTTTCCCACATGGTCTATCTTAAATAGTTTTTAAAAAAGACTTGAAATGTAAGAGTTCTGTTCAAGAACTCCCATCAACAATTAATTGGTTAACATTTGCTTGTAAAATTTCTCAAAATATTTTACAGAATTTCACAAAATTCCTAAGCATTCACGAACACTGAACATCTGATTTATGTTTTCTGTTGAAGAAAGAAATATGCAAGTCCTATAAGGAGAGGAAATTATGACATCTAGTTTTCAGTTGGTTTTGTTCAGATTTTGATTACTCCACACTAAAAAAGATAATGTTTCAGCATGTATAACAATTCTCAGTCTCTTTTGGTCCCTTCCATCTATCTTCTCATTTTTCCCTTCTCCAAGTTGGAGCAATGCCTCTTGTGAGGATCACTGTGTCTCTCTTCTCCAACACATTTTGCAAATGGAATCAGAAGATAGTGGCGAGATAGGTGGGAACAACAAATACACAGACACCAAACTACACTTTTACATACTAACTTCCTTAAAAACCAAGGTAAAACAGATGTTATTACTGTAAAATTTTACACATTGTGCTTTTAATCATTCCGCTTATGTAAGACTGACCTGATGGTAGCACTCAGCGTTTCTTTCAGCACTGGCAAGTTCTTGCAACTCTTGAGAAGGATCAGCACCAGGAGAAATAATTATCAAGATGGGCTCAATTTCCAGAGTCTCTTTATACAGACGTTTCAAATTCAGAGGTGATGGAGATAATTCTTTTATTCCTATAATTAGAATTATTAGGGAAATAAAGTGATTAGACAGGATGGAGTGCTTCATTAACCACTTTAGAGGTATCTGGCTGTCAAAGTTCTCTTCAATGGAGACCATAAAACTGGCCCTACGATGGCAAAAAAACCCCTTAAAATATGCAGGTAGAAGGCACCCTATGTTGATAAGAAAAAGACACAAGCACCAAAAGGGTGCCTGGACTTCCAGCTTGACAAATATAAACGTCAGTCTTTATTTAAAGTGCAGCCTTCAAGAAAACAGAAAAAGAGAAGAGCTGGAATGTAAGAGTATGGAAAGCTGTGCTGTTTGCTCAAACTAATTGCAATGTGTATGTCCACACGCGGAACTTCTCTCCTGTATTGTCCCGAGAGCCTTAATTATTAGACTTTGACTTTACATGGTTCTTGGTACTACAATTACTTTAGTCTATTATTTGCTTTATATACAACTTAAATGTTTAAAATGTTGACACAATATAGGCAAGGCATTTATACATGAGCCCAAAGCTATGCGTAATATAAACTTAAACAATGTGAACCAAATATTTCCGATCCATCTTCAGACTGGTCCTTAAATAGTGCAGTGTTAGGTGCAATGGGAAATCCCAACATAAAGCAAGACAGAAGAGACCAAATCAGTGGCCTCTATGCCATGCCTACTAAAACACGCAGTACACATTTCCTTGAGGGCACAGTCTGTTTTCAGACTTGAGCTATTATCTCCACATAGAACAATACTATATAATTTGAATATAACAGGTCAGGCCGGCAAAGCTTAGTATGAGGTCTGGGTTCTCTGCACATATCTGTACAAAGACTCTAACCAATGCAACTAAACAGATAAAATCACTATCAATCAAAATGCTTTAAAATAATGAATTAAACAAGACTAATATTGGAAAATATTTTAATTTTACATTCATTAGGCATGTAGAGATAAAACATAAGCAGAGATAAGTATATAAACTGAGGCCATAAGGCAATTGATATGGGCAGCTCCCTTGATGAGTTCAGCTGCTCACTGCCAATAAGCCCTAAACTCTAGAAGATCCAGAAAACAACACTGAAATTAAAGTACGGCTGTTCAGTGCTGGACTGAAGCATGCTCAGTGAGGAAGACTCTGCAGGGACTGAAGACTCTTATCTGTCAGAATCTCAAAAATATCTGACAAACATCTGCAAGTTGTTTCTCAAGGAATCCTGTATTGGCCAAATCTGGATGCATTTTCAGAAGGCCTAAAAAAAGCTTAGACTTTGAATGAAAGCTGCCCAGCATACCAGCTTTCTAGTCACTCCTCCACACCGAACTTACAGTAACATTTTTCACAAATAGAAGCTATTCCAGATTTAACATTCCCTTCACTAACACCATAAATGGAAATAGCTAAGCTATTGGCAGGGAGGGGAGAAAGAAAGAAAATAGACAAATTAGCTAAGAAAAAAATGAAAATTGATATATATGTAGAGATTTGTTTATTTGTTTTTCAACTACAGTCATAATTCAAGCTACTTGAGTCATTCTAAGCAATATAAGAAAAATATGAGAAGTAGAACATGACAGCATTCTCTAGGGTAAGAAAGGTTATTTTAGTTAGTTTTTATGAAAGAGTGCTTACAATACTGAAGACAGTATTATGCCTATAATTAGAAAGTCCAACATCCAGTGTTTCTTACTGTGCATGAGGACCACAAGGAAGACGAACTTGTGATGTGTTCTGATATTTGGGCTATAAACCACTGTCTTGCACCTCAAGCAAGTTTCACCTCATCAAATCCCTCCCTACTGAGTTGTATTCACTGTCACTATATTTCACTGTTGAAGTATCAAAATATAAATATTTCCATATTAATTTAAATATTAAAACATGACATAAAGCATTATTAGAACTTAATCACTACCTACATAAGGAATAAAGATATATTGAGAATCTTAAAACCAAATGTTAGATCAAGATTTGATTAAAAGTAAGGTCCTGGAAACATAAATTTTAATTTTTATTAACTTCTATTTCAGTGAAGAAAATAATTTTGAAAATTTGCACGTGTTTGAAATCCTATGAAAGATACAGGACTAAAAATATCTGTTGAAGTGAACAGGCAGCAAAGATACAAAAACCAAATGGAGATCGTTCTGACCTGTAATTAACATTGTGGAATGGGCATCATGCAACGCTGCAGATATTCGTTATTACACAGAAATGCGGAACGATATACAAAGTCACAAAATGAAAATCATAGAATCATAGAATAATTTGTGTTTGAAGGGACCTTTAAAGGTCATCTAGTCCAATCACCTTGCAATGAGCAGGGACATCTTCAACATCAGGTTGCTCAGAGCCCCGTCCAACCTGACCTCGAGTGTTTCCAGAGATGGAGCACCTACCACCTCTCTGGGCAACCTGTGACAGTGTTTCACCACCCTCATTGTAAAAAATTTCTTCCTTCTATCTAGCCTAAATCTTCCCTCTTATAGTTTAAAGCCATTACCCCTTGTCCTACCGTAACAGGCCCTTCTAAAAAGTTTGTACCCATCTTTCTTGTAGGCACCCTTTCTTTTAAGTACTGTGTTATTACTTCCAGTTGAGAAACCCTGGAGACACAGAACACTGGTCACTGTTCTCATACTCTTGCGAGATACTCTTGCATATACTTAACGTGCTAGGCAGACCTTTCTTCTTCACTTATTCAACCGTTCTTAAGTTCCTGTTCCTAAGACTGCTTTGCTACTACAAACAGTGCATGGAGTATACTACAATCAAGATAAATCAAAGACTGATGGCTGTATTATTATTTTTAGCAGTGCAAGGAGTAGGCACACAGATTCCCGAGAAGCTTAATTGATTAGGAATTTTGATAGCCTACATAACTCTATTTCAACTGAGGACTATGCTTGCCTTAAATGGGGAATAGAATAAAAAGCTATGATTAGGCAATAGACAAATGTATGTAAGCCTGCAAATCAAGTTATTATAATAATATATTTATGGTAATTATGCTAATTTAAAAGGGGTGCAGTTGTAAACGAGTAACTGCCTAGCCAAATACATTGTAGCACTCTTGAGATGCATCATCTAGAAAATTAATACAGTGTAAGTTTTCTTACATAACACATTTTCTTCCATAAAACAGTATTTTAGAAATTTGGACACAATGTTTAGAAAAAGCACAGCTATGCTGAACGTGCTTTTTGTTTTAAAGCTCAACAGAAGTGAAATACAGAAAAACTACAATACTGTCCTGTCTATTCCTGGCCATTAGAATTAAAGCTACAGCCAGGATTATGTTTAGAGAAAAAAAACGGACTCCAGTGTTTTCAGGGTAAATCAATGAGTACTCGTATTCCAGATAATAACCATGCAGTCAGACTGGGAATTCCTGACATACTTTTCTACCTCCGTGTTGCATTCTGACAGAATTTCTAAATCTTATATCCTAACATGAGAAGAAAAAGCATATGTGAGAGCAAATAACTTCCCAGAAAATGTTGCAGGGGGAGGGATCTAAGGGGAAAAAAGAAAGACCTGACATATAAATACATAGTTTGGCACAGGATGCAAACTTCACATTTTTTATAAACTGATGAAGCTTCCATAAAATCAATGAACAACTCTTCAAAAGCACTTCTACTATAGTCGATGCAATTAAACCAATTCACAACAGATGGAACTTGAACTCAAAATGCTTGTTAAAATTCCTTCTGTTGTTGATCTGTACACAGAGAAACAACGTACAAAAACATCAGTAAGTGTATCATTACTACTCACAATTCCAATACAGAACGCAGGAGATGACTTTTTTTTTTTTTTAATTTTGGCAAGTAATTTTATTTTGGCCTAGATGCGATTATGACCATGAGGGCTCTGGTCTACTTTATAGAAAATGGTCTCCGAGAATAAAATACAGACTTGTTTAGCCTGCACTGATTTTCTTTCTTCATATCTATACTGCTTTTTTGAAGAATATGAAAACGTAGGTAATTAAAATCACACCTCTTTAAATACCATTTCTGATGTAGCCTGACTCAAAAACCTACGTTAAAGAAGATATGAATAAAACCCAACTCCATGAGAGATAAGGAATGATTTGGGAGTATACTGTCAATATGATTTTTGCTAATATGGTACAGTTCAGTACAGCAAGTAAAATAAAGAAATAAGCATACATTGGGTCCCCACAAAATACATTTATAGAAAATTCTTATGAACTTTATCTTCAAAAGAAATTATTTTAATCCCCCTTCATCCATAAATTTAAAAATATATGTAAAAGATGAAAAAAGGAAAAAACAGCATATCTGGATAAAACAGAAGTGGAAGGCTTTCTTGTAGGCTATTACAGCTCTTTTGGAACTCATTTTTCTCACAGGAAAACAGCCAAAGGAGATCAGAAATTTAACAGTTCCCTTTTGAACTTAGTGAAACAGTTTGTTTAAGAAGTTTCAGGGCAAGGACCCTGAAAAAGACATGGTAGAAAAAAATATGAAAAGAAATTCATATAGGCATGACTGCTTTTATTAGTTGCAAAGCTCTAGTCATGATTTATGACATGATCTCAAAACAAAATCTCACTGATATGCATGAAAAATCTGTGGATGAAACCTTGCCTACAAATGGAGTCAATGGTATTCTGCCTTCCTCAGTGAGGCGGTAGTTGTCATTCACCAAAAACCATACCCTCGTGGAATGCCTCCAAGGAACTGGTATCAAGACATGCCCAACCAATTTCGGTAATAAATTAAGATTTGGAAGACAGTAAGTGGGTGAATAAACTTAACCTGAATTCAGGTCTTTGCTGGGCTTTGAGCCGCACGTACTGCATATTGCACTTGCCATTTGATTCCAACAGGCAGGGACATTGTCAGCATGGGACCTGTAACACTCACCATAATGAAAGTATCTACTGATAATGTTTGACAGAACAGGCTAACCTTACTCCTGAAAATACTAGCCTTGGTGGTAGACATGGAACCAATTTTGGCCAACAAATAATGCCCACAGACAGAGCATAATGAGGGAGTAAGATAAACTCTTACACAAATGCCAATACAAATGCAAGAACTAGAGACCTAAACTTATATCTAATCTTAAAATAATAAGAAATAACACGTATTTCAAGAACTCAAAATTTCATTATTTTTTATGTATAACTCATCTATTGCACTATAATGCAAAATCGCCCATCTTGAGATTATTCAAACTGCAGATCTTCACAAGTACTGGAAATATAAGTCCAGCCATATTACTTTGGCAGCCTATGAGTCAATCTTCAGGTTCATTATCTGCCACATTAAAAACAGGCTTTGTCACTTAAATTTGGCTTTACAATCTAGGTAATGCAGTAATGCAGAGGGTGATTTTTAAAACCACAGTGTCCACTCCAATGAGACACTCATGATTCATCTTCCATACGCGTATTGTCATTAACTGCTAAAAACTAAAGGAAGGCTTTGGTGTGCTGTATTGCAAAATTAAGATTATTTGGAATATAAATCCCAAGCTTCGGATACAATAGGAAGAGAGGAAACAGACAGACACAAACAAATAGACAACCGTAGTATTGACTCATTCAAAACCACATGCATTTCTAAACAGACAGTAAAAATAAAAACATGAAACATGAAAATATGACACAATCTTTTGATGTCCAATTTAGAAAATATGAAACCTAATAGTTTTTAAATGGTAAATGACATTAAATAAAATCATCTTTTTGGAAAATTTGTGTCTTAAGGAAAATGCTGCAGTGTAAAACTTACAGAAAAATGGATATTCTCCTTTCTTAACTAGTCCTATGTTCAAGAATTCATTAAAAGAATCTGACAGATCTTTTATTCTATTTTAAATCACTACGCAATATAAACCAAACCATTTTAAAAGCACTTTTTAACAAAACTTTACAAGAAAGAAATCAGCAAATCCATTTACAGCATATTTTCAAATTAGGGATTCCATAAGAACCATAAAATAAAGGTGAAACATAGGACAAAAAAAGACGTTTAATTATTGGGTGGAAACACCCTAGTGAAAAATTAACTTACCTAGGATTTTACATGCAAAAAGAGCCATGGCACTCTGTAGCCTGTCTGGTCTGACAGCCTGGACCACAAGTACCTTAAAATAAAATATATTCGGGGAAATGAGTTTATAAAAGTATATTATGTCAATTTAAAAAGCAAGACTTCTCTAAAAAGGCTGAATTCTTTAAATTTCTCTTTAGAACAAAGTTATTTTCTTGGAATATATAGAGCTATCTGATAATGCCTTTCGAAGATAATCTAATGTAATTGTTCTTTTGTAAGCAGCTTGTAGTAAAATCAGAAGATAGATCTACATCTAATGTCTACTGGTAAGCTGGAAGTTTTTCTAAAATGTTTTAGAAAAAAAGGTAGCTATGTGGGTAGCTGGAATTACAGAAAGCAAACTTAGCTTTATACTGGTAATCTAAATTCTATACATGTATTTAGGCAGTAACTTCCTAAATGGAATATTGATATTTCTGATTTCAGTGCAGTAATACAGTAAAATAATCAGTTTTGAAATAATTTCCTTTGTTCAAGCACACCTTTAGAGTTTTACATCTAACTTTTTTTCTGAGACATTCTGACTTTCAAACCTTGTAGTTATGCAGATGCTTTTACTGTTCTTCGAAAGACTACAGAACATGAGCAGCTAATCAATTCAATACGAATTAAATTAGCAGTTTCCCTGCCAGCTGGCTCGTTTTCAGTTAACTTCTTGCAAATGTTCAGTGCAGGCAACTGGTGCAACTTCAGTAGAAATGATTTGTTAAAATCACCACCCCCTCTCCCACCTCCTCACTTGCAAACCTGTAAACCACAATTCTGAACCGACCATCACATTCCAGTTTCCAAATCTGGAATATCCAAGTTGCTAGTTTTAGAGGGAAAATTTAAATTCATTAAATTTTAAAGGAAGTACTACTTCTTAAACTTGAGATTACACTGAGTGCTACTGCACCATTTTTAAGTTTGAAAGAAACTAACTTATGAGTGGCATATAAATCTAACCAGGTAGTTCCAGTATATTTCATCAACAGAAACTTCTTAATACCTGGATACGTAATATGATGATCATTCCAGATTTGTTTTCCTATAAATGAAGAATTTCTATGACAACACATTGCATATGTAAGAATTGCTCTTCCGCATTTCTTCAAATCAAATATGACTCAGACAAATTCCTTTCCAAAATGGTTTGTTCCTAAATTCCACGCATGCTATTTTAGAAATTCTCCTCCTCCACAAAAACTCCAAATAGAGAGCTCCTAAGAGCCAACCAGCATGAAACTACTCTGTCTTATACCCCACCCCTTCTTTGGACGGGCCTTCATTTTATATGAAGTGACTTCAAATGAAAAATCACAGCATCATTTGAAAGTAAGTAACGACATCCTTTTTTCCATAAACACAAGAGGGATGACATTGTTCTCTTCCACAGAAGAAGGACCCCCAGGTGGAAGAAGGAAATAGTCTCTCCAACATTCTTGGTGAGTTCTTTAATCACCAAGCTTTCAGGAAAAGTAGTATTTCGTGACTACTATTCTAAAAAGCCGTGGCTGCTACTGCATTTTGTGGTTTTCAGTCAGATGTGTGAGTTTGCACATTTAATGATGAACTAAATTAACGACATTCAACAAGCTGACAAATTCTGCAGTTAGAAAGCAACCATGAAAAAATTTTAATACCTATTTAAAATTAATTCTGTCAATATTAATAAAGAGGTTGTTACCTTACACAGGATGTTCAGTTACAGTCGATACATCAACACAGAAAAGACTCGGATACGTAATTAAATATGTATTATAGAAAAAAAAATCCTTGGATTAAATAAACTAGTTAATCTGTAAGACAATGTAGACACTGTCACTGCTTATAATTCAAACAGCCCTGAAGCCTAAATTCCCAAGATGTAAAAATTACTTTCAGTGCTGAACTCATAATTATTTTAAAATAATTTAATATTAAAAGATTACCTGCTGAAATAAGGAAATTCTTTTTACAACAGTAGATGGAAAGTCTTGTTCACACACAGAGCTCTGAGAAAAAGTGTGCCACAGACCTTCTTCTTCAAAGCAAAGTGTCTGATAGAGACCTGGGAGAGAAATCTACAAAACAAATAATGCGTATTTAACAATAAAGAATAGCCATTTGGACACTGTACATTTTAATTAATTTCCAAATACCACTATGACCCTAAACCTGTAAATACTTGTGCCTATCACATAATTCAATTTAATCCTCGGACTTAAAGAATAATAGGGAAGGTTCCCTGGAAATCCTAAGTCTGTATTTGCTCTATATTTTTGTTTTTAAACTTTTAAGTTCTTTGGGCTCTACTCAACCATAGTCCTTTCCTTTAGTCATGACCAGGTTCTTTTTCTATCAGTACATACTACTGATTCACCCAGTTACTCGCTTTCTGTTTGTTTGTTTGTTTGCTTTCTTAAACCCTTAACAATCACGCTTGCTACACCATTATTGCAATTGTTCCTGATCCCTGGTGAAAAGAAATGTATGAATAATGAACTCTGAATTTAGCAGCAAAAGTCCTTGACAAAGACTGGTCAAGGTTTTCCTTTTTGCTGCTGAGCTACGTGCTGGAGGAGAAGAGCCTAAGACAGAATTTCAAGGACTAATACTTTCATTTAGTTCCCTTCAGTATCAGAGGACTTCAGTATTTACTGTTGTAGGATGAATCAAAGCAATAAAATGTTTTTTTGTTGTTGTATAGTTTAAAATTCCTTGATCTGAGCAATAACAAACATTGAAATACCTTTAAAGATGTGTATGGAAATCAGGTAAGCAGAAAACTAGTTTCACAATTAACAGTTTATAGTTTTTAATACAATATAAAGTGGTTTGTAAAAGTTAGTACATAAGAGAAACCTGCAACTTAAATATTCTTTGCGATTTTTTCTCTGCATATTTTTTCTATGTATAGAAATTATAGTACCTTGGGTAGGCTTATGGTATTTTCTAATCTCAGTAAGATGACAGGTTCTTTCACATGCATTGAAATTTATTGTTAGATGGGGTAGAGAGGTACATGAAAAGGCTCAGAAAAATGATATTAAATTTTAAAAAACTAGGGTTTTTTTTCAGGTGGGCATATATTAAGCCATGGTTTCTGGAAGACAGAATAAACAGTTTAAAATAACAAAATATTTCCATCTGAAAAAACACATATTTGAGTACTGAAGTCCAAATTACTATTTGCTGAAACCAAAGGCCTTTTAAGTTCAAATCAATCTACCAAGTGACTTATACCTTCAAAGATGCTACTGCCCAGGCTCGGTCCTGTTCTATCCAAGAGGGAATCTGGTCACGAACACTTCTTTGTGAATCCTTATTGAAGCAAGTTACATAACACACAGAAGTTACGCAAATTTTTGTGAAACACTATATTCAGTAACAAGACCGCAACACCCATGTTTTTAATAAAAATAGCATTCACAACAGGAAGCTTTCTGTGGTCTTTTGCTAAGTTCATAAATAGCATCACAAAACAAAACCTACCAATGATTTAAATTTGAGATATACATTAACATTCACTTAACCACTTGAGCCTGAAAATATCATTTAGAATGACACATCCAACTCAAGTAATTTTCTTTTCCATTAAAAACAAGTAACCCAAATGATTGGCTATCTGCATATGCACTCTGAGCAACTGACTTCAAAAATTAACTCCACTGCACATATTCCCAGTCATGGAGAAGATGGTTCTGCACACAAAGGGCAATTCAGGGGTAATTCACTAGGCAAAGCATTACTTCTGGACATGTCTGCGCTGCTAAAGTTTGGCCACAGCTCTGTTTTTCTGCTTCTTAGGTGTTGGTGATGAAGGAAATTCTAAGGATGAACAACATAGCTTAAGATCCCATGGCATCTCCGTATTCACAATATCGTTTTTTATAAAAAAATGTTACAGTGCCCATTAACCAGTTTGACAGTCTCTGCATGGAAATGTCCTTGGATCTCTCAACCATGGAGCAACTTCAAGAATAATCTTAAATGTTCAGCAGAAAAAAGGAAAGCTTTCCTGTGAAAGGATGGCTCAGCCATGAGTTCTGAAGTCTGAGAAAGAACAAAAATAGGAAAGTCGGAAGCAATTGTAGGAATAAACTTGAGATGGGTCTGCAATATACATTCCATTTAGAACTGGGGTTGAATCACATATGTCCACAATCTTTCCAAAATCTATTATGGGTTGTGCATTAGATGGTGTTTAAATTTAACTGGTGTTAGATTCCATTATACAATTGGATCTCACATAGCTTGAAAATGACCTACAGCAAGAAAATACTTGACAGACACCAAGTTCACTGACATTTAATTCAATTATAAAGACTCCATAGTCTTTATAATAGATGAAGAGGGATGTCTATATTCACACTGAAATTCAAAACCTGTAGAGCCATCTAAGGGCTAGAGACACTGGGAATTTAAGGATCTTTTTAGCAACCATCTGCCTGAGTAAGAAAACCTGAATAATACATTATGTTTTAAATGACTTGCCACTTCTGCCAGCATGCACCTGAACACAGTTGGTGTCATGAATATTCTAAAAACGAGGTACTCACATTGGTCATTGTCTTGTACCACTGAATGTACGAGATACCATGACAGACATCTAAAAAAGGTTAAAGGCTGAAAGCAATTGTGAATGATGAAAACTGCAGCTAAGCCTGATGGAAATGAGCTAGCTTGACCCTGAACGCAAGAGAAGAGGTGATTAACAAAAGAAGAGGCAAACCGAGCTCATGATTCCTGATTGGGCTTCTGTTTCCTAAAACCTCCTTTCAAAAGCTTTGTCAAAATATTTGGTTCAAAGAAGGGCTATAATGGATAAGACTATGGAAAGTTTAGCTTTTTTCTCTACCCTTTTATACTGGAAGGTTATTTTGAAAGTATACAGATTCAATAGAATTGATGGACATTTAGTAACTACAGTACAATTAGTCAGGCATGCAACAGAAGCTTCTTAAGCTAGCTCTGTCACCTAGGAAAATATACAAATACACCTCCAGAATTAGAACTGTGAGGCTGGGGAAAAAGGCATGTCAAAGTTAGCAAAGTGTGTGGACAATTTCATCAATCCATAGAAAAAGTACAACTCATATATAATACCGGGAGAGAGAGGGATGCAGAAACACTGATTTTAGTTCCTTAAGAGGGGCTTAACACCTTCTCAAACATCCCATTTAAAAAACAAATTGAATTGCAATCCTGGTAACAGAAAAAGGCGGGGGGGGAAGCAACAAAGGCAAAAAGCTATGCAAATTAGAAAATAAGTTGCCGTGTTCAAAAATTTCAAAAATTTTTTATATTTTATGTTATTATGTGTAATTTGTTCCTTTAATGTATTAATACAATTAATTAAACCATACAGTAAGGATACAACTTTAACTTTTCAGGATTTAAGTAAATGTTCCTTATTTCAAAATATACAAATAAATGTAGCTTACTGATTTTCTTACGGTATCTCCAATGATGACACCTGTAAAAGTCTCCCATTCCTAGGGGGAATAAATGAACAACTCAGATAAGTCACAAGACAACTTTAAGAACAAAGGTTAATATGTAGTAGCATGTAGGCAAAGCAGGAAGATAAACAAATTAAGCCTCGATTCTCAAAGAGTTATAAAACATTTTTAAAACTCTAGGTAATACTACCGGTATGCAACTCCTTTTGCAGAATTCAAGGTAAGTGACTGCAGTGCTTTATAAGAAAAAGAAACAAAAGGAGGCAGCCCATCCCTTCCCAGCACCCACAGCTCCCACCCAGACTGATTAACTACAGACCAGCAAGAAGTGCCGTACGCGGCTGGCAAGGAAACACATACTGCCTGATAGGGCACCAGCAGCCCACATGGGACAGATAATTACAGAATCCATGTTTCAGTAGTGTTTCATCTTATAGTATCCAAAGGGTGCAGTTATTAGAACAGGAGGAATACTTAATATAATAGATTGGTATTGTGAATACTTTGGTTGCCTTAAGAAAGTGAAATGTAAATTGAATTTATGCATGATTAAATCTTTTAGACTTGGTATTTGTATTTTAAGACAGATTAGATAAGTATTTAAAAACATGCTACAAATGACATAATCCTGTATTTAGAGGTGGTAAGAAATATACTAAAAAATCTTTGTAAGTATTGAAATTTTACATAATCAGTATCTGTAATTCTATGATAAAGATTTTTTTTTAATTGTTAAAGACAACAGTAAGATTCCAAATGAAAAAGTCAATCAACTAGCACTAATCTGATACAGACAAGAGCATAGCTTTTTGTACCCATCAATTTATCTGAGACTTGAAAGCACTCTCTCTTTCAATTACAAAGAAAATGGCCATGCACACAAAAATACATGAAGGCTCCCCAGTTTTAAAACCAGAATTCGTGTAATATTTTTATGAAGGAAAGCAGGAGTATAATATGTAGAGACATGTAAAACTACCCCAGAAAAATCTATACATATTGATTCAGAAAGATAATATCTCTGCTAAGAGCCAAGGCATTCTATAACATAATGCTGAAGTTGTACTATAAATTTCTCATCACTATGCAAAAAATTCCTAAGTGCAGAAGGTTGAACTCTTTTGGGACAGGGACTTAGAATCCTAAATTCTCTAGCAGCATAATAAGCAACTTCTAGCCTCATCACATTAAAAGCTTTAAGAGAAATAACTTTAAAAGAATAACCACTTCAGCTTCATTTTCCTCAAACAATATCTTGCACAAGCACTAATTTCTTAACAATTTAATTAAAATAAGTTCTACCTTTCAAAGAAGTGATAAAATTATTGATATTATTTGCCTGTTTTGAGTACTCAGCTACTGCGGGAATGTGCATTATACGTAACCTAGATTAAGCTGGTTAAGAGCTTTAATAGCTGATCGAAATGCATTGTAAACAATAGCAACCAACACATAAAGCGGTACTTACAAATACTTAAGAAGCCTAGGCAGCCAGGCTTCAATTTAGTCAGAAAACTATTTGCAAGTTGCTGCCTTCATTACTTTATAAACTCAAGGACTAGAAAGATAAAGCAAGATATTTTCTGAAAAGAAATAATAAAGATGAATTAAGGAAGTTCTAGTAATGAAGAGTAGCTAGGTATGCCTCTACCAACAAGATTAATTTGAGTTATTTTTATCAGGCAGCTTCATTGCTGACAGACTGGGGGATTTCATTTGGTCAATGTCTGCAATAAAACAACATTCCACTCATAACACCAAAAAGTTTCAACCAAGCTTTCTTAAACCTTGTACCTTAAACCCACATCCTTCATATGATCAGGTTCCTTAACTTCCTTCAAATGCATTTTACCTTTTACCCTACCATGGACTCTCCTCTAGCAAATTGACATCTACTACCATTTGATACTCCTCCTGGTCTCCAGCTTCTAGTCCAGAAAGCCATAGCCTTGTCCCTCCATTCCATGTAGGTATTTTAGATAACGAAATGTGTCTTGGGACAGGCTAATCAGACATGTTTAAGCACTTGTATTGAGTCAATTGTGTTTCTTGTTCTACTTCAGGCAGACTTAATAGGATTAATTTCACTACACGACAGACAACTATAACTTTGGCATCTACATCTCAGGCAGCTAGCCTAGTCTGCCTGTAAGGTCAATGGAGAGCAGTATGCAATTTTAGTACTAAACCATCTGACCTATTTTATGAAATTCGTTTATGATGAAACTAATTGCTTCTTTGATAGGTCTGGTTTTTCCTGTTTCCTACAAAGACAGTCTAGGATAACCTGCTCAGATTAATTTTAACAGGTGTTTAAATTTTAGTTACCAACTCAATCATCACTAAAAGTCTTATTTTACACGAAACATGTAAATTCACTATGAACTCCCATGTTGGGCAAAAGCATTATCTAACACCCAAATAGAAGAACAGGCTATTACTGAAATGTGTGCTGCCCCATGGAAATAAGGGTTAGCAGTACTCAGGCTCTGCTGCAATTTTGTTGGGAAGAGGGTAGCCTCTAAGCAACAGGTAAATTCCCCATTAATTCCCTATAAATTAGGCAATTTCAGATTAGGCCTCATTCAGACCACTGTCAAAAATGACATGTGACATCTCTCAATTTTTTGTGAATACACTAATAATGCAGCACTTGCCTGAAAACTGAATGGACAGTGATTTTTATTAAATGTGGTTTGAACCTATACCAACTGCATGCCACTATGCTATCAAAAATATAAACTATTCCAGGGTGTGTTCATAATTCCTCTCAAAGATAGGCCACTATGGTGCAAAGAATCCAATACTTATGCAGCCAGGGAACAACATACAAGAAGGACACTCTCTGTACAGTGCACTCTTGAAGACACTGTTGCAAATGAGGACATTAACGATTGCTGTA
This sequence comes from Larus michahellis, assembly GCF_964199755.1. Taxonomy (NCBI): domain Eukaryota; kingdom Metazoa; phylum Chordata; class Aves; order Charadriiformes; family Laridae; genus Larus; species Larus michahellis. The sequence goes on from NC_133896.1 coordinate 206,914,329, forward strand.
ATTTCTTAAACACTGAAGAATCAATGGCTGAAATGCACAAAAGATAACTTCATTACTTCACCTTCCAAGAAGACTGTTTGCCTTAAGTGTCTTCAACTGCAGGTTGCAGAATCAGACTTTTATTTAATGTCTTCCTAGGTCTTGTGCTCCTTTTTCCTCATTTCAGTACCAAGGTACGATGCGCAATCGACCCCTGATCACAGTGAAACAGGTGTGTATCCATCACTTATAAAAGAACACCTGTATTTAACTGGAAAGATAGATAAAAGTCTAGCCACATGGTGGCGGGAAACACTGTTACAGTGCCTTCACAACACTACAAGAACCCTCCATAACCGACTTTTTCAGACCCCTATTTAAAGGCAACCATTTACCCACCTTTCTTACGGTAATCTTCACTTTGAACATAATAAATGCAATGTTGACATCCAAAAGTAACTATCATAGGAAAATAGTAGCATATAAGTGTAAAATCCCAAGTCCTACACTTACTGACAAAAACTTTTTATCTAGTTATTTACTCTTCATATTAAGTTTAACTAAATCACTTGGGGATTTTCTCCTCTAGCACTTACATTCTCTTGAAAAAGTTCAGGGTGCATTCCTCGTACAAAATGTAGAGCAAACATTAGCTGATCAGCCTGAAATGAAAGCAGTAAAAATATATTTATATGATCGTCAAAAGACACCTTTCTGCTTTTTTTATAAGTAACAAAATTTCATTAATAAAACACCTCTAATTCCATGGTAGTGACTTAATGACACATCTCCTAATTCAAAATTGCGACATACCTCTGCAACTTAGAGACAAACACTAACCCAAATCCTTTATCTAAGTACATCTAAATTCAAGTGAAGAAGAAAAACCAAGTACTTGTAATAAAGCAAACATATTAAAGAGAATCCATTATTTTTTAAACTGTGCATAAGAAATGCTTGAAGTCTTCTCATAGCAAATTTTTGAAAAAGGATTGTATAGGAATTATTTAATAATTTACTGGTTCCAGAATCATGGTGGACCGAATGAAGGGACATATGTGGCTTAGAGACCATATCCTTACTGGTTTTAATTGCCCTTGGAATGACTGACCTTGGAAACTGCCAAGAGGCTATACATAACTCAATTCACTTGAGCCACAGCTGCTTTAGACTGGATTTCCGTAACTGCAGAACTGCATGATGGCAGCCACAGCAACTCTCTGCATAATTTGTATCTCTATGGATACTGATACATAAAGTTGTTTTTTGCTGCTTTAAATAGTTCTGTTTTATTAATTCTTTCAATTACAAACCTGTATGGTACAAAGCATCCCCAAGGATACCATTAAATCAAATAAAGGACATTTCATTTTATTTTTGCACGGATTTACTATTGGTTTTGTTACAGCGGTAGGAGCAGAGGGCAAACAGGGCCCACCTAGGAATCAGGGTCAAACTGTTCACAGCACTAACGTTCTCTTTGTATTGATAAATAAAATACGTCCATGATTATAACACTGAGAACAACTGGAATGGCTGAAGGCCACACCATTCAGCTCTTTCATCCTCTCAGACAATGAATGCTCCCTGGGTGGTTTAGTATCCAAAACTTGAATGGGAATTGTTTGGAAGAACACTGACTGGTCGAGGCCAAATCTATGACAGCAACTATTTTGACAGATTAACAGAACAGGTGGGCCAGTTCCAGTGCTCAGGCAAAATTCTTGGCACCATTTCATTTACTAGCATGCATGATGTCTATGTACACACAAACACAAACATTAACCACAAACGAAATCATCTTTCCCAATTCTAACACGCTAAAAAGGTATGAACTTGTTTGAGCTACACCATTTATGAAGACACTAGTAAAGCCGCAGTGTCACAGGAGTCTTTAAAAATTTGCATGGATAAAAAGCAGTGGATTGCTGATGGCACGAGGAGCTTATTTGTTCTCTCCACTATAGGAATACAATACTAAGCTGGATGGACCACTGGTCTGAAGCTGCACAGTAACACTTACACTTGAAATATTTTCTAATCTCCGATCTGATCATTCACAGTGAAAATCTTTCCTACTAGATATTCTCCCCTCTGTGCCTTGCTTTTGAAATCTTTAATCTTTTCTGAGATATAAAAATAGCTGCCTTTCAATATTCAAAAGATGCGATGACTTATCGGAAGGCTTCACATACTCATGACTTCAAACATAGACATTAAATTATTATGAGAATATTTCATGAGAATCCTCTTGGACTTCGATAAACCAAAAATCCTTAGATATAACTGCTACTTCTGCATCCTCAGTACAGGGTTGCTAAACTAGGGGAAGAGGGGAGGAGGTGGTGTAAAATTTTCCAAGATCTCTCCATTCTCACCAATCAAACTCCATTCTTGCATGATTTGTACTACTGTTTAAATCATCTGTGCAGACCTACTATTCTTCAGCCTGGTACTGAGACAAACACTGTTCCATGTGAAAGTAAAAATTAAAATTGAAAGTGAAAGACATATCTATCCTAGGTTCTCACCAAGAGAGCAGAGGTGAGGAGCCAGAGGTGAAGCAGAAACAAGACTAGGCTGGGAATAGCCTTGTTAATTAGAAAACTGCTCTGTGGAAAAATGTGCACACGCAATCCTAATTCTGTTACATTCTAACTTTTAGTCCTCCTCATTTTGCACGTTAAATATTGCAAGTGTAATTTTTTGCGTGTACTACATGTGTACTGACATAATACTGTTTATTTAAAGTAGATCAAGTGTTGGTTGCTAAAAGTATACTTTCAAACCCAGTGCACTGTACAAAGGCCAGAAAAAATACAATCTTACCTTAAACAAACAATGACAAACATATTCATACACTGTATGTTTCAATGAGGCAATAAGCGACTTGATTCTTTCTTCAGTATTACCTGAATCCTAAAAAGAAATTTTGGCTTTCAAAAATTTACGTGGAAGTAAAAATCATTTTATGTACCCTGTAGATTTCAGCAGAATGACACAAATAATCTGGACACTTACTAGTGTGACACTTACTAGTTCTAAAAACAAATTATTGAACTCAGCGGCAGCCATCAATGAGTAGATGATTAAATGAGAAGATCATGCTGAAGCATTAAGAAATGAATATTTTGGTGTTGAATATTTTGACTAAGAACATTATATAGAAGGTAAATACACAGAGTGTGAGATAACAGTTTCTTTTTCTAACATTAATATCCTTGAAATTTCAGTTTTCACTTGGTAAAAAACTGGTTATGTATTGAATTACTGTATTTAATGTTACTGACGTTATGTTATGTTGACGTTATGTCAATGTTATGTTGACGTTAAGTGTGGTTACTAAAATTGCAGACAAACTTGGCCCAACTGAAGTAAACATTGTAGAAAATAGTAAATATATCCTGTCCTTCAAAGCTTACAGACTAAAAGACTAATTAATAGGAGAAAACTGAAAGGAAGATGGGATAAAAGAGAAAGAAGAGGGGAAAAAAATAAAGCTGAGGGAGGTAACGGGTAGTATGAGATTTATCAAAACCAAGTTCCTTTCTACCATGCTGGAATTTGAAGAGATGAAGTTATAAAGGAGGGAAATGTGGATTCACAAGCTGATTTGACTAATACCTTTCCCATGCCTAAAAGATAGTCTGGGAAAAATGAAGAACTGGATAGAGGAGAAGAAAAGAAGGAAGAAAGCAAAGAACGCAAAACCAGAATTTGTGCTTAAAATAGGTAACATAATAGGCAGGAAGAAAAGAAATTATGAAAGAGCGTTAAAGTAAGAACAAGAAGTTAAAAGCTCACGTTGTGGAAACGAAGCAATAGGTAAGGAACTTTAAAGAGGGTCAGTTCGCATAGTCAGAACCATGCCCCTGGTAATGATTGTAGCTGAAGGAAAGTTGTAAGCACAGAAGCCAGAATAAAGGGGAATCCAAAAGTGACACGATGAAAGGCTGGTGAATGCCTTTTTAAAGTGGAAAGAGAATTAAGACGGATTTTGGAGATGCTGACATAAAAGAAAATGCATTGTCACTCAGTGGGCGTTTTTAGATCTAAAGAGTGAGGTGACAAGGGATAAATCCATAATTATGTGCTTCAGTAAGAATATACTGGCCATTAGAACGCAGAAAAGTAAAAATTACATTTTTAACAAGACAGGCTGCATGCATGCTTACAAACTGTATAAAAGTAGATAAAGTTTTGATCTTCCTTCGGGTAACTGAACCAAGTAGAAATATAGGTATGTTCTTATTCTACCCCTTGCTGATAGAATTAGCATTGTTTGCAGATTAGGTCAAGGATTTATTTAAATAAATCCTTCAGTAAAGTTATAAACAACCTTGTTTTTCATAATCCACCTTAAACAAAGAGTAAGCCTGAAATTACAAATAAGAGTTACTTTTCTTTCAGGTGGCACAGCAATTTTATGATTTATATGTAATGCAAGATCATTAAAAATTCCATGTGCCTGTATTCTGAATATCTAATACACAACAGTTCGGCATCACTAATTATACATTTCATCATAAGTTATTATACATTATTTTCTAAAAGCATCCAAAGCAACTAACATATTCTAAGGATCAAAGCAGCCTGGTTCGCCTGCAGCATTAACAGCTTCAGGAAAAGAGAAGATACCTGCTCGCTTTGCAGAGCCCTTTGGAAAAGCCGCAGGAAAGCCGCCAAACTAAACCGGTACATATTATTAATTTTGGACAAGTCTGAGATAATAAAGTACATCTTGCTAGCACTCTCAGCTAAAGGGAGATAGGCGTCCCTCTCCTGTGGATAACAAAAACATACGTATGTGAAACCCAAGGGCATTACTGCCATCTACTGGTTACTGCATAAACATTTACTCGTCCGACCAAAAAAACCATTCGCATGACTCCCACTGCTTTAGAAAACTGAATTCTTTCTGATTCTTCAATTTGAGGGACATGCACTCCAGACTTCAACACCGTCCTTAGATTTCAAAATTGGAAGAAAGCATTTTTAGCAAAAATTTCTTTAAATTATGAAAAACTTTTTGGAAATTAATCCCTAGGGCACTGAGGTCTCTTTCTGCCACAGAACACGTCCTAAAATTCAACAGAAAATTTTAAACTAAACAAATAAGAACACTGAGAAAAACTCTGTAACGTGTTACAGAAACAGGATGCCAGGTGAATAGCATCACCAATGACCTAAATTTTTGCAATAACAAGGGATATACTAAGTAAGAACATCCACATGAGCCATACTGTTTGCAATAGCCAATGGCAAAAAGTCAAAACCCATTACTTGCCAATAAGTCCTTGGGGAAAATTCCTTTAATTCAAACTATTTGATTTTAAATTGCATAGATATTTACCATATATAAACCAAAGGAATTTAATTATTGAAAATACCTTCTGTACTTGTATACCCCAAATATCTTTTACTCCAAAAAATTAATTTAGTATGTTACTGATCTATACTCCTCTGGATGTTTATATCCCCTCTATATAGAAGATTAATATTTTTAGCAGGAAAAAAACAGCAGTAAAAGATTAAAATATTCCTCTACCTTATCAAGGAAACTCTGAAGTCTGTGAGATTCAGCAAGTGATTCTTGGATGAGTGCGCTACTTCCTTTAGTCTGATTCAAAGATTCAATCAGATCCTTATTTTCTAGTATATTGCCTTGCGATGTTGCAAGTGTCTGTAAAAAAAAAAACAAAAAGTAATTTATGTTACATTAAAATACCTGGAAATTAACCATTTTGGAACCTGTCCTTCTTTCTGTCCTGTACATACTTCTGAATCATTGAATGCATCAAGGGTACTAGAAAGCAAGTGGTTAGTCCAAAAACTAAGATGTTTTAAAGAAGCATGGAAAATAAAAGCCAAGAACAAACTCCAAAAATCCAGATTGCCAGGTTTGAAAATTAAGTCGCTGGCAAGCTTTTGAGAATTATTTCTAGCAGAGTCTTACACACTAACATCCCCATGGTAAATACAAATTAGGGTATTTTTTCTTTTATTTAACTACCAATTTAACCTGAAATTGGCTACTTGTAATGACTTCCTGTACCCAGTCATTCATAAATTAATTTTTCCTCAAAAACATTGCAATGTTTTTGAAGAAAACAATTTTGGTCTTATTTCCAACTGAGATGAATATTCACCATTACAACAATTTCAGTTTTGTAGTCCGAGATCCGTTCAAAATCCTTGAGATTACCCAAGATTTTCCCTGAGTTCTCCTCTGTAAACTATTTCACTTCTAATAAGAAGTGGTAAAAGCTTGACTGATTCACTGTTATTCAAGGGGTTTTACTAACCTTCAGCAAACACACTTCAATACAATTTTTTAGTCAGACAACACCACAAAACTGGCTTCTTGTCAGTTAAGTCAGTTCTGAACAACTACCTGCAGGACAGCATTTCGGGATATTTGGGGGCAGAGATTAACCAGTTAGAATAGTAGAATGCACTTAGTTCTCTAGCTGAAAAGAGTTTAGGACAAGACCATCTGTTTTTTTCAAGGAATCCGATTTTGCTATGAAGAATCATAGTGTGAGCCGTGAGAGAGCCACAGCATGTATGTCTTTACTTCAAGGCTTTTGGAAGAAAATCAGTACAGTACTTCAGATGGAATGCTAATGTTGCTTTTGGATTAACCTGAATTTAGCTAGATCACTGACATCTTTGTTGACAAAGCCTGTGGAGCATATGGTAGTTTCCACTGAGCTTTAAGTTTCTTTCTTCAGGGTCAGAGGACTCCGATTTCAAGCGCTGACAAGAATGCCAAAGTTGAAACCAACCCCAGTGTTAATACTTGGCCACTTTTTGTTGCAGATATCTTAGGCATCAATTACTTGAAATTTTGCACTTGGCAGTTCAGATTGGACAAACGTGAAAAATTTTGGAGTTCCAAGATCATGCAAAAAGTCTGTTCTAAAAGGTGGACATTTTTTTGTTGCATCTATAAACTCTCAGCTTCTGGCAGACATTTAGATACTGAAAAATGATCAGCTTTGAATATGGAATTTTTTTAGAGAACAAGCTTCCCTCTGCCTGTAAGAGAAATCTGCCCCATCACAGTTCTAAAAAAGGTTTGAGCTTAGTATTTGAGACTTAATAGGGAGTTTAATAAGGACAATAAATGTGAAAATTCAAATCACATTAGATAATTGTGTGCAAAATTCTAAAACTGAGATATTAATGGCCAGTCTATTAAAGTTAGTTTATGACTTTTTGAGGAATCTGTAGAAACATTAGCTTATGATCAAGTCCATTGTGCGGGATACTGCAAAGTTCCATGACTCAGCTACAGACTGACGGTTTTGAGGCAGCAGGTCAATCTCCCTGCATCTATGATAATTTAGAATGAAGGAGGATTTGAGGATCCATTCATATGGGCATGAAGTACAGTATCTGTGAAATCCATGACAAGATACAAATGAAAAAGAAGAGAGTCCTCTTCCTTGGAAGCCACCTTTTCTTATAGAGGTATATACAACTGTTTCTGAGCATAATTACTTTCATTAAAATAAAAAGGTTAACTGAAAATTGAGAATATTAATTTTAAATACGAAAGCAAAATGTTAACTATAAAGAATATTACAGTTCATTGGTAATAAGAAATAATTGTGGAGGTTTAAAGTTTTAAATGTCTCTCTCAACATATCTTTCCATTTTCTACTGAGAATTTTTGTTTTTTTTTTCTTTCACAACACACAATCATTTCTCAACTTGAGAAAGTATTATTTGACATGATTCAGAAGCTTAAAAATGTGGCTTTTTAAAAACTCATAATTTGAAATAGTATATTTTTAAACAAAATTTTCTCTTTTTTAATGCATTAAAAAAAAATAATGACATTTCTAATCAATCTAAACCAGCTATATCTGGCCCAACAATTCATACATTTAACTTTGACAATCCTTAATGTATTGAAATACTATAGTTTCATGACAGATGTACATATCTTATCTACTTTACTCTCCCAACAGCCCCAGGCAAATAACACTTTTATTTTCTCAAATCAAAAATTCTGAAGGCTCATTATTCCAACATTTTCACTATTTTCATTCAAACACATAACAATATGAACATTATCTTATTGATCTAACAGATATAAAAGAGGTAAATTTATTTTACCTCCAAAAGAGATTCTTCAAGCTTAGCTAACTGTATCTTCTTATCTTCTTCTTGTTGTAATAGTTTTGTCTTCTGCTCTTCCAAATCAGGCTTTTCATGCTGAATCGTTAAAGCCAAAAGCTAAAAAGAAAGGAGATTATTCAACAGGATAAAAAACACTTTAATATTTCATAAGATACATTCATTAATTATATAGCATAACATATAGTCATTAATCATATAGTAGTATATAGTCTATATTTTTGAAAGCACACTTCTAAGCGTTCATTCAGTTGCACCAGATATTCAAGAGCTTTACATCCAGGATATCCTGCAGTGGCAAGTATAACCCAGGAACTACTGTGAACCACGCTCTCATGAATAACAGCAGATGCAAGCCAGGTGAGATACTTAAGGACATCTCAAAAGGCACTGTATCACTTTATTAAGGACACTGATTCATACCCTTTTACGCTGAGACCTAAACCTTTGCACGTTAAGCTGAATCACATCTGTGTTTAAATGATTGGCAGTCTTCATAATGTATACACTGTTATCAGATATAAGAAGTAGGTGGTAGAAAGCACAAACTGGAAAGAATGGGAGTGAATTTCTTTCTAGCAAGTCTACCAAAAGCCAAACCCCTCTCCTGCCAACAGAGAAAACAAAAAACAAAGCTTTTTTTTTTCTGTATTTCCACTTAAAGATGGGGTCAGTTCACTTGGCTACATTGTATGATGTTGTTTCCCTGTCTCCAGCGGAGGGAAGAAATCCATATGGTTATCCCATGCTTCACGTTTTGAGTTATATCTTACTTATCAATATCTTATTTACATCCTATTCTAAGCCTCTTGATGTTTGGAAAACAGTGTTTCACACCAAATAAAGAGGGTTTTTCCTTCCCTTAACTTACCTCTTTTCTTTTTTTGGTTTCATTACATTTTTCCTATGCACAAAGTATCTCTCTAACTAGGACACTGGAGAGCAATAACAGGAATGGTTCCATGGTACCATAAATGCATCTTGAACAGAAAACATAAGCTTAGCAATTAATTTGTTGCAACTGAAGTCAATAAGACCATTTCCATTTTCTCTACTGGACTCACTACTTGCTTCCATAGTGCATAAAAACAAGATTTTAAAATTTAAATTTAGTTTCAGCATCAATTTTACCATTTATATTTGTGTGCTAGAAAATATCTCCATGACCATTACTGCAAACTGCACCATAGGGCTTCTTCCAGAAGCTTGATGTTGCAATGAATGTCTGCTATAAATACATTGGTTTTATTCTAAATGCCTACCTGTCCTCTTAAGCCACTTGCTGTTGTGGTAAAGTTTACTTCTGTAACAATAGAAGCAGCATCAGGTGGAATGAAGGGATTTGGGTTCCTTGTCGATAGAAAAAGACGGAACTCTTCATTATAATCTATCATTTTTTCACCTATTTGTATAGTGTAACGGGGTCCTGTAAATAATAAATAGAAGTTATACGCACTTTGATTGGAATATTCTAGAGTTATCTGATGATAGATATATTTTATATAATATATTTTATAAATTGTTCAGAAAGAAAATAAATTTAAAAAATTTAGGGAACATAATGTATCCTGCAGTGTTAGACAAAAAAATGCAATAACATAGCACCAGCGTAAGAAAGATATATAGTGAGAATATTTAACACACCAGGGTATTTTATTGATCCTTACCCAGTACAAAAAGTATAAATGGCAAAAAATGCACTTGAAGTGAAAGTAATGCTAATGAATCTTTGAAATCTTCAAACAATGAATAGGAGAGAGAACACCACAGAAGATGCACTGGAGAATCCCCCTTTTGCTAAGAATCCTGTCACAATTTAAACATATTCATTTACATTTCCACATAGGTATACTACTCAAAACAAACTAGCCATAATTACATATTGGCTAACTAAGATGGTTCAACATTTTCTGAATGTGACCCAAAACCATCAGATTTCGTCTCTGGATCTGTTATATTTATTTGTAGAAGGTTGATGTTGCTGTACAACCATGATTCCATTAAAATATTACTTTCTATGACAATTGTTATAGAGAAAGTCTATGAAACTAAAGGTACTGGAATATCTAGTCATCAGATTTAAAGCAAAACATTCCATTAAGAAATATCCCATAAATTTGTCTTATTATAAATATATTTAATTTAATCACAGTAGGAAAGAAACTATTCATGAAAATTTCTGCTGTCATGGTTTCAACCTCTGTTTATACTCCTAATATTTTGACATTTCTCAACATGCCTGTCACAGAATCAAACTATACGTATGGCATCTCATCACTCTACTCCCACCACAGGTTTCCTTTCTAGCGGGGTCAGAAAAGACTCAAATAATCACACGACTAGAGTAAGATTTTACCTCCTAACACTAAAAAATATCCTTATATTAGATATATCCTCATCCTTAGAATAACAAGATGAAAAGTTTCAAAGTGAAAATTTCCTTTCCAGAGAAATTTCTGAGGTGGCATAGCCAGGTGCTTCTCTATTTTTAGCGCTGGGAGCAAATCAGAAATGCTCCAAGTATAAATCTCTCGCTAAAACACTGGTAGAGATGAAAATCACATACCAATTTTGCTTTTGTGCCAAGGATCAGAATAAATTTTAGGTCTATGCTGTAAAAACGTCAAACTGAAAATGGAAGCTGTACAAGGACAAATTTATTGCAGCATATATATTCACATATTTCTTAATGTTTCATTCCAAGTAATGAAAAGATGTACAGTCATCACAAGCAAAATAACGCAGACAGGTGCCCACCTCCACGTTTTGGCAAAGAGAAGGAGTTCGTGCTTGCTTGTGAAGTGACTGAAAAGACTCAAATAGTGACCCATTCCCCCTTTTCAAAAAACAGCTCCCTAGTTTGGACTTGAGCAGATCTAGCATTAACACAGCTAATTAACATGCAAAAAAGGATGTCTGAGTGTTATGAGCAATTTCCCTCAACAAAGCAGTATATTTGAATTTAATCTGCTTTCTCCACAGTTCTGCAGACATATTCATCTCCTAATTTGATTCCTTAAGTAAAACAGTTAAGATGCCTGTATCTCTGCTTTAACAAAGTTCTGAAAAAGCCTAAAAGGTAATCAAGCCAATCAGCTAGCAGGGGATGCATTCAGTTACCCAAAGACACGTACCTAGTACCATCAGAAAGTATCTTAAAAGCCTGCACAGAGCTGGCAGGGATAGTGGACGCCCTACATTCTGTTGAAGCAATATCTTGAGGCCAGGTGGGGTTCAATAAGGGACTTTTGAATGGCACTAGATGCCATTCAAAATACATCGTTGTATTTTTTTAATCCACTCAGTTCTTTTGATATCATTTCAAAATATGCAACATAATTCAACATAACTCACACTGAGACACTTATCTCATTACTATTTCTCTTTGTTAAACTTTCAACACAATTTTCCACATCAGCCTCTTTAAAGCAAGTACATCCAAAGCAGTTATATGTAGAGTTATATAGGGTACATTTTCTCTCCAAAGGAGAGTTACTGTAAAATGTAAATGGGGTTTTATGTGCCTTTCGTTGCATCAGTTAGGGAGACTCCTTTCACCAAATTCCACTATTTTGCTGATCTCTATGACCCTGCTCCATTCCAAAGTCACATCAGGGCCAGACCTGTGTGCCTTCTTTAGTTTCAGACAAATGAAAGACAAACAGCAACACCAACATTCTAAAACTCTGATTTCTAACTGCACAACCAGTTGTGTAATTTCTGGTCTATTTAAGGCCCAAGTTCCTAAGTAAAACTATGTGTTTGAAATTATTACTAGAAAGTAACATAAAATTTAAATCGTGAACAGTTGATAAAAACACCATTCTAATTCCAGTAAAAAAAATCTTTAAATACTTTTCAATATTTTTCCACTTACTAAACAAGAACATATCTCCAGCGTATTTCACGCACTGAAGTGTTAGCAGCAGGTTAACGTTAACATTGTGTAACAAAACGTTACACAATGCTAATGTTTTCAGAAAAATTGACTTTTATATGATATATATAGATCTAACCTACAAAAGCTTTGAGCAAACTTTTGTAAAGATCTTGGTCATTTACCTTGAGCAACGAGATCTTTTCTTAGCAACGGGTAAAGTACAGGCTCCACTCCATCCATTTCCTGTATAATAAGTGTTTTCCCAAATCTCACTGCCAGCTCAAGAGCAGTTAGGAAGTTGGTGTCCTGGGCAAATAAAAATAAATTCCTTTGATTCATGTTTTTTTTTAAATATTAACACTTTGGAATGAACAGGATGGCATTATACCAGGAGTCTAAATGTAAAAATCAGTAGTATAACAGAAAAATTCTGCTACAGGCATCATATGATATTTCAGTGTTTAGCCACCAGTGTTTAATTTAAATAAGTTTGATCTATTCAGCTACTGACATACAGGCAACCTATTTACCATGCCTAGCTCTCCACGTGCTGCACCAGAGGACAACAGGTCTACCATAGGTCTTGTGTCACCTCTGTCAGGTGCACCTGGAAGTTCTGGCTAGTTAATGCATCTCAATTGTTATTAGGTAGCTACGTCTCAAAACGGAATCAAGACCTAAGGACAGATTCACATGGATATTAAGATACCTAAATGCAAACTTTTGCATATAGGTATCTAAACATGCACAGATTCCAGATTCCGTTACAGTCAATGGAGATCCTAGCAATGCAGACAACAGAGCCTAAAAGGTAATCAACCCAATCAGCTAGCAATTACCCAAAGACACGTACCTAGTACCATCACAGAGTACCTAAAAGGCCTGCGCAGAGCTGGCAGGGATCTGTGGAAGACCTACATTCTGTTAAAGCAATATCTTGAGACCATGTGGGGTTCAATAAGGTACTTTTAAACGGCACAAGATGCCAATGTGTGTGTGCAACTGAACCAAGCCTCACCACCCATGTAAACAGTGACATGTAGACAATTAATCTCAGGTACATTAATCTGAAACCGAAATCCAACCTACTATTTCCAATGTAGATAATAGAATACAATAATTTGTGAGAAATTATATGTTTCATGGAATATAACACCATTTTTGGTGATGGTTATCCCACCCCTTTAAAAACTACTCTCTAAAGTCTGGAATAGAGCAAGCTCAAGCAGAACAGAATTGAAAGACCAAGAGTAAATACTGCACCTGTTGGTTAATAACTTCCAAACGTGACTCCTTCAAATGTGTCTTCAACCATTCAGTAGCCCGGAAAGAGGGGTCTATCAAAAATGGGCAAACTTTACTCTAGGGGAAAAAAAAATAAATTTTATATATATATATATCTATTTTACTGAAATATATTTTGTTTAAGAATAAAATTGAATGGAGTCCATTTTATTTCCCCAAACTAATGGTATAGTCATCTTAAAATGTATACTGATGAGACAGCAGGTTTTCATTTAAATAAAGCCTTCATTAATGTGTGGTTCCCGTACCAGTACTGTGCAAAGCTTTAATGTTATGTTATGTTATGTTATATAAAGATATGCTATACACATTGCTTTCTAAATATTGAGACTTTAACCACTGATATACTAATTATGTAAGTGCTCAGAACTTACACAATGGTCACAACACAAGAGTGACTACAGAGATGGTAGTAAGTGGGGCAAGTGAAAAGAGATCTATTCATAGCTGACACGTACATTTAAGATTTCAAAGAATCACAGAATGGTTGAGATTGCAAGGGACCTCTGGAGGCAGTCTTGTCCAAAACCCCTGCTTGAGCCTGGCCACCTATAACTAGCTGATGGCCCAGAACTGTGTCCAGACAGCTTCTGAGTATCTCCAGGGGTGGAGACTCCACCAACAACCTGGGCAACCTGTGCCAGTGCTCAGCCACCCCCACAGTAAAAAAGTGTTTCCTGATGTTCAGGTGGAGCCTCCTGTGTTTCAGTTTGTGCCCGTTGCCTTTCTGTCACTGGGTACCACTGAAAAGAGCCTGGCTCTGCCTTCTTTGCATCCTCCCTTCAAGTATTTATAGACATTGATAAGATCCCCGTAAGCCTTCTTTTCTCCAGGCTGATCAATCCCAGCCGTCCCAGCCTTTCCTCATAGGAGAGAGGCTCCGCTGCATTAATCATTTTAGTGGCCTCTCACTGGACTATCTCCAGCATGTCCATGTCTCTCTTGTACTGAGGAGTACACAACTGGACACAGGACTCCAGGTGTGCCCTCATCAGTTAAGCCCTACATCAGCTGAGTAGAAGGGAATGATCACCTCCCTTGACCTCCTGCCAATACTATGCCTAAAGCAGGATACCATTAGTCTTCTTTTCAGCAAGGGGCTGTTACTGGCTTACGCACAACTCAGTGTCCACCAGAAGCCTGAGGTCCTTTTCTTCCAAGCTGCTTTGCAACTGGGTGGCCCCCAGCACATGCTGGTACCTGGGGTTGTTCTTCCCCAGGTACAGGACTTTTTGCAATTCCCCTTGAACTTCAGAAGGTTCCTGTCAGCCCATTTCTCCAGCCTGTCAAGGACCCTCTGGGTGGCAGCTTGACCCTCTGGTGTATCAGCTGCTCCTCTCAGTTTTGTGTCATCAGCAAACTTGCTGACGGTTTAAACGTGTACTTTCAGCAATTCTCTGCTTCACTGTCATAGAAGAACACTTTCAGGGTTTGGGTTAGTTTTTTTTCAGAATCTGAGGCCTACTTTTCCCAACTGAGTGACTACCCAGATCTCAAACTGAAAGACAGGGAAACACGGACAATATTCAAGCATCAAAAGATGATGAGCACAAAAGCTTAAAAACTGTACTGTAGAAAGACATTGGTAAAATACCATGTCCAATTCCAGTTTTAAAAGGATGCTGAAAAAAACTGTACACAAAAGAAAATTATTTAAGCTGAGGGAGGGCTAGAAAAAGCTCTTCACACACAGTGAGATTTTCAAGAGCTCAATCTATTCAACTAAGGAAAAAGTTGAAAATAAGATTTTATTATAGCATATAAGTAGCTTTAAGGGTACAAAATGGTATTTATTGAAGAGCTTCTTAATCAAACTGAGAAATAACTAACTAGGTCTAATATCAAGATGATAAAGCCAGATAAATTTAAATTGGAGAAAAGGTTGTAACGGATTTGATACAATCCTCAATCATCCAAGCAAACTACCTGTGGCAAATGGAGATTCTCCTCATAGCATTAAAGCTTTACTTTCTAGCAGATCTAATAAATGACTATAACTACAATATTATGTACATAATTGTGCAATTGTATATGTATACCTATTATATATTATATATATAAAAAACCATATGATGAAACTGAATCATCATTAGAAACACGGTAGTATCATTCTTTTCTCAAGTATTCTTAGCTACTGGACTTAACTGAACGGCATTCTGTATCCTATCACAGAGCTAATCTGATGAAATCTGAGGGTTTAAAATCGATGTTTTGAAAGGTATCTGCATACAGCCTTATCCTTTTTCTGAGAAAAAAAGTATTAGAAATGATATGTCAAAGTGAACATATATAGTACATAATCTTCCACTGATTGTATTGGTGTTAATGATTATTCATACTTCAAGCCTGAATAGACCGATACCAGGTTTTGTCTGTTCAACCTGTGAAAGAAAATTCAAAAAGCAAAAAAGAAAAGCCTGTATTTTCTGTAACTGTTTTTTTCATTTCACTACAGAATACCCAGAGTTACATCAGAATTTGTTTCTCTGCATGTGTTCTATGGTACTAATAAAACAACAGAAATGAAACAGTTCAAAATCCCAGAAAGATGCCATATTCCTGAAATTTGTGGAATTTGAAACACTTCCAAGACAAGACAAAAAAACAAATTTACCTGCAAGATGACAAGAGCATTTTCTATTGAAAGGTCATCTGAAGGTAAACCTTCACTTTTCCAAACTAACTCCTCACTTTCTGTACACAGGAACCGCCGTAAATCGAACTCTGATAAACAAAAGAGTGTAAGTTTGTGCTAGTATTCACAGTCTGCATAATTTTTAAGCATTTACCACTCTATATACAGTGGAGACTGTCTAATGCAGTGCAAGTCTGTAAATTTCCCTTAAATGTATTATTTTATTGCTTGAACTTATTACTATTAACTAGCTGATGTTATAAAAATATTTAATGGTGTTATTAATACACATAGATAAAAATGATTAGTGAATAAGCAGGAGCATTCAGAATGGACTGGCAAATTTACAACAGTTAAGGTGAACATGTTCATTCACGTAAACCTTTCTTTTTCAGCAAGGACTATAGACCTAAATCTTAAGAATTTGTAAGTATTTATAATCTTAATAATTAATAGAATAACCCTAAGAAGTAGTCTGTATATACAAGTATTTATTGTGCAAGAAAATATTGTCACTTTTCATTTGGGAACACCAAGACAACTGAGACTGTTTATTAGAAGTCACTGGCATTTCCCACTTCGTCAATCAAGCTTAATTACTTACACAGACACACAGACACAGACAGACACACATACACAAAATTACTTTCAAGGCCTGCTGATTTGGTCCATTCATCCAAGCTGGTTTTCCTCTGATCCTCAGGAGCCGCAGAAAGATAAGTAATAAATGCAGCTGCTAACTGAGCTCTTTTAGGCAACGTAGCCAGTTCATCTGTTATCTCTGACACCTTTAAAAAAAAGTACAGAATGTATAGGTGTATTGCAAACAAAACCTATGTTAATATTTCTCATCAGTTACTAAAAAGTCGGAATTAAATTTGCCTGCCATTGAGAATATAGTTCAGACTGCCTCATCTCGCATTTCGGGTATCTATACCTAGCTAGCTCTGGGCCAGAGCACGGACAGATGTTTCTGAGAATTTAGCTACTAAAAATCTATGAATGTGATGAACAGTTCACCTTGTCACTTATAAGCAACTGGGTAAACAGTATTATAGTAAGAAAAATAAGAAATATGTGACCCTAGTCACAGTCAGCTAGTGAGTATCACTTACAATAGGTAGACAGATACTAAGTACTGTATGTTTCTATTATACTTAAAAGCGTGATTCACTGCAGGCTTACATGATAAAATACATTTATCATATACTTTCAAACAATTCATTTGCACACATCACCTCTGCTTTGAAACGTTCCAATATTTTGGAGAAAAATACAGTGTATCAAAATAATATATGGCTGCCATAATTGGTTTGAAAGTACCGTCATTTTTTTACTTTAATCAAATTGGTATTTTAAAAAAAGCTGATACACACAAGCAAAAAAGCAGCCTTTTATTACTTCCTCTGTACTTTAAAGGGAGATGAATACTGCTCTTTCACAGTCCTCTATAAAGGATGAGTTCCTGACTATTACATCTGCCAGTTCAGTCTACAGCATACTGTTAATGGATAGTCTGAACTTTCTAGAGAGGGGTAACGTACCAGAGTGAAAAACTGTGAGGAATCACTTTTAGAAGTGTTAAACTTTGGAGTTCACATATACCCAATCCTTACTATAGCAGATGGAATAGCTGTAAAGCTACTTTCAGAGGAAAATCTTCCATTTCTTTCCATCATGCACATCAACCTCCAGGAAGGATTCACCTCTGGTCCTTTAAAATGCAGGCATTTAGTCTAACTAATTGTTTAAGCTTTTTTCAGTGTCAATGGAGAGACAAGACCATGTCTCCCAGTAGGAATATTTTTCCCATTTTAAGATACCCAAGAAAGCTTGGTATCACTTTCTGGAGGAGATAGCTATTTTCAGCTTTTATAGATCTCAAAATTTTCCTTTCTGTTTCAGACTGAAGAAGGGCTTGCATGTCCAAAGGCTTGCCAGCTTCTCCCAAATACATCATTTGAGCAAATGAGGCATGCTCGCTTTCTCTACTTTGGAAGCAGAAAAGTTTCAAACGCATAAGTGAAGACTTCAAAAGCAACCCACCATTTTGGGTAGGTCCACATTTGCATTTCCAACATCGATGCCATAAAGGAGGCATGTTTTAAGATTGTGATTGTTTAATGCTTTCCCGAAATCTGTCCCTTTTGATTGTATCATGACTTGGAGGGTTCAACTGTTGACATGTTCAGCCATCATAACAATTACATTATTATTGTGATTGAAAAACGTTAAAGAATGGTGTGTGTTCTATATTAAATACTGGAGCTTTTTACACATTCTGCAGCTATGTGATATAGGTAAGGTAACTTGTACAGTGAAGTAAAAGAAAGTTTCCAAAGGAAGAAAAACTTTTATTTCTAATGAGAAATCAAATAACTATACACTTAGGAGACATACAGAATTGCAATAATTCACATTCTCCTAACAGTGCAAAAACTGTATTTTCAAATTATGAGCTGTAAGATATATTTATTAAAATTTTCACTCACCTGGGTGCTCCATCTTCTGTGTTCCCTATCGAGTTGATTTATCAGTACCTCTGCAGCTTTCAATGTTTTCTGAGCTTTACTTAGTTCTGCTTCAAGTTTTGCTGCTTCTGTTGTTCTACTTTGGAACCTGTAAAACAACCACTGTTTGTAATCGCTATCATGAACCACTAAACTTATAGACAGTTATTTTGAAAGCAGTTTACTTGAATTTGTCAGGAATTCCTCCCTTATTGTTCATGAAGAACACAACTACATTTTTTTTTCATACTTTCTGCTTCTAATTGGCAGACTTTTAACTAACAAAATTTAGATAGATGTACAGGTGAGATTTAAAAATACGTTTGCAATATAGACTATAATGTCTGAAAATCATTCCTTCTTCTACTTAAACAGACTGACTTGATTTAAGTGCTTGTATTAAGTTTTTTTCTGCACCTAGTCAGGACAATAGCAGGTTCAATGGCATACTATACATTCGTTAACTTTTTGGTAAATTTAATCTGTCAGAATATTGCTAATTCACACGGATGACTCCAGTGCAATGTACAGTGTGCTATTTTGTAAACTACTACAAAGTAAGAACGTGCCTCAAACAACAGGAAAGGTTTAGGTATTATTTTTCTTATTTTTAATATCTAATTAGCTTATTTAATATTTAATTAAATTAATGCATTTAATAATCCACCTTTTAGAAGTAATATATTTAACTGTAATATCAAGTATATAGTATCTAGTTAATCTAAGACATCACTATATAGCTGAATGACAAGAATTCTCCAATATTTTTTTTTTTTGCAGACTACAAAATATGACTTTTAGTAATATGCACAAGTGCGGGGTTGTAAAGTATCTCCTATACTAACTACATAACAGAAACATTGAACTAAAAGACTTGGATTAAACAGAATTTGGACAAAGTATAAAGGTTCACCACAGAAATTCTCATGCCACTGTGAGTCACGTACTTGATGAGAGGCTAAGAAAAAAAGGAGGTACCTAGCTAGCTAGCTCTCAGAAAAGTAGGCCATCCTAAAAGAAAGAGAACTGCCTTTATTCGAGCTGTGATCAGTAGAAGTCTTGTACAGGAATTTTTCCAAAGTCCAAAGGAGACATTAAAGTTCCCTTAGATTTAAAAGGTGAGAGGCATACTTCTTATCTTTGATGTCTACAATGTCTACACTGAAGGCTTCCAACACAGACAGTAGTGAGAAGCAGGTACCTTTAAGGAGCATTTCCTCTGATCGATGAGATGAACTGTACTCTTACAGTATTTATTTATCTCCAATGAGTGTATAGATAGTCTAATTATCTCTACTTCTGACGTAAATATCTTGCAGAGCAGGGAGTTACATTTGGTTAGATAAATGTTATTATTCACACTGTAAAATCATCAATGTTTTTATTTATATCTTGAAATAAACAAAACCAACTTACTTATCTTTCAGCTCTGATACTTTTTGACCAACAGAGTTCAGAAGATCTTCTAACTTCTGTTTTCTGTCTTCAGTTTTCTTGAGATTACTACAAAAATGGAACATTTATTTTAAGACTACGGATCCACAACAAACAAAAAAAAGTAAATGTAACAGGAAAGTCATTTACATAGAGATAGCTCACACACAGTTCTTTCTTGTGATTTATATTAACAAACATCTCTTTTCACATGTAAAGTTTTGACTACCTCTCATCACATAGCTTTAAAAATTGAATTCTTTGCATTCTTGCGTTCTTATTCAAATGCATTCAAATATATTCTTAAAGATCAGAACAAAATCTTCCAATACAGAATTTTAAAACCTGGCAAAACAATCAGTATAGATTCCTCGGGTTATGGATGGTCATAAGACTATGTCACATCTTTTTGAGCCTAAGGAGAAACTGATTATGCTTGGTACATGACTGAAAAAAAAGGAACTACGCATCTCATAAAATAGCATGGGGTTCACTGACAGAATACATCTGAAGCATATCTGAGATGTTTGTTTCTCCCTGACAAATTTCAGCTGAGACAGGTAACTTGTGATTGGGCAAAAAATATCCAAGGCATGGCTTCCAAGAAAAACAAAATATTGCTCTTTTTCTGTCTCAGCATGAACCTTTTATTACCTATGGATAAGGTACGGTTTCTTATATCTTTCGTTTTTAATAAACTTCAATTCCTCCTTGGCAACTTTAGTTTCACCCACCACTATTGGAATTAAGAACATTTATTTTCTAACATTGTCTAACTTACGCTTCCAAGCCAGACTTTTCTTTTTCCAAAGGCTGAATCCGTTCTAGGACATGGGAATACTGGACATTGGCATTCACCCAAGCTGCTAATGGAGCAGCTGCAGCACTGGCTCGTTTAGCATTCTGAAAAAATCAGCAACAGTTACAAGAAAGTCCTTGAAGTGTAATGCAGATGAGATAAATACAGGAAAAATAACTGCAACAGATTTACGAGTTATCAAATTAAATATGCCAATTAGCCAGCTCCTCTACTGAACTGATCTTTTAAATTGTTGCTAAGAGATTATATTGTAGGCCATCAATCTGTGTAAAAAAAATAATGAGTGTCTTTACAACTATGAAGCTTCACTGAAGTTAAGAAGTTTTAAATTAATGCATAATTTATCAGTGTGTTCCTTCTCAGGGAACTAAAAGTTTCCTTTTAAAAATAAGGAACTAGTATTTAAGAATCCATTTTTATAGCTACTGCCAAAGCAATTCTCAAATATCACCCATAAATTTAACCATGATTATTCTCCCTTTTTTAATTAAGTGTACTGTTACGACTCTTACTGCTACAAGGAGGCCAGAAGGGGCCAGTTAGAATTCCTTGATCTGAGTTCTAATTTACACCAGTGACAAAAATCTCTAGGATCTTGGCTCCATAAAGACTTCTCATCCCACCAGCTCCTCAGTCACCAACAAAATTCTCACTGTTAGAGACAGTACGCAAAATAGTAATCTCCGCTTTTATCTCTTTATATTGACAAATTCTGTGAGCAGAATTCATCACTTTTTCTCTAATTTAAGTTCATTCTAACAAATACGTTAGCAAGTCAGACAATCATGTCTTTTTTCTTTTTGTCTTTTTTCATTTTACATAATGCAATCAGGAATTACCTTTGGATCAAAAGATGTTCTGTTTTTAGAAAGAAGTTCTTCAACACTCTCTCGTATTTCTTTTGGAATATTACGGGCATCAAAGGTTGCTATGTCCTCCCTCACACCTCTTTTGGCCAAGAAACTGTAAAAAGAATTAAATAACTAAGTAAAGAAGAAACAAATGTTAAAGGGGTTATTTCCAAAGAACACATTACTCCTGAATATAATAAACAGTAATTTACAATATGAAATACTTTCTAAGTTTAAAGCTTGAATAAAATCCTCACCTCTTCATGCTCACCCATGATGTATCAAAAATCCCCATCAGCCGTAAAACTCCTTCTAGTATGTCTCTGATTATGTCAGGGGGCATCCGTAGTGACCGGATTTCTGACAAAGACTCTGGCTTTATATTTCCAACTGCTAATTTAGCTTCATTAACCAGTGGCTTAAAACAAAGGCACATTTTAAAAAGACATGAGGATACATGAAACTGAACATTTGCCATTTCAGTTTTCATACAATTTCTTGTTCTTTTTGCATATTTTATTACTTAACCAACTGCCATTGATAGCTATTCAAGTGCACAAGTTATTTAAAAATTGTCATGTGTTTATTAAGTGATAATAGATATATTTCCATATAAAACATCATATTATAATCCTGACATTCCCTAACTTTTTATTCAGCACTGTAACTCACAACCATTATATAGATATTAGTATCAATCATGTTTTTTGCTCTTTCATTGCTTAAAAGTTCATTGTTATACAGCTATTTTTTAATAATGGTGCTAATTATTATTTTTAGGCATGCCTGAGGATATCTTTGTAAAGATATGTAGAAGTACAGGTCACAAAAGCTTTCTTTTTTTCAGTAGCTAAACAAATCCAGACAGCCTTCGCCCTTATCAATAAAGCAACAAAATGATAAGAAAACAGAAGAAAGTTAAAGACTATCATTAAAGACTCTGCACACTTTGCACATCCTTCATATTTATCAAAGACCACAGAAAGGGATTTACGCTACTCCTGCAGTTCTATGTCACTTTCAATACAAGGATATAATTCCTTGGCACCTGTGATATTTAACAGGGAAAAAATTAAGTTGCTGTACTTTTTCCTTATTCTTTAGTACAATTTTAAAACGGATGGGATGAAAGACAGAGACTAAAAGCAATGACTGAATACACATACTTCTCAAAAAACCTGATGCTTAATGGCTATAAGGTCTCGTGAGCAAGCAGTTTGCTACAGTGCCATTAGGATATATAATTTTTGGAATTTAGTAATAACTGGAAATTATCTGTAATTAAACTATTTCCATTGAACTGAATAGTACCAAGCCCTATGATACTCCAGTTTGACCAAGGCGGAGTAATGTAGTTAGTCTATGTAAGATATTAGTAATTGAAAAATATTCCATAAAATTTGCAGAACCCAGCTGTAGACAATGGCAGCACAGAAATTGCAACTGGAGGAAAGATTTGGCCTGAAAATTCTTTCTGTAGTTAAGATCTAATAGAACACAAACGCCAAAATGACAATCTAAATCTGACAAATAGAATACTGTTTTCTATGCATAAAAGTTTTAATACCAAAATAACTTAGAGCAAAATTTAAGAAATGCAGGGATGAATTTTGCAGAACCATGGCAATGTACAATGCATGGCAGTACTTGAGTAAGTCAAATAAAATCACAGTGTAAAACATTACTTGTCCTTCTCATCTCTTACCTGAACCTCCTTTAGTTCATCTTCAATTTTTCTTTTTCTTTCTTCTATTTCTGCAGCCTCTTCTGCTATCCGGTGTTTTATTTTTTCCATTTCTGTTTTTCGCTCACTTGCACTCTAAGAAAAAAACCAATACCTTTAGTTTTCAAATTTACACAGACTTTATTCCTTTAGGTGTCTTATTTCTTTTAGTCTTGATTATAATATAATTTCCACAATATCGATTACAATAAAACATCTGAGACTATTTGATACTAGACAGGTTGATTCAATAAAATACATAAGCATTTGGCTTAAGCTTATATTTATGTAGCTAAATTATTATATTACTTAGCTTTCGCTGTGTCTCCTTCCCTTTCTTTACCACAGACAAGATCTGTACCTCTGGTTTTGAGGGTCATTATGACCTTTTTTCCTTGCTTCTGATTTCCCATTCCTTATCAAGATGTCAGTACTCCTCTAAAAGGGTAAGAGTGGCAGCCTCTGTAACATTCTTACTACATTTGAAAGTAGTAGCTTCCTACCATTGTATTTGTAGCTGTTCATATTTCTATTTCCTTCATGATACCACTAAAAGTCTCCTTTTCTACAACATTTATAAAAGCAGCAGTTGTGTTGGAACTAAAGCCTATTAGCCTAAAAATACTAATACATTATTTACTTGTAAATTTGTGTCTGTAAGGTTACCTGTCTTATGTCCTACATATATATTACAAGCTGTTTGGGTTTGCATCTTTTTTTTTTTTTCCTGGATTTGTGTGATGTGTGCCTGCCATGCAGCAGCTATTGGCCATCTCCAGAATCCCTAAGCACTTCAGTACAACAATAAATATCTACTACATGAAACAACAACAAAAAGGACCTTACATATCCTAAAGTTTACAAAAAAAAACCCCAATGAAACAGGGACCACCAATACCAGTTACAAAACAAATAATTACAATAATATTCTAGGCTCAGTTCACCTAAAAGATACAAGACAACCAAGCCCAGAGTTTATGTTTTTATATATTTTCCTGTATATAACACATTATTATAACCAGCAGTTGTCAAGCTGAGTTAAACTTGGAGCAGAAGGTAACACACGTATACAAGCAGAAAAAACCTTGAGATTAATAATAATCTTTCTGAGCGCTTAACGCAAGCTATAGAACGGCATGTCACTGAAGATTACATTCAAATCCATAAAACATTAACCACATAAAACTAGATCAGACATTTCATGCAAATGTACATGTACTGAATGACAGGTCTGAATAAGAAAACCTTAAAATTCAGTTGTAGGTCAAAAGCCTTGCTCTGAAAGAAGATTAAAAGAGTCTGTATGTATTAGAGCCCTCTCTCTTACATAAACTAGAACATTTGAAGTGACATTAAAATGTTAGAGGGCACCTATACTTTATGCTAATCTAAATAATCAGAATTCTTCTGTAATTCTTCTGATGTCAGTGGGCCCATCATGTTTCATTGCTTTTGGCCTATTCTTTGATTTTGTCCTACAAAGTAATGTGTGTTACCCACACAACCTGTAACTCTACTGGACAGCAGCAGAGAGATCTAAAACAGAAATCAGGGAAAATGGCATAACAAATTCTTTGAGGCCAGCAGTGAACACACCAAGCCAATCATCATTATTCAAATTCATGTACAGTAGGCAGATAGAGCCTAAAAGTCTTAAAAATTGCCAATGGAAGTAGACTTATAAAAATGGGAAGTAATGCACCTTTAAAGCACTGTGAACCAAATGGTTTGAAAAAGCAAGCATCTACTTTACTGCATACAGAGAATGTCTTTGTCGTTCAGCTTCTTTATTTAAGTTTCCGTCAGATCGATCAGACTAAACCAGTGACAAAACAAACAGTGCAGTGACAGCAGATTCATTACGGCTTATCCTACATTTATGATTTCTGAAAGTATCAATGTAGAGATCCATTTTCTGCACAATGATTTCATTTAACTGAGAAAACACTACTAAAGAAAACTGCCTCCTCAAAAACCAGAAGCTCTACCTCTGAGCTGAAGAATAAAAATTCAAGGAGTGATGAACACACAGATATTATTTAACCTTCTTTGAGGTTAACTTCAGAGGATCGGATCTCATGAAATACATACTTTCTAACAGTCCACAAATTTAATTCCTGGTATTTGTTACTTAAAATACTGCTACTTGTCAGTTGTTTGTTTGTTTGGTTTGGTTTGTTTGTTTATTTTTCTATCTATAATAAACATAAAATGGATCAGTTTGGATTTATGATGTTCTAGGAAAACTTTCAGACTAAACTAGAGCAGTAAATATGGCTCAGGTGAAAAACTTGCACTGATCTTTTCCTACTCAATCAGTTCAAATACGGTACTCTGTCCTGCTCAAAGTTTATTCAAGCCTCAGGGCTTATCCATTCCCTTACGAAAATTATTGTAAAAGCATCAGGTTTTGTAACCCTTGAAAAGGATACAAATCACAGGCAGTTATGGATACCAAAAATACAAAAGCATCTCTTTTTTTTCCACTTTTGTTGTGATTGTATACAATACCTGCATAGATACTGTAATTTCTTGAAGTGCAGCATCAGCCTCATCCTGCTTCGTTTTGAGTAAAATGCTTTGTTCTCCAGCTTTTCTGTTCAGTTCATCTACCAGGGCTTTAGCTTCATTCAGCTTTGAAACACCTGCCTATAAAGGTTTATAATGAGCAGTTATTTAGCAATGAATTTTCAACGGATTTAAATGAAGGTTGGTTACAAACAGTGTGCACAAACTAAGAGCGATGTAGACTAATATTCTTAATTTTTTTAATTTATGTTCCATATTTTCTCGATATTATTTACATTTTCGTAGTACTATTTAACCCCAAAATGAGATTTGACACTTCTAGATGTGTCGCCATAAGACGTATTACTACATAAAAAAAGCTGAAAACAAAATTCTCAAAATAACAAACTTTTAATGGACCAGCAACTAGTACATAATCTTTTTCTCATTAATTCAATAGCATTTCAATTAACTGATATTAACTCCATATAATTATATCTCCTCTAAAAGCAAATCTATCAAAATTAAACAAATGGAAACAAATCAGATTATCCTATTTCTGCATATTTTTACGTTCTCTAAAGAACATAGATATACATAAAGCAAAGCTTCAATTATGCTTCAGATTGACTATTTTCTTTCTTCACACTTTCTAAATTATTTATTCTACAGTAACCAGGTAACAGAATTCTTTCAAGATAAATTTGGAAAAAAATATTACCTGGAAGATGTTTTGATTTAGGATACACATCTCTAATTTTCATGTAAATCATTATTTTTATTTAACCAGAGCATTTAACAACTAAATGAGTGTTTGTCAAAAGCAAACCACAGCTACTTTCTAAATAAATAAAAAAGCAATTTCTATCATTACAAACGTAAATCTTCTTAAATTGCTTACTACAGTAATGGAAAAATATTGTCAGGCAGAATAAAAACAGATTAGAATAAGAGGCAAAGAAGTCATTTGGTTTTGACAGATGCTTTAAGAAGAAACACAGCTTTGCAAGTGTGGTTTAGGAATAGCAGCAAGGGTCACTGGGAAAAGGAGCTGAAAAAGAAGGAAGGGTAAAGACAAAAGTTACATGTCCTAAAGGATCATACAGATCTTTCCAAAAATATACTGGTGGGAGCAGGGAGGGAAGGAAGTATGACTGGAGAGATAACAAATGTGTTTCAAAAATAAGTATGTTATATGTACGGAACAGGAGTAAAGTGACATCTGTGAGGTGAACTGCATTTGGTCTAGAATTGTCTAAAAGTCTGATGTGTGGAAAAGGAATTTGAAATCAATTCCAAAACAAAAATTGAGACAAAATCACAACAGAGGGAATCTTGGCCAAAGCTACACAAGAGCACCATGAGATAACATCTTGTTGAACTAGAAGGACACAAGAAACGCACAAAGCAGGACGTTGCTGTAGAGATATAAAGGGGTGGAATATGGAGCTACATGGGGAAAATTTATACAAGCAGAGGCAAAATTTAAATTGATGGAAAGATGACGGGTTGTTTGCAACACAATTCCAATACATATGGGTGAAAAAATCTAAAGTGCTTTCAAGTACTTTCTACTCTTCTAAGAAAACATACCCAGTCTGATACATTCTCGAGGAAAAATATTAACAAAAACAAGAAACCGCTCTTCACTCTTTGAGGCATCTGAACAGAGATGTGCATTAAGATTCATACTATTTCTCTCCTGAAACCACAGGATGAGCATATACCAACAGAGGACACCTCACACAACCACGTTAGCAGCTACAGCCCATTAATACACAAGACATTTCCAAACGTGAGAGTATTTTGAAAAGCCATATGTTAAAAATGTTTTAAATGCATACCTGCAAGTGGTTCTGCCTTTTTATTATCTCTCTTCTTTTACTGTTATTGATGGTACTGTATATATGAAGGAATGTCATATACCTACTAGGCGTTGCTCCATACATTTTACATGATTCATGGATTGCCAGAAATGACTTCAGAAAATCAGAATCACCTGTACAACATAATGTGTTACATGGATAATAACATGCTCATTCTTATCTCACATTAACTAAGGAAGAACAACAGAATATGTTTTTTTGAGATATGAATTAAGGGCATTCAAAATACCACAAAGAATATACTTTTTTCATAGTACTCTTAGGGAAAAAACATGTAATTACATT
This sequence comes from Larus michahellis, assembly GCF_964199755.1. Classification (NCBI taxonomy): domain Eukaryota; kingdom Metazoa; phylum Chordata; class Aves; order Charadriiformes; family Laridae; genus Larus; species Larus michahellis. The sequence continues at coordinate 206,942,293 of NC_133896.1, forward strand.
TGAAATACATATTCCTCAGAAAGAAATAAACTGAAATTGTTTCAAAGCTGTAAAAAATTTCATTGATGTTTGGAAAAGCAGGGCTAATCATAAAATAAACTTTATTTCCACAGAAATTAAATTTGAAAATAGTTGGACATTTTTAGAAAGGAAGTCTATGTGTTTATGTCTTCTCCCTTGTCTCCTATGACAGGTAGACTAAAAGGTTTTTCTGAACATTCCAGGTCTTTCAGTTTGTTTAACAGTTGCTCAAAAGAAGCTCAAAGATACTATAAAATAAATGTTATTACCCCACAACAGAAAAAAAATGCTAAACCATATCTACGTATAAATGAATGTCTTTAATAAGTACTGAGGCATAGTTTAAGTACCATGATCCAGGATAAAGACGGATGGTAGCATGAACACTAAATCCTAAATTTGGCCATTATTCTGATGGGCTGGAATGCCTATTAAAAAGCAATACAAACAAGAAACCCCAAGTGAACCACTTACCATTTTATACTCTGTTGGCTCTATGGCTTCTAAGTGCTACTTAGACTAATGCTTTATAAAAGTGGCTAAAAGCATTATTATGTAAATGAGTGCTGTCACTGGTCTGCTAGATTATGTTTGACACCCTATTTTTAAAATGGTTAAATTTGAAGTTTTATTATAAAAACAAATAATTCTGAAAAGGGGGCATTACAAGAAATTAAAGTAATTGGATTTAAAGAACTATTAATTTAAAATAAGCAGGTCTAGGACAAGAATAATGAAAACATATAGACTGAAAAACTCTCAAAACATAAAATTTGGAGGTTGTGAAATAACATCCACATAGAAGGAAGACACAGAAAAAAAAAGAAAACAAGATGCAGCTTAATCAGTTTATAAAACTGAATATACGTCATGATTGCTTGTGACAGAAGAGACTGGGTGTGATGAGCCAGGATGTATGTTCCAGACTACTGTTCCCTTGTGCAAAACATCTGCCATGTGAACAATACCAAGGTCTATGAATACACTGGGACAAACATACTCAAATTATCTATACTATTATCGATGTCCAACACAGAACTAAGTGTTTAATAATAATAACTAGTGGGTCCCCTTAAATATTACCTGAATGTTTTTTCTGAAGTTCCTTATGTGCTTTTCCAGTCTTTTCTTGTTCATCTGAATCATATAGAAGCATTTCAGGTATCTAAAAAAATGAACATGATTTTTTGTATGAAAATTACAAACAATGAAAATTTGAGTTAACATAAAAACCCAAAGCTTCAATTTAGTTTCTCATTTGAAAAGACTGAATATGATAGGTTTATTCAGAATAAGGTATTTGGAGAATATTTATAGCATTAAAAAGATAATTCTGCCCTTCCCTGTCTGATAACTTCCTGTTCTGTCAAGGAGAGGAGCTTTTGCTGGCTGTAAGAAAGAGCAATTAATTCCCAGGGAACTCTTACAATACCACAAATGTCAAAGATGAAAAAGATATACAACTCAACAGGAAATCAGACAGCCTTAGGTACAACTGCTGCAGATACAACACTGGAATTAAACAATGACTAAGTCTAATTCTTTGAAGTCTTTTTCATGGTCTAAGAATGGGCTTACCTTCATATATTAGCAACTATACAACGTACAATGGTAAAAAATAAAATAAGTATATTCAAAGTTTCTGGCATACAACTAAATGATAAGACTCCACTTTAAAAAAAAACCCTACTGAAGTGAAAGTGAAAATACTCTGAAAAACATTTTTAACGGTGGACAGAGCTGTTCCAAACATTTTTGCCAAAACGAACTTTCAGTACAACCTGCCATTGAAACTGAGGCATGATGGGAGGTGGGGAAGCCCCGGTTACCCAGGCAGAAATGGACACTCTGTGCCATCTGCTCCCATGGCTCTCCCAAGAGAGCAACCAACCCCATGGTCCAGGCATGAAACCCATCATGATGAGTCAATGGAAGAGGACAGATCAGCTTACAAACTAGACTGAGGGGGTTACCACATAGGAGTGTTGGGACACATGATGGGATTCAATGGAAGAGCATTTCAGATTGCACAAGACTTACAATGGCTTGGTAAGGCACCCACAGGAGCTGGCCGCCACAGGGACTAGAAGGTCCAAGCCAACTGCCTAAGAGAGACTGTGAAGGAAGTCTGGGAGTCAAATGGGACGTGGCTGCATGGGTCTGTGTGTGTGTGTACATGTACACGTATGTGTCTGCACAGGACACAATGGGGAAATCCTAGATCGAAGGCCAGCTATCAGACAGACTGGGTGTCTAAGCCCAGTTACTGGCTACTGGACCAGTGTGCACCAGCCGCTGGAGTGGGGCTGCAGCCTCAGGAGCTTGTACATCCAGATGCCAGCAACTGGGGAGACCAGAGCATCCAGAGGCAATTACTGGAGGGTTTGTGTGTCTGTGCCCAGCTACTAGGGGGATCCCCATTCTGCACACGTACATATTTCCCACTAACAGACCTTCATTATGACCACTGAGAGAGAGGAACAGGATGATGCCAACAGTGCTGTTTATGTTTGTTGTGAAGGTTTCTGCTTGTGTTGTTCTGCGTGGCTAACGACACGTATATATGTGCTTTATACGTGTGTTTGTGTGTGTGCCTACTGGGAATACGTGCTCGGCTTCATCACTGGTTCAAGTTGGGGCCGTGAAGCTGTGGCAGCCTTTCAGGGTATTGGATTTAGATTTGTCAATCTCTTAACATATTGAAGTAAGATATATCTTTCTCAAACCTACCCTGTGAATGTCCTGAAATATGCAGATTTTGATCCTAAAAAGAACACACTGACTCCATTCCATCAAGCAAAACACTTAACAAAGATTCAAGAATAACATAAGGTTTACAGTGTAACCTTAGATCTATAGCAACTCATATACACACATCAAACCTATTTTTAAACTAGCTGTCAAGAACACTAGTGACAGCAGATACCAGCATAATTGGCTTTAACATTTTGCTTGCAGTCTGTTTGTATTTTGTTCTTGAATGCTGTGTTTGTTCAGAGTCATAGTACAAGTCAGCACACAGAGAGAACAAAAATAGCAATGCTAATATTACTTAAATGTTCTGTAGAATTTTCTGTCTTTCTAGGACTGCACAAATGGATTAAATAAGCACAGTGACAATTATTCCTTCACAATTTCAAATATTTTGATCTTATTCAACAAAGCTCAGTTATTTTTGGAGATATTAATTTAAACAAGTCACAGTTTTTAATTAATGCAATTTACCTTTTTCATACTGTTTTCTGACCAGGTTTCCATCCACAAAACCTGACATTTCTTGTAAAATGCTGGATTACTTTCACAGTTTATTGTGAAATTTAAATTGGTAGAATCCATGATCAAGACAACATGCAGATTTTGTTGGATCCCTAAGAAAATGCAACATATTAAATATTCAGTAGATAACAACCTGACTACATGATGGTAAGTTTATTGCAAATACAACATAATTTACTGTCCTTCAAATACTTATCACAACATAATTTATAAAAAAATGGTACTGTTACACCATATCACACTAGGGCAGGAATGTTTAGAAACCGAACTTAAATTAATTTGACATCATGGATTCTCACTATGAATATGACATTGTTTTGTTGTTGTTTTTTTTTTTAATTTAGAAGAGCTGACAATATTTAAATCGTAGAATACTTTGGGTTGGAAAGGACTGTTAAAGGTCACCTAGTTTAACCTCCCAGCAATGGGCAGGGACATCTTCAACTAGATCAGGTTGCTCAGAGCCCTGCCCAACCTGACCTTGAATTTTTCCAGGGATGGCACATCTACCACCTCTCTAGGAAACGAGAGTTCCAGTGTTTCAGCGCCCTCATTGTAAAAAATTTCTTCCTTCCATCTAGTCTAAATCTTCCTGCTTTGAGTTTTAAAACCATTGCCCCTTGACCTATCGTAACAGACCCTGCTAAAAGGTTTGTCCCCATCTTTCCTGTAGGCCCCCTTTAAGTATTGAAAGGCTACAATAAGGTCTCCCTGGAGCCTTCTCTTCTCCAGCCTGAACAACCCCAACTCTCTCAGCCTGTCCTCATAGGAGAGGTGCTCCATCCCTCTGATCATCTTCGTGGCCCTCCTCTGGACCCACTCCAACAGGTCCATGTCTTTCTTGTACTGAGGGCTCCAGGTGGGTCTCACAAGTGTGGTGTAGAGGGGCAGAATCACCTCCCTTGACCTGCTGGACATGCTTCTTTTGATGCAGCCCAGAATGCGGTCGGCTTTCTGGGCTGCAAGCACCACTGTCAGCTCGTGTCCAGCTTTTCATCCACCAACACCCCCAAGTTCTTCTCCTCAGGGCTACTTTCAATCCCCCCATCCCCCAGCCTGTATTCACCCTGGGGGTTGTCCCAACCCAGGTGCATGACCCTGCACTTGGCCTTGTTGAACGTCATGAGGTTCACATGGTCCCACTTCTCGAGCTTGTCCAGGTCCCTCTAGATGGCATCCTCCCCCTCAGGCGTGTCAAATGCACCACTCAGCTTGGTGTCATCAGCAAATTTGCTGAGGGTACACTTGATCCCACTGTCTATGTCATTGATGAATATTAAATGGTACTGGTCCCAACCCTGAGGGACACCACTTGTCACCATGATATTACTAGTTCTCATTCTCATTCCAATATAGACCAATAGAACCAATTAGCAGTAGTTCCAGAGTCCTTGAGTATGACTGCCAACATCTCTATTCTTTCAGTGACGTTCTTCTGTTTATTTGTAAACTATGTAATCTTGTCAGTCCAAGGAAGAAAAACAAATAATTAAGAAACCTATCTGTAAATTTGTTCATGATTACTCAGAATCCAAAGGGATTTGTAGGTATAACTGACGAATAGAAGACAACTCTGTTACCAGATATATATGCTAAATAAACCAGTAAACAATGGTTTCTTCCTTCTAATTTCTTTCAACAGCAGATTTCACAATAGATTTGTAGAATACTCATGGGTACAAAATTTCAGACAGAAGAATGAATTTTAAGCTGAGGGTTTTGTGCCCTCAAATATCGCACTGTAATTATTATTCCTCCCTGGTTTTTAATAACTAACTGGAAGTTAAAAATGCACACAAAACAAGAACCATGTTAGAAATTGGTCCATTATTATACCCCTTTTGTAACTTTGTAATAAATTATAACTTATAATTCTGTTCACATACGGTATGTGAAATAGTTGAAAATTGGTCCTGTAAATCCATCTTGTGAAGCTTGATCCTTCAGAGGAGACAGCAATGGTTCTAATTCTTCTGTTTTATATAGCCCAGGAACTTCTCCTATTTCAAGAATGCATTTAAAATGTCAGATCAAATACAATGTAATTCTTCAAATTCCTTTGAATCCTCTGTATAGAGTCACCTCCTTACTTTCATGAGTATCATCCCCTGTACTTCATTATTCTTTTCATGGTATCGTGAAAACAAAAACCAAATTATAGTGATTCCATTTAATTTAAACAGCATACTTTGTTTATATTACTGAAATACACTTCAAAAACTAAGCCAAATCTACCCGAAGACAGTGATCCAATACTGCATACAAAACAAATCAAACCAGACTTTGTCATATACCAGAAAACAGAAACATGAAAGAAAGTAGTTATCTAGGTCCTCAGACACAGAGGTTTAATACTAGATGACAAGAATCTGATACTGTAAGGAGACTTGGATTTGCACCCAGAAGACAGGAGAATCTGGTGCTCTTATCCATCAGCTCTTAAACTACTGCAATTCCAAAAAACATGTAATTAGTTAGACTCAGTCCTTCAATGATCTCTCTGATGGAGGAACAAAACTAGATAACAAAATAAAGTCACTTTTGTTATTTATTATTATTATTTATCACCTCATTACTTTAAGAAAAGTGGGCTTTGCTGGTGTTCATGTAAGTAAAGGTCTCAGTCTATAAAATCTTACAAAACATTGGGACACCTCTCAATTTGAATTTTCTTAGAAAAGGGAAGCTGTAGAGTAGAAAACATTATTATTTTGTTACACTAGTACAAAGAACTCCTTTGAAATAAGTTACTTTCAACTTTGAGGACTTGAGAGCACCCGTACTGTAGGGTGGCTTAAAGGATAGCTAAGTGAACTTCAAGTCAGTTTCTCATGAACAAGCACTCTAGCTAAAACAGTGTAGAAAGCTAACTAACACTTCTGGTATGGACATAAAGTTAGAAAACATCATCTAATTCTCTCTCATTGAGCTAACACTGTGTGGTAAAAGTAGTACTATAATCTCTTTGGACTTGTCTCACCTGAAGACAGTAAACTGTTGATCATCTCAAGAAATGTGGAATGAACAAACTGATAGTCTTCGAGCAGCAATACCACCTGCTGTGCTTCAATGCCCGCAAGCTCCATCACCTAGAAGTAGGGGAGACATTTAAATCTCTGCATATGGAATGTATGTATTGTTCATAAGAGGATGATAATCTTTCCTTGATTATGTATTACATACATATTTTCTCCACAGTGTCTACACTATTATGTATTTACGAAAGATTACTAGGTGATTCAATTATATGAGATACCAAATATAAAGAATATTCTACCTAGATGTACAGCTTGGTAATGAAAACAATAATTCAAACAGACTCTTCCATAAAGTATGTTTATGTTCCAGATGCAACTCAATTATAGAGTTGTATCGCTCTTGTGTGTGGGCATAGATACAGAATTTTCTTTAGCATTGCTGAAGGTACTGGGAAACTCCTGATTCAAGGTTTGCACGTTTTTAAATAATATGTACACTTTCATCAATCACTAAAATTTTACTTGATTCAGCTACTGAATCACTGTCTGACCATAGTACAGAGAAAATAAAACAAACACAAATGTGAAAAGATATACATAAAAAAAACCTCCTCCAGTATTCACACAAACTTAGAATTTATGAAGTCCACAATACTCATAAAAACAGCTCTGGTAAGTTTTGGGTAATTACTCTAAAGGACACTATACACATCTAGACACCGAGAACTCCTAAAAATCTACTTGTTTCATTTAGACTGTTGATTTTGCTTTTCTTTAAATATCTCTTCACACAACATTTTTGTGTCCTTCAAAATTCCCATATTCTTTTATGTTTTTTTAATACACGCCTACAACACTACGAAGTGGAAGACACTGAGTGACTTACATGTTTAAGATCATTTTTGAACTGCTTCAGCTCATAGCCTCTGGAAATTTTGGGAGTAATCAGGACAGCTCCGTGCATGTGACTAACTAAAGAGGTAACTGTTCGCCGACCTACACCACTCCGTCCTGCCAAAAGAAGCGATCCTCCAGGAAAACTTAGCACTCTGTCCACTTTAGACATATAACTGAGGACTTCTTGGAACAATAAAATCTCTACCTCTTTTTTGTCTCGCCCATAATGAATAATACCCTATTAAAAAAGACAAAAAAAGAAGTGTGTTCACTAATAATAAATAAAAGCAGTAAGATATGAAAGCATCCAACTTTTAAAAGTTTAGAAAAGAAGGGCTTGAAAGCTTAAGAGATCACGCTGGTATTCATTACAAATAAATGATTTATGTGACAGAATTTAGATACCTCACATGCCCTTTACCAGTAATGAACAGATTACACTACCCCCAGCACCAGGATACCCTAGAAGTCTTTGATATATTGAAATAGAAATCTACCACTGAATTCATTAAAATTAAATAATGGACCAGAACAAAGTCTGAGCTGTGTCTCTGACTATAGATCAGTTAATACATAATTTAGAAGAGTGTTTTAGGCAGCTAATTGCTGCCTAATTGCAGATTATGGAATTTACTAGTGAAACACACTTAATAAAAGATCCTAAGATTAATTTCTGGCCTTGTTATACTTAATAAAACCTCATCTTTGAAGTCCAATGTAATTGTGTAGTCAGAAAAAAAGAACAAACTCTGATTACTGAGGCTATTGAACTTTATCATTTCCCATATAGTCTATAAGTTACAAGTCGGCAGTTAAGGAGAGGGAGTAGTTTCCCATCTACAAGAGCACTCCATCAAACACTACTAGCCTAGCAGAATTAACATGCTTGCATTTCCTCATCAAGCTCATTTTTTGTACTTTTCTGTTTAAAAGGATGCCAAATCTCCAAACAATCCACTTGTATTTCTTCAAATAAAAATTACATTTAGCAATTTACAAATTCAGAAAGTAAACAATTAATAAAACACTTTGGTACTCAAACTATACACAAACTTATATGCACATCAATGTTTCTCAAAATGTTTTTTATCAAACTGTTGTAAATCACCAAAAAACGTGACTGATGCCCTTTCACTAAAATAACCTTCCTACATGATACTTCCTACTGCCTGCCACACAGCATCAGAAACCTTTCCTCACTTGAGCAAATGCAAAAGATGATTCCTTGAATAAGAAGCAGACCCCATCCCAAACCTGGTGCTTGCATGTTACTTCCTGCAAAAAAAAGGTCTAGAATAATTGCTGTGAATCCTTGATGTGTATATTCTTTAGTCTTGTCTCACTTTTTGAATAATATCTTTCAGGTCTGTTGAGTTTAGTCTGCCAAGTGGCCTCCCATGTGGTGGTAGCGCCTGTCCTGGTGTGATGAATGCCTCTTGACAAGCTCCCCAAGTTACGTAGAAGATATCTGTGAAAATAAAAGGAAACATTTGAAAGTTTAGGCGTTCAGCTCATATGCTATCTGACTTGATCACACTGATTTGATTAGGCAGTTCCTAAACAGATGTTTCAAGTTTGTGTAGTATGCCTTAAATGGTTTACCTGACATATTGTCCAGAGCATCTGAGCCCCAATCACCTTGAAACACTTTCATCAAAATATTATCAAATACATTAATTTCTTTCATGCCAACAATTTTGTCACGGAACAAACGATGTGCTTCATAAGCAACAATTTCCAATACATAGTCTGCAGTTTGTATTGATGATCCTACAAAATTTAAGGAGAAATTTAACTTCATATATTTATAATAAATTTTACATTTCTCAAATTTTCCATTTCAAAATATGAGATTGAAAATGAGTAAGTGAAATTACATACCAGCAGGAGAGCATCAGTAAGGAGGAAATAAGAGAAAAAGTAAACATGAAGTGGTTTTTAATAATATCTTTATGCATCATTACAAGATAAAATTAAACGCATTCTATTAAACAAGTTCTCCAGTTTAGTGCCAGCATTCTAATGAAAATGAAGAAGGTGTTGCACTCAAAGTAAAAATCAAAAGACAAAATTCCAGGCAATGAAAACAAGAAAACACAGGAGACTGTTTTAAAGGAGAAGAGAAAGACTGATAACAAATACTAAAATAACAATAAATACCCAAAACAGTCTGTATTCCAAAATGCCCCTAGAGAATAAAAAGCCTCAATATTCTTCGCACATCTAAGATGACATGCCATATTGTTCATATGAAAAAGAGTATGCAAATGTCACCTTCAGATATGGCAAAGGAGTCCTTGAATGGGCTGAGATTACGCATTCAGTGATGATCAATGTAGTTTTTCTGACCTCATTCAAGCTACATTTATACCATCTGATGATCCCAGAAAATAAATGGAAAGCGAGCACAACATTCTTATCACTTTTATACTCCTTAAGCAGCCCTCTATGTAATGCTTTAAATAATGTAAGAGCTAAAACACAATAAGGAGTAATTGCTCATGATCTAGTAATAATAGCAATTTCAGAGACAAAAAAAAGATTAGAAAAAAGCCTATGCTGTCTATCTGGAAAAGCACGCAACACTGAATACCTTTATAAATTTCACCATTTCCAAAGTTAAGGAAAGAACTTCCAGACTAGACTGTAATTATCAAGCATTCCCAAATTGTGAGAATATTTATGCTCCTATATAGATATTTGTTAACTTTTACACAGACGAGAGAGTTTTCTAGGTGTTTTGTAGATGTTTAAGGGTGGTTACACTCTTCTTTTGTTAAGTAGGTCATAGATGACATGTATTAGTTATAGTTCCACAGTCACGTCACCAGGTTTATACAACCAGGTATAAAAAAACAAAGCATGACAGGCAAGTCTCTGGGAATACAGAAGACAAGACATATGCTCAAAAAACCCACAACCCAACCCCCCCAAAAAAAAACAGAAAAAAATGGTGGTTATTAGGGAGTACACTTCAAGTTCCCATAGTAGAGAATGCAGCCTCAACCTATTATTTCTCTTAATCTATAAATAGCTCCCACACATGTTTCAAAACACCACTGGAGTTTTTTAAACTTGTTTACTATATGTTATGGAATGAACTGTTAGGCGTTTTTTCCCTCTACTGAGTTACAGGCAGTGCACAGTTAAGAAAGAGTACCATATGTGAACAAGTTGCATGTGGAGTCAACAGTAGGACTGACATCAATAATAATTTACAACATTTTAGAACTGCTTTATCAATGAAAACCAAATAAGTGACTTACCACCTGCTAAATCATATCTGAATAAACCAAGAACCCACTGAGTTAGAATACATGGTGTAAAAAGGTAATGACTGTGATCATCAACTGTGAATTTCCCTCGTACCTAAAAACAGAAGTTAAGGGAGGTGGGGGAGAAAGTGATGTTTTAAAATGTAAAGGACCTGGAAATGTAGCTTTAAATTCTTTTAAAATACCAGATAAATTAGTCTTCTATTTGGTCTATATATTTAGATATTTTATTAATGCACTCTTTAGGTTGTTTTTTTAAAAGTGCAGAGATGAACTGTTTAAATTTTGTTTTCTGACCACCAAAGATTTTTTCATAATTTGAACATTTCTTCTATACCATTTTTGATGCAAACAATTGCACACGTCACTTAGGACTTTTAGTGCGGTATCATTAGACAAAACACACAATTTTTTTAAAAGCAATACCAAACATAAAATGCAAAGGAAATATAAAAGTATGAAAAAACCCAACCTAAATCAGTAATACTTAGTCACTACAACAGACTTCTTACTAACTCTTTGCCCAGAGAGGATATTTGAATTTACAACCATATCTTTAATTCAAAGAATAACTGCCTTCATCAGTTATTTGGTCCTGGTGTGATAAGTTTTAAACTTAAGATTTCTTAGAATACATTGATAATATCATATGAAACTTCTGCTAACTGGTGCATGCCAGCCAGTGACTATAAACACATTCCAGTCATAAAGATCAGGTTTCTATCGTGATTCTGTCTAGACAGGGACACACATACATTGTTGAAAGCACTTACATTGCCACAGTACCTACCCCAGTAAGGCTACGTACATGATTAAGAAAAGCAAGTACTTAAGTGTTTTGCTAGATAGAAGTCCATAAAATTTTAAGTGGGAGGAGAAAATGAACTTGTGTGTCTAAATACCTATTTTTAACAGTGTAAAATTTTAATAGGTAGTCTTTGATGTGTGTAAAGGACTCTACCCTCATATCTCTATTCATAACATCATCCATAACATCTGAGCAGATAACAGTCTTTGAAGTACACTGTCTTCTCATCCATTAAGTAGGAAAACACTACTATACACATTTTATAAATCAGGAACTGAAAGCATAGAGGGGTTAAAATGCTTGCAAAAATCATACAATAAATCTGTAGGAAAGCAAGGGCACTTACCGCTTACTCAGGTTCTCTCTAATACCTTGATAAAATTGATATCAACATTATGAGAAAGATATAAGCTTGGATTTTAATGCCGATAATTTTTTTTATTTTCTTGTTAATATCTAAAGCTAATTATTTAAAACAAATAAACAAACCAACAACTGAGTTCTCCATCTCCTTGAAAAAAAAATTTAAATTTCCATACCTGTTCATATACTTGAACCATAGATCCTGCTAGCTGATGTATTTTTGGTAAAGAACCCCAAACAGGGTGATTCTTTAGGTTTTTATGCAGTACAGGTTCCAAGTAGGCGCTATAAATAGTTTGCAGTTGGTCTCTTTCTGGATAGCTACAAAGAAAAAAAAAAGTAATCATTAAGGACTATCATTGCTAATTTTTTTATTAAAAGAGATTCAAAGTTATATACACAATTACTGAGACATTTCAATGAATACCATCTCCATCTAGCAGCAAAGAAAAATTAATGTTTTATTGCAATAGGCCACTCAGAATTTTTCTAAATACATCTGTAAAAGTGTTGAAACTTAAAAACAAACAAACAAACTTACTTCTTTACAATTTTTCTAATTTTGTAAGCAAACAGTACCTTAATATAAAGCTGCAGAAAGCAGTTTACTTAAAGCAAAATCATCCAACAGGAAACATATCTCAAACACTTCACTATCAATAGGTAGCTACAGATTGCTACTTAGCTGGTTTCTAGTGCCAAGAGGCACCAAACAGTACCAAATCTGAAGATCCCAAATTGTTAGAAAAGATGAAAGACTAGAATAGCCACATCTTCATAAAGACTAAACTGAGCAAGGGCCCTATAAACAGAGGCTGAATCTGAGTTCTGAGTCAAACGATTTCCACATACTTACTCAATTGCACAAAGACGAACAATAGAGGTTAATCTGGAGGTAAGTTTATGTCTTCCTAATGTTCCTCCAGCAGACATGGAAGCCACAATTTGGATGTTTTCTAAACCAACCCACTCCAGATTTTCATCATAAAATCCTTGATAGGTAAGAACCTTTAATAATTAAACAAATATTTCATTAAAATAAAGCCAACAAAGTATCTTAAAAAATAATAATAAAAAAACCTAGTGAGAAGTATACCATCACTACTGTTTTCTTAACTACCAGAGGTATACCACTCCTCCCAGTTTGGTGTCAGCTGCAAACTTGCTGAGGGTACACTCTGCCCTAATGTACAGATCATTAATGAAGATGTTAAACAGATACTGGCTTCCAACTAGACTTTGTGCTAGATCACCACCCTCTGGGCCTGACTGTTCAGCCAGTTTTCAATGCACCTCACTCTCTGCTCATCCAGCCCATACATCAATGGCCTTTCTGTGAGGATCTTTTGGGAGACAGCATCAACAACCTTAGTGTTGACTATATCCACTGCTCTTACTTCATCTACCAGGTCTGTCATTTCATCATAGAAGTTTATCAAATTGGTCAAATATGACTTGCCCTTGATGAATCAATGCTGACTACTGGTGATTTTCTTGTCATTCATATGCCTACTGCATTATAAATCACTGAGGCAAGCACCGTCTTTATTTACTTACCATAGAATCATAGAAAGGTTTGGGTTTGGAGGGACCTTTCAAAGTTATCTAGTCCAACCCCCCTGCAATAAGGAGGAACATCTTCAACTAGATCAGGTTGCTCAGAGTCCCGTCCAACCTGACCTTACGCATATAAGCCAAATAAAAATGGTATCTTATTTCCTGTTGACACCTACATATTCTATCAAAGTACAAAAAAACCTAATGTCAATACGGATGCAGGATGTTAACTCTGAAAATAAACAAAGCATGTATTTACTACATACACTAAACTATTTCCATTATACCGAAATCTCTTTATAAATAACAGACAAAAGCGCTCACCTGCTGTAGAAAAGCCACGAGAGTGCTTGTTCCCCATTTATCAGGTCTGGGTAGATTGATATCCTTTAAATACAAAACAAGTCTTTCACAGTCCTTTGGTCTATATACTCGCCCAGTGTTTGTACTGATAACAATGCAAGTTTGACTTAATTTTTGTAAAAGATGTTGAGAAGTAGTTTGTGCACTGCAGTGAATGGTAGCAATCTGAGTGGATCGGAGTTGAGAAAATGCATAATGAAGAAGCATCCTAAAAAAGCAAATGTGTATGTACATATAAACATAAGCAATACATAAATGCATTCAAATACTGTGTATCCAAAGATATTGTATAGTTTTTGAATTAAAATGCACATACTACACACTTTATTTATGTAACAGGTGATACATGAGGTTTGCCTTTAAAATTGTAATATTTTCCATTCGAGAAATTCAATAAAAGCGTAGCATACAGCTACACAAAACAAATACTTAGGCTAAATACCTTGTATATAGTGATCCAATCCATCTAAATAAGGAACCTAAAACAGGCAATGGGATGAGCTAAATTCAGTTGCCTGCACACAGGCATCTGGTGCCTCTGGAGATGAGACCAGATTCCTCATGTGCCTTTCAGCTGTTGCTCCCTGACAGAACAGGTTTTCCAAAGGTCCTGTTTCATATCTAAAGCCTCGTTCGGATGTCCTAGATGCACAGTGGCAGCCTGAGCTTCCCCATAGATCCTCCTAAGAATTTATATATTTGCCACTACAGAAGGTTTATTCCATTAGTAACCTAAATAAGTGATATTCTAGCAGAAAGCCAAATGATAAAACCACTATAGCAAAATATTACAAACTTTGTCAAACAGCTAGAAGTATATTCTGCTTAAAATAGGAAATATTTTTTACCCCTTTCCGCATCCTTCAGGACCCACAAGAAGAAATGGCTGCTTATTGTTAAAGTCGAGCCAGGGTCTAAAGTAATCTAAACCTCTCTGCATGTCAGGGGTTTGGATGACGGGAAGTGTTTGGGGATTACTGAAGTCATCAGCTGTTAGATTTTCAGTTTTTTTCAGCTGATACAGCATTAGCTGTCCCGTGTCAGTGTCATAATACGTGTCCAGGGGCTTCCTTGGATCCGGTGGAGATTCTTGTGCCCAACTGAAGATCTTTAAAGAAAATAAAAATAAAGCTTCTGTAAAATTCATACTCCTAATGACAAGATCTACCATTTCAAGCTAATCTAAAGAATTTTCAAAAAATAATTCTGTAAAATCAAACATTCGATTCTTCAATTTGATAGTTTTAAGGCTGCCTTTGAAAATTCAGTCATTATGCATATGCTGTATGATTAAGTCCATAACTAAACAGTAACATATTATTCTACACATATTACTTTTTCATAATATAAAGGAGATAAACTGTATTTAGTAAGACTTTATACAAACTTTTTGCATATTAGGCAACATAATAATAATCATAAGAACAAGAGAACTTCTTCACATGCAGCAATAGCTAATTCCCGAAGCTGAGTCTAACACCTTTACCATCTGCCTCGTATGTTAGAACTCCAGGATGTCTTTTGGAAGTAACTATTTCCTTCTCTCCAACACAAACGCCAAGTGTGGCTGGGGAGATAACTATCTCCAGGGACAGCCTTCTGTAGACACTATGGACCAGTATACCCACATAGTTTTCCAACACTATTCCCTAGTCCTTGTGCCCTCGAATATCTACACAAAGACAGAACCACACCCCAGCGCATACAATACATAATCTCAAAATAATGCTGTAAGAACGCCTCCCTGGTGAGGTGCCCCAAAGCCCTCATATTATTATTTCAAGCATTCTTAACAGAAAAAAAACCAACCAGAAAAATCTGTATTACATATACACAATACACATTGTGAAGATCACAATACATATTGGGAATATCATGGAACAGATTCTCCTTGAAGCTATGCTAAGGTACATGGAAGACGGGGTGGTGATTCAAGACAGCCAGCATGGCTTCACCAAGGGCAAGTCCAGCTCGACCAACCTTATGGCCTTCTATGAAGGAGTGACTAAATCAGTGCATAAGGGAACAACTACAGGTGTCATCTATCTGGACTTCCGTAAGGCCTTTGACGTGGTCCTCCACAACATCCTTCTCTCTAAATTGGGGAACTAAGGATTTGATGGGTGAACTGTTCAGTGGATGAGGAATTGGTTGGATGGTCACATCCAGAGGGTAGTAGTGGTCAACGGCTCAATGTTCAGATGATGAGTACAGGCTGGGGGATGAAGGGATTGAGAGCAGCCCTGCTGAGAAGGACTTGGGGATATCAGTGGATGAAAAGCTGGACGTGAGCCAGCAATGTGCGTTCGCAGCTCAGAAAGCCAACCATATCCTGGGCTGCATCAAAAGAAGTGTGGCCAGCAGGTTGAGGGACGTGATTCTGCCCCTCTACTCCGTTCTGGTGAGACCCCACCTGGAGAACTGTGTCCAGCTCTGGAGCCCTCAGCACAAGAAAGACTTGACCTGTTCAAGCAGGCCCAGAGGAGGGACACAAAAGTAATCAGAGGGATGGAACATCTCTCCTATAATGACAGGCTGAGAGATTGGGGTTGTTCAGGCTGGAGAAGAGAAGGCTCCGGGGAGACCTTATAGCAGCCTTTCAGTACTTAAAGGGGACCTAAAGGAAAGATGGGGACAAACTTTTTAGCAGGGCCTGTTACAAAAGGACAAAGGGTAATGGCTGTAAACTAAAAGGGGGAAGATTTAGACTAGATAGAAGGAAGAATTTTTTTTACACTGAGACTGGTGAAACACTGTCACAGGTTGCCCATAGAGGTGGTAGATGCCCCATCCCTGGAAAAATTCAAGGTCAGGTTGGGCAGGGCTCTGGGCAACCTGATCTAGTTGAAGATATCCCCGCTCATTGCAGGGGACGTTGGACTAGGTGACCTTTAAAGGTCCCTTCCAACTGTTCTATGACTCCATACACACACAGCCTGCTATAGTTGGTCCTCGCATAAAACAGTGTGGACAGAGGCCATTCTGTATGTCTTGGTGCAACACCACAGGATTGTTATCTGGGCTGGATGCACTTAGCAGCGTTATCAGTGACATATGAAACATTCATTTACTTCTGAGCTATTTCACTATAGACAGCACAGATTGCAAACATATTAGAGCAGATATTCTACTAGTGTAAATTTGCATTGTTAGAAGACAGAAAATCACTATTCCTGCTATATATACTGAGAAATTTTTAATAAACTTGGTAAAAAAGATTATTACCTCTTTTGCAAATTCTTGTCGCGATTTCATATTCAGATTGCCACCAAGACCCCGTAACAAGTTAATAATAAACTGGCCACGATCAGTGCACCCATGAAGATGAGACAGTCCATTCATCACAGTTCCAACCAAACTGGTTTCTACCACAGAGTCGTTCTGTAAATTGCAAGATGTAGATTTGAATATATTCTTAAAAATAAATTCATAAAAATGTATTCCTAAAAATAAAAACATTGCTAGCAGACTATTACTCATTGCTCTTTGACACATCACAAATTATGAAATATCTCAATACTGCTGTTGTTCTAGAAAATTCACTTGACATGAAATTATTTTAAAGCATTGATTTGGAAGTTTTAATTCCAGACTATGTACTGATGTAATTTAGGATAAGCAATCAGAACTTTCCTTACAGATTTTGAGAATCTATAAGCAATCAACATAACTGTATACTGGAAATCTTTGTCACAAATAGATTCTTTATGGATTTTGCTCTTTAGCACCAAAGGGGATTTGCAGCCTTAGGATCAGTGTCATGGTTTTCCCTCTGTATCCACCTGAAGATAATTTAAAAGTCTAAAAATCTCTGTGAGTGAAAGAAGCAAGAGGGGAAATAATATTAAAAACACAACAGGATCATATGTGTTCCCCAAGGGGAGGTAATGCAGGTCTCTCAGATACTAGCTTAACTATCCATAGCAGTGGTGATTTCTCCTAAATACTGTTTTGTGCAACATAAGCCACTTGTTCAATGCAAATGCAACTCCTTCAGATGAAGGGGAGGCAGGGAAGCATCCAGATTACTTAAGAAAATATAGCATATGCAGAACAATTATCTTGATGTACATCCCTGTACTGGGTTTGCATGGCAAGGTTTTGTAGCAGGGGGATCTACAGGGATGGCTTCTGTGAGAAGCTTCTAGAAGCTTCCCCCATGTCTAGTAAAGCCAATGCTAGTCGGCTCCAAGACAGACCCACTGCTGGCCAAGGCTCAGGTAATCAGTGACGGTGGTAGCACCTCTGGGATAACATATTTAAGAAGGGGGAAAAAAATCCAACTGCAGAATTGCAGCTGAAGAGAGGAGTTAGAATACATGAGAGAAACAACTCTGCAGGCACCAAGGTCAGTGAAGAAGGAGGAGGAGGAGGAGGTGCTCCAGGCGCTGAAGCAGAGATTCCCCTGCAGCCCGTGGTGAAGCTCCAGTCTACACTGTGCAACTTTTCAAATTTCAGCTTTTTTTTTTCTGTTATAGTCGATAACTTAAATCTAGAAAAAGAATTTCTTCACTTCTTCATTTTTTAGTTTAGACATTCAGATATTTCATCTCTTTGAAAACATACAAAGAAACGTCTGGTATGGAAAATTAAAGACAGATATTAAGTTTCACAGAAATACATGGCTTTAACTAGTTAAAATGGTATTAAATGCTTCAAAACTTTAAGTACAGCAATTAGTTTCGGAAACTGATTAGAATGGTTTCAGTATTAATCTTATGAAGAAAACAGCAACCAAAAAAGCACTGAGTTTTTTTTACTTAAAATT
This sequence comes from Larus michahellis, assembly GCF_964199755.1. Classification (NCBI taxonomy): domain Eukaryota; kingdom Metazoa; phylum Chordata; class Aves; order Charadriiformes; family Laridae; genus Larus; species Larus michahellis. Next base: position 206,960,599 of record NC_133896.1, read on the forward strand.
TAAAAACTAATATGAATGATCTCTTCAGTGTTAAAACTAAGTAAATGGATCATCTTAACAGAAGCTGAAAATGTATTGAGTTACTAACCTTTTTCACAACCCAGTTTAAAGCCTTTTCAAAATAGTCCCCAATCCAATTTTCAAGGTTATATCTGCATTCCTCTGGCTGACTTCTTAGCCAAGACTTTGTCAGAGAATTAAGATCTGTATCTTCATCACTAAGTCAAAACAAAACAGAAAACAGGATTCAAACAAATAGAAAGCATCCATATCTTCACATAGACTGGTTCAAAAGGAACAGAAAAATTCTAGGAAAAGTTCAGAGAAAGACTTTAACAAGGATTTCTAATCAATATTTGGGGTCTCTAAGGGTCACACATGAACAAAGAATCCACCATGACTCCTTCAAAAAGGCTGAGATATATTAGCCAAAAGGTTATAACAGGACAGCGTAGAAGGGACATACAATATCTAAAGTAAACTTGCTTCATAAGTATAAACAAGTAATTAAATTTCTCCATCCACTTTAGACTACCTTTCAAAAACAAAGTAGGTATATTTGCTTACTTTAAAAGTATGTAATACTGCTGTGACTTACCTCAGAAAGATCATTCCCATTCGAGATATTGTAGCAGGAGAGGCACAGCTAAGGTCATGAGTTTCAAATATAAAGTTGACATTTGAGCCAAATTGAATTCTTTCTCCACTAGGCATAGTCAGCAATCTGTTGTCATCCAGAACGGAATTCAAAGATTCAATCCATTCAGGATCAATATCACCATCACAAATTATCCATGAAGTAATATCTATTTCCAGATACAAAAATAAAATATCAAACCCAGAAAAACATTTAAAGAATATCACTCCTTGCTATTTTAACACTATTTATTACTCTTCCTTCATTATAACTTACATATAAACTCTTTGAAGATATTCCTTACATGTTTTATCTTCTGATGTCTGTTTTTGCTCTCTTTTCACAAAATTTGGAAAGTACATATCAGTGGTTTTGATTATGATTGTCACAAGAAGTTTTTCTTACCTTATGCTATGCACAAATAATAATATAAAAATGCAACTGAAAATGAACAATTTCAGTAATTTAAGCCTCCCTCACAAACATACCTCGGGGTTCTCGCACCACTTGTCGAGCACTATTTGTAAGCACGCCATCAGACCATTCTCTGGTATCCATGTCAATGTGGCCTAGCAACTGATGTCGAGGCATAGCTTTGGGATTCATAGTGTACTGTTTCACGACTTTGCCAGTTTTACCAAGTGCTGTCTTTAACATCCTCCAAAGTGTCGATTTACCTGCACCACTTGGACCTACAATAACTACACCCATTCTTTGACGTAGTTGTTCATATAATTCCAAAGCCTTCTTGATCTAGATAAGAAAAGAGATAACGGCTATGTCAAGTTGCAAATCTAAATCAATTTCCAATTTACTTTGCATGCAGTCACTTTGTTTCTATAATTTTATTTTTCGAAACGATAGGTATTTGCAGAAGTAATTAAAACTATGATACTAAAGAATATCAAGTAACTTATTTTGCATTTTAGAAGCATTTCTCTAAATTACTAATATAAAAATATCAGCCCTCTTAGGGCATATTTTTACTGAGAAGTTAACGAACCTTTAGTCACAAAACTTCATCCAGCCCTAAAATAAATAAATATAATGAGACACAGACCTGCTTGATAAAACAAAATGTTCACATATTTCATTCTTTCACTGTCCAAAACATTCATTGGAATTTCTAACCGGATTGAACAAAACTGTGTGTCACGTTCACATCTTAATTTTCCTTGCACTATTTTTCTTTCAGTTGCGCAACTGATCTACCATGCTTCAAAGACACACATCTATTTTTTTATATACGTATAATTAGAATCTAACTATTCGTTATTCTCACTTTTTTATAAAAGGTTTCTTTCAAAAGTATACAGAAGTGAGTCAAACAAATGTAATATTAATCAGTTCTAATTCAGAATAACTCGTATTGTTTTGTTGCTGTAGTTGATGTTTACCTGGGTGCTTATAATTTCCAAGTTTGCTTCTTCAAAGGCTTCTTGTAAAGCTGTAGTTAACTCAGCATACTCCACATCTTTAAAGTCAATGCCAGGAAATACATCTTTAACCAGTGCATCAAATCGGGCGCAGTCTGCAAATGTAAGCTTTGACATGGTATTAAGCCGCAGAGCTTGAACCACCATGTGACTTTCATTAACTGGAAATAAAAGCGAAGAAGCCAGATCAGTTTAAGCTGTTTTTTGGTTGTTGGTTTTTTTTTCTTGGAATATATCAGCACTTGAGCCCATACTGCTAAGACACTGAAGGTGGAGTTATAGCGCAGACTACATTCAAGTTCATGTACCACTACTTGGAAGTTAGATGCGTGCCTTACTGTAAGTACCATATATGCTCACAAATGCATTCTAGACAGATATGAGATGGTTATGATGCTGCCCAGATAGTACATAATAGCCTAATGATTAAAGCGGGACTAAGAGTAGCAGTGCACAATAAGTGCACTCATCCATCCCACACTTAATTCCCACTCATTTAACATCTAAACAACAAAAAAAAAATTATTTAAGAAATCTTAAAAAATACGTCAGCCAGTCTAGTCCAATACATTCCTATCATTTCTACCTGTCCTTGTAATTGGCTACCAATCTGAATCTAATGCCATGTGACAATTGTAGCAAACCTCAAATAGAATCAAAATGGTCTGACGACTGATGACTAATGACAGCATCAGAGGATCAACTTTCCCGACCTAAGCCAAGCGAAAACAAGAGTCTTTGAGAATCACTCAAAATCATCCCAGAATAAAGTCCTATATCTATATTCTTATCATACAAAAGCTCAATCTGGAATATGACAACAGTCTTTTGTGATCTAATGAAGAAGGACTTTCACAGATTTTTTTGTTTGTTTTCTACATTGCCTCCAAATGCAAGCCATGGCTTCTCAAAACTCCAGTGAACAAGAAAGCTGTAGTGAATGATATCTGTACAATATCCTAAATAATCAAAAGTTTGGCATGGTCAGCCTTACTTTCTTGCTTTCTTTCACTTTTCTTCAGCTGATGAAGAAGAATGCCACAGCCTCTCAAAACAGTCTTCAATGCTCGTAAACCCCAATCATAGTGCTGCTGTGGTGTCAGAAGCTCCCTAAATTTAAAAACAGCAAAATTTAATAAGATTTAGGTGACAGCACCTGAAATTTTTTTGTTTGGTGAATTAATATGCTCTTAATATGGGTTTGGGCAAAAGAGAAGCTGTTGAATATTTGTAGCACCATCTGTAATGCATTTCAGAGACATAATAAGTGACACTCTGCAATTTTCAGAGGGACTATATTCAACTGCTAATGTATTTATTATTGTCCCTGACAGCATTAAAACCTCTGAACTTTGTTCTCTCTGATATTCATACTTATAACCAAATAGTCACTTGCATTTCAACAACTTCCAGAGTCTAAATTCAACACAATGCCTGTGAGCATTCATATGCTCACATCCATATTTAGTGAGCAAACAGGGGAGGAGTACTTTGCCACCTTGAGATTATAATTGCATTCCAGATATTTTCATGCTTGAACCTCCTAATATATTGCAATATTTTTATTTTATAAGTTCAATTAGCATCTACAGAGATTTGTATGGCATAGCATTCAGATTTAAGAACTGCATTGAATGTAAAACTTTAGATGACTTGAAACGTTCGGTTTTATGTCTAGTTTTGTTTCTCACACATGGCTTTCTGCAATATCCAAGTCATAAAATATTACAGAAATTTAAAAGAAAGTATGCAGAGGTTGTATTCTTACAGTCATGCCTTGACATAGACTAGATGGAGAAGAAACAAGATGGCAGCGAGATAACCACAAGGATAATGCTAAAATAAAAGCAGGAGGGAGGAGAATTAGCAAGGCAACATGACTAAGAAAAAAAAAAAAAGCTTACCTTGCTAGATTAAAAATAGCCACTAATTTTCTACCAAGTGTTTTAGCATCCTTAAAGCCTTCTGAATACAAAATCACTTCTGCAATGAGTTCATTGTCTGGATGTGTCATAGCAACTGGCCTAAAAAGTTGTTTGAGGTTATCAGGCAGTTTCTGTCTTCCTCCATAACCTTTTCCAGCAGGATTCAGAGTGATAAAAATTCCAGAATTGTGATCCATTTCAACCTAGCATTAGAATTGCATTGTAATAGTAAATTGTAATATGGAACTGTATTCAGAAATGTTGGATGGACTATATTTAGTCATAGTAGTTTGACTCTGTTGTTTATAGACTATTTTAATAAGAAGAAAATAAGTAAGTTTTCCTGTACCTTTTTGCCAAGCATCTCACATACAGGACTATGTTTCTTCAATGCATGTTGAATTGTCTGAATCTGCATGGATACTGCAGACAACACAGCTTCCTCGAGTCTATTGAATTCATCAAAACAGCCCCAGGCACCACACTTCACTAAGCCCACAAATATGCGCCCCATCGACTTCACATCAATGCCCTTAAAATTAAAAAGAATACTATCAAAATTCAAATAACAAGAAAGTAATGAAAGACTGTCTTCCCATCTATTAAAAAATATTCCATTGGAAAGAGCCACAAAATTCTAATGGAAACTGACAAATTTCAAAAGTATTTCTAGAATATAATATTGCTTTGTGAAGTATGGGCATAGATATCCATTTCCTGAATTATACAGAACCATATTCACCTCATCACAGTTAAAGACTAATACTTGTCTTCCAAGAAGTCCACCCAAGGCCTTTACTGATTCTGTCTTTCCAGTTCCAGCTGGACCATAGGGATTTCCTCCGAGGCCCATCTTCATAGCCTGAGTAAGAGTTAGGTAACACTTATCTGTCAAAGGTGTGTAAACAAGTTTAGGGGAATTACCCTGCAGAAACAAAATAAATTATACTGATTAATAGAGAGAAATTATTGAAGATGTAGTTCCATTAATTTCATTCATAAGTCATTAATTTGAAAACATAACACAACGGTCAAGATTACTGTCTCATCAAGTATATGAATTTGTTTACAGTTATGTTTTCTTGATTTTATATCAAATGTCAAAGCATTGTAAAAATTTATTTTAGAATTATAGAAAAGGGGTCAACACAGATGAAACTGCACTCTGATATATAAAAGTAGCAAGCATATTAAACAATATTTATATGATAATGTAGTTGCTTTCCATACAACTTACATTTACCCCACCAGTATCAAAAATGAAAATGATTGCTCTGTCTTTTAGTATTTTCTATGAAGCAGCATGTTAAGGACACAACAAAGTTTTTCAATTTGGCAACAGTTGGGAGACAACCAGCCACATTTGTGAAATGAGAAAGTGTATGACCCATATATAAAAGCCACCAGATAAAAATTAAAAATACCACACCTGATATTCATAAGTATATTGGAGTTCAGCATCTACCATCTGAACGTAACATTTTTGGTCTTTCATGTAAAATCTCAGCTGCTTCTTCCAAGCCCAGTCTTCAACACTGTGAACCTGAGCTTGATTCAGTTGCTTCACTACATCAATGTTATGAATGATATCAAGAATCAGAGCTTTAAGCTTGAGCTCAAGGATTCCCGATTCTGCAAATAACCACAAAAAAAGAAAAATAAATTGCAACAGTGTAGGAAGGAAGATACATGTTGCCCATTCTCAAGTTCATTGTGCTGCTTTCTAGTATCACCCGATTTTATTCAGATCTCATTTCAATAATATATAGAAATGTTCTTTCTTATCTAAATAAATCAGCATAAAATGAGGTCCTGACAGAGAATGTGAATCATCATGTAACATCAGTCATTTAGAAGTGATTTTGTCTGCCTCTACACTCAATAGAGAGAGGTAGAGGCTCTTCTGGAAAGCAATTTATTCCAGGAGCATTTACAACTCATGTCCACTTTAGTGGTCAGTGTGGCAAAATCTGTTAATTCATCTGCTGAAAACCATACTACACGCACTCTGGAGATTTTACTCAGACTAATTAGGGTGACGTGGAATGAATTAGCAGATTTGGTGCATTAAGTGTACTCTGAGAACATATTTTTTAATTTAGTTTCAGTTGAAAGAAATTCAGTTTGTGTGCTCCTACACCATTCTATGATGGGAATTAAACCAAAGTAAGTGGGGACAATCAAGCAACTCACTTCAAAATCACACCTATTATTCAAAGTAAAAAGTTACTGTAAATGTATTATACAATAGATGGAATGAACACTCTTCCATAACTGATGACATTTCTCCAATGGTTATAGAAACACCACAGAAAAGGAGCTTAGATAAAGAACCACACTTACAGACTGCTGAAGGTAGGTGATATGAATCCTATTCCTAATTAATATATCAGATATTAACAGTTCATAAATTCTAAACTAGAATTTAATACAGTAAGTAGCGACACAAATGTGGTGGAAGACTGTCAGCTATATGTCAAATTGAGTCTTTTTACACATATAGGGTAAAAGCCATCTTACCTAACCTACACTATAGAATTTCACATCTGAGGTAGTCATTCAAAGCCCGTCTTCTGGTCAAAGAAAGGAATAAGCACTCAAAGCCATAAGTATTCTGACCCATTTGTACTATATAAGATTCAGAACAATCATGTCTTGAGAATAAATACTTTATTGGTTTTGCTACAAAGATACTCGAGAATTATTAGCTCAGAGGCAGATGAATCTATCTGAGATAGAAAAAGAGAATCACCTACAAAGTTGTACAGAATAATGTACAATGTACATGACATAATGTACCTCAACTGCTCTTTGGCCAGTTCCAGTGGAACGTAACACTAGAGCAAATTTATTTATATATTTGCAAAGAGGTTTGCAAATATATAGATGCTCCAAGATCGTTTTTAATCTCAATGAAAATCTATTGTTCACTCTGAAATATTAAATACACTAATCTTGGCAGTAATAGGTGGCTAATTTTATGTAACTCAACTTTATGAACTCAAATCAAGGCAGTTTTACCTAATTTCCTGTTTAAATAAACAGTGTTAAATACTATACAACTACATAGTCATTATAAAGAATTATGTATTAATCGTCATTTTCATACCTGCACTCCCAGTGTCTTCTATACTAGTATCAATGCTAGTATAATGTTCCAGTTTAGCCATGAGTTCTAATTCTAATTGTTGCAGATTATGGTCTTTGATAGCACTTTCAACATCTTCAGTGAACTGAATCTGTTCTGCCAATGAAAGAATCTTTGGAAGAGAAAGTTCAAATTATATTTTATAAATACAGAAGAGATAAAGAAAAAAAGTTTTTCAATTAATTTATAATTGCTTATTATGTCTGATATTTAAAGTATTTTACAGTATCATTTTTGAACAAAGCCACACATTTGCTATGCTCTTAAGAACAAAAATAGCCATCTTAAAACCTGACAAAATTTAGTGAAAACTTGCAATGCAATCTAATGTAGCAAGCCCCTTAGCTGTTCTACAGCGTCTGGTAGCAAAATTTTTAAAGTATCCTTTCTCATTAAATGATGTGTCAGATGGAAGCTATCACATTGTAGGCATGCTGAGCCCATACTCAACAGGCTCAGGAGCACCTCTGACTTTTTGTGTCACTGATCTGCTAACACAGTATTTTGCATCCTAGTTTCTAACACTCCACTTCTGTTCTAATTACTTTAAGTTCACTGGAAAAGCCCTGTCTGAGTTATGAAGGTTCAGTCAAACTTGGAATTGGAAAGATCTGTAACAGGATCATTAGGAAGGACAGGAAGGGAAGATGAGGAGGGGGAGTTGCCCTTTACACGTGCATGGAGCTTGGTCTGCAGATGGATGAGGAGTCAGCCGAGATCTTATGGGTTAGTCCTCATAGTGGACTTCCACTACCCCAATACCTGCTGGAGGGGCAACACAGAAGGACATAAGCGATAAGCAATCCAGGACGTTCCTGGCATCCATGGATGACAACTTCCTCTTCCAAGTGACAGAGGAACCAATGAGGACAGGGTCACAAAGACAGTTAAGGGACTGAAGCATCTCTCCTATGAGGAAAGGCTGAGAGAGCTGGGACTGTTCAGCCTGGAGAAGAGAAGGCTCAAGGGAGGATCCTATAAATTTCTATAAATACCTGAAAGGATGATGCAAAGAAGACAGAGCCAGGCTCTTCAGAGGTGCCCAGTAACTGGACAAGAGGCAATGGGCACAAACTGAAACACAGGAGGCTCTCTCTGAACATTAGGAAACACTTTTTACTGTGACAGTGACTGCACTGGCACAGGTTGACGTGGGAGGCAATGGAGTCTACATTCCTGGAGACATTCGAAAGCCGTCTGGACACGGTCCTGGGCGAAGCAGCTATAGGTGGCCCTGCTTGAGCAGGGGGGTTGGACCAGATGACCTCTAGAGGTCCCCTCCCACCACAACCATTCCATGAGTCTGCGTGATTCACTGTGCTACTGGCCAAAACTGCATAAAAGAATTTCATGTTCATGACTATTTCTGTTTATACAGCTAAGCTTTAGAAACTGTATTTTTATCAGATTCAAAACTGTTTTTTTATGTTACTAAGTCTTAGCAGCCCTGCATGTAGCATTCACTACCAACTAAAATCAAGATTTACATCAAATTTAATAAACAGATGGTTGTTAGATCAGGTGCCATGTAAAGCATTTGAGTATTTCAAATGTTTACAAAAGAATTATAAGAACACATATTTTTAAGAATTTCTCTATACTATAACTGAATAAAATGGATTTGTTGAGGGTTATTTTCTTCCAAAATCACTACATATGCCTCTGTATGAGACTTTAAAGAACAACTTATTTGGTAAATCTAAGACTACACAGTGGCATTAGTGGATCAATTACTACCTGGGAAGGAAAGAGTGATGGATCAATTGAACCTTGTGATTTTTTTCCAGCATCAACACAGTCAACTAACATCTTTTTCAGGGTCTCCTTCATCTCCAAAGCCAAACCATTTAGCCATACCTGACAAAGAGATGAAAAAAACTCAAAAGTTACATTCCAAAAGAATTTCTCAAAGACACGTGAACTATATTTGGATGTGATTTTCTTACCTCCACATCATTTGACAGAAGAACTTTATTTCTAAGTGGCACAGTTTCTCCTTCTACAGACTTCATGGCAACTATGCATTTAAATTCTTCATCAAAGCACACACTATTAATGCCTGTTAATCAGAAAACAACAATGAAGTTACATATTGTTCATGTCAAACATTAATTCCTTAGTGTCTAGTAGTATAAAGAGAGAAAAAAAAAACTCTGCAACAGATTATTTAGCTTTGAAAAACCTTATTTCTAAATAAGTACATTTCACAGATGAAGATTAATGCATTACCAGCAAAAAGTTTCTTAAGATGAGACTGGATAACCAGAGGATTCGTGGACTGTCCTAATATTTCTAATAAGTCATCATCTCCAATGAAATAGAATCTTGGAAATGCTGAGCGCTTTTCCTATATAAAACCAAAATAAATCAGTTTTGTTTATTTAAATTCAAACTTACTGGCTTTCTTTATAGAAAACTATATTAACATCAGCTGTACCTCCAAAAACTCATTCAAAGATCTCTGACATCTCTGAAGTTGGTCAAGTATGGTAATTAAGGTATTTCTTATTGCTGTCCGGGCATTCAGTGATGTTATCCTATTGTCACTCTTGATATCTGACATAATAGATCTTGACAGAAAAAGATTGAATAATTCATAAAACAACCATTACAATTTTAATCTGAATATGATATAAAAGTAGTTATGTAAGTAAAAATTAAAGCACAGGTAAGTCATCTGAATATCTGATATATAACTTTCAGTTTTCAGTTTTAATGATGAAACATTTCAGAATTTACATCAATGTCTGTGCAAGGTAATTTAATAACAACTGTTTCTTACTAAAATTTCTCTACCCAAAACCAAGAAAATTCAATTCTTGACTTTTATTTCCTTCTAAGAAGTCATTTTAACTCAAATCAAGACAGATAATGGTATATATCTTTCTACATTTCTAAAGTCTTTTCCCTTTTTATCTCCTTGACTTGTTTGTAAGAAATAAACCATCCCTTTCTCACAGAAGTCCATCTGTGTATTTTCACAGTGAACAAAGTGCCTGTCTTCAACAAGAAATTATTCTTGAAAAAACAATTACATCACCTCTGCTTCTGTTGACAATATTGATCTTGTGTTTGTCTGCCTCGCTTGTGATTCCCTTCTCCATATGTACCCCATTAAATGAAACCTACGTTACCAGCTTTATTCAGATCTATGTCACTGCCGCACATCTATATCTAATGAATTCCTGTTGCTGGCCTTCATCTCCATACAAATTCCAATTGTTCCATATATTTTCACCGTGACGAATGTTCTAGACTACATGTGTCAAAGATACTACAAAAAATAAGTCACATTCGATAACACTAACCGAAAGTCTTCATCAACTCTGTTAAAACGAGCCTGTTCTTTGGGCAGAGCTCCACGACCAAATATCGGTTCCAAATAGACCCACTTCCTTTGAATTTGGTTTAAATTCTGCAGATACTCATCCAACTCAGCCAGCTTTTTTTCCCAGATGGACACTTTATCTTCAAAACCTTTGTAGTATGGAGAGTCCTTGAGGGACTGTAGAAGACAGCGATGATCTCCAACTTGGTTGACTATGTCCTTCCAGTCTTTAATAAGCCTGATAGTCTTGCCTTGGCTATCTTCATAATCTGTTAGTGTAAAGACAGCCCCAACTCCCCAGAGTTCAAGCTCACGTAATGATTCTCTGATTGTAACTTCACCTTGGGCCCGACAATTCAAATCCTATTGAAAAGTATGAATAGATTTCATTTGAAAATACAGAGCCAGCAATGAACTTTCCATTCAAAAATATAAATTCTATTTCTATAGTAACAAAAACACAAAGATGCATACAGAACAAGATATATTACATAAAACAAACCATAAAATAAAATGTAGTACTTTTATTTGAAATTATTCATACCTTAAGTTCCATTGCTTTTTCTATAATGGCATCCGTCACTTTTAGCAGGTCTCCAAATAACAAACCCTCAAGTGTAGTGCCTCGGGGAAGACCCAGAAGACGAAACAGATCCAGCCAATGGTCTGAAGAAAGATGTTCTCCTCTTATATATTTTAGGAGTGGAATTATCATCTAGGAAAAACGCATATGTGAATCCATCTAGTCTTTATGAAAATTGTATCTGTTTGATTACAGTGTGACATGATATTCAAACAAAACAAACACTTTCATTCTTAAACTGAAATACATTTTTTCATTTCCTCTATTTAATGTTTAAAAGTACAACTCTGAGGAAAAATCATTGCTAACTGTGTGTCTATGTAAAGTGTACTGACCCTCCTGTTCACTATAAGCAACTAAAAGTTTCTCAAAAGTAAATGAAATATTCAAAACAGTGTCAGATGGTATTTTGTCAAATTGTAACTGATTTTATAATAAGAACTGAACAATGAGCTACATAATGAAGTATATCACCCAGTAATACCAAAACATTTTTGGTTTTATAACCCTTTTTGTAATTCGCATCTTACTTTATATTTGTCCACTTCTTTTTGCAACTTTACTGTCATTACAGTATGTTCTTCCATCTTCCTCATTTTGTCATGCCAGTTAAGCAAGAACTCTTCAAATAGGTATGTTTTACTCCTGTGTGACAATCAAATAGAAGAAGGTCATAACAACAGAGTACTACAACCACAAATATATGTCCATGAAAAATAAAGTAACGAAATCATACCTAAAAGTAATCCAGTCTTCTTTAGCTTTTTCCTGAAAACCTTGATAAAACTCTTCGTACAATGCCCAGACTTCTGCACAACTCTTAATATCTTGACATACAACTTCTGACAACGAGAAGTCAGGCTCTTCCAATTTAAAGTGATGGCATTCTTCACTGAATAAAAGATCATTATATTATGCATTACATTATTCCATTACACATTTATGGTTTAAGAGATGGTATCATATGGAAATAATTTCATTTTTTTTAAGAAGAGCTATTGGCTTCCTTGAAGAACATTGCTGCCAACTGCAATTTCCTTATAATCTCCATCTTGAATAGAAATAATAAAGGAATACGAGGGATAACTCTCCTACACTCTCCCATATTCACAATTATTTTCCATAAACTTTCATTTATTTCTCATTTATGAGAAAAATGAGTTACTTTGTGCCCCTAAAAACAAAGCTTGAAAGAAAATAATTTTTAATTGATTGTTTCTTCCTGTTAGGTAGGAAGAGTATGCTAATTTTATTTACTACCATATTTAAGAGCCAAGCTAAGAATTTAAATAGAAAACTTCGTCCACTTAAGATTTGCAATGAGCTTACTGAAAGCAGGCACCCAGAGTAAAAATTCTTTCCTTTTGCACAACAGTCTATCAGATAGAACACTTACTTAAGAAATGGGAGACGTGAGCTCTTGCCCACTTAAGTTGCGAGAGAATTGAAGGAGTAACTCCCCCTTCTTGGACCAATACACCAAACCTCTTAGTGAGAATTTCAGAAGTCAGAATCAAGTCTTTAGTTTACAGGCTCCCTTATGCGAAAGCCTAAGAGACTTCTTGAATTTTTCATTCCAAAAAACTCATGAAACACTTTAGCTTGAGAAATTAACGTTATGTAAAATCAACAAACAGGACCCTGAAAAATTAATGAAAAACAAATACAAAATAAATGAAATTCCTTTTATTGTCTGTTGTGACAAAAATAAGTTAACATTTTCTGAGATACTATTGCTGAAAAAGATCCATACATTAATAAATAAGGTGTACAGGGAAATATACATACATAAGCTTTTCTTTCACAGTTTCAAGTTCATCAAATTCTTTTTTTTTTTCCTTTATGATCTGAGCACTTTTCTCAAGCACATCCTGATCACCTGTTTCAATGATATCATCACTTGGCTTTAGTTGATCCCAACGAGCTTTAAACTTTTCCAGGTCTTGAAGATATACATTAACACGTGAAATCACATTTCCTTTCATCATTTCAACCTGTAAAGCATGAGTTAAAATGAAATTCCTTCAACTGTTTGTAGCTACTACTAGGATCAAAACCAAAGCACCAACTTCAAAACTTGATCAAAACTTGATAACTACAACTTGATCAGAACCAAATATAGAAAACTTCTTGTATAATACCCTAAGAAATAGTTCATCTTTATTCATCTTTTTTTTTAAAAAGGGTGCACTAATTTTTTTTTATGCTGGTATTTGAGACCTATTTATTCGGCCTATGCTAGCCTGTATCTTATAGCGCATAGAAAAATTGCTATATTTGTATGGCACATTGGTATCTTCAGTAGAACTTCAAATGAGTTCAGCAATTTGCCTATGGACTGTAATTACAGGACTCTGCATAGTTTAGCAAAGTTGTGTGAAAATAACAAGCATCAGTACTAAAAACATGATAAAGTAATAAAAATGCTACTTTTAACTGTTATCCTGTTTTGCTCAGTTAACCATTACATTCATTAAGCCATCTCTGTTACCAGAAAGTTGAGACAGAAGTACAACAATGTAACATTCATTTCAGCATCAGTTCAACAGAAGTTTCACCTAATTATTGTTTAAACAGTTTAAGTACTCTTCCTTTAAAGGCTCTCCCTCAACTCAGTAAAGTTGGTGTTAACACTGAACTGAGAACATTTATTGATTTAATCTGAGTAAAAAATATTTATCCAGACTTAATCAAAATAATTTCAACATTTTTAGGTACAATATTAATCTTTCATTGTTACCTGTTCTGCAATCATAAGCTGGTGGCTTTCCATCATTAATTCAAATTTATCCCATGTAGCTCTTAGGTTACTGATAGCGTCCAAACCTGCACCAGCCACAGTTCGCAAAAGTTTGTTTTTATCTTCAGCCTCTTGAAACAGGAGAAAAACCTAAATTCAAATGGATTAAAAATATGTGTGTATGTAAAAATTCAGCAAATCCTGTTTATCCAAACTATAAGAAAATACATAAGAATCATCAACTGTGTACGCACAGATTATATGCTTATATACAGCTGCTTTTTTAATACTGTTTATAGAATAACATTAAAACACTGGAAAAAATAGTATTTGAGGTACTTAGAGGCATTCTAAATCTTGATCCTGACATGAGAGATACAGAAGTGAAAGTTTACTGTGAAACAGGTAAATGCCTCTTTATATATTGCAGAAATTAGGGAAATCCACTGCACGTTACTATATGCTCAGGAACAACATAAAACTCAAAAAGGTTCTGGTTGGAGGCGAGAACTGTGGGAAAGCATCAAATATGCTACACCGATTTTATATTTTCCCTTAGGCAGCCACTTTATTCTACTGCTCGAGACAAAATACTGTGCTACACGGACCACTGCCCTGACCCTATTAGGCTACTGCATGTTCTTAATTACTTATATTAAATATAAGTTTCCATACTAGAAATCCACCACATTTTTTGTTAGCTGTTGTTCTGGATATGATGAAATAGTATCTTACCCCTTCTTTTTTTTCATGTAGGTTTAGATATTTTAAATTGTCTTCTGCTATTTCCTCTACAGTCTGGGGTCTAATCACTAGTATTTCCATGGCATCAGTGAGAAATGAAGAAACATCATATAGGTGAGCTATATAAAAGTGGAAAACAAAGTTATCATGGAGAAAATATCTGTAGTAATAAACATCCAAGTCACACGAATGTACTGTGATACAACATTGTCATAAGATATGATAATGTATGCAAAGTATTTGCTTAAAAAATTGCAGATCCCAATCTTATATGTTGCTTCAAGAAAATAATGCATATTTGTGTTCACATGTAGCTTTTTAAGTGTAATCCACTGCGTCCAGTGTATGATTTAGACCATAAGTATCAAACTCCCTTGTAAAAATTAAGCATAAATACCTAAGGCATTTATTTATACACTTTGAAAATCTGTATAGGTCTTTTTGGGGTAAATAGAGAAAAACAAACATTAAAAATACTTTTGGGGTTTGGGTTTTTTTTTTTTATTCTGTTTTTAAAGAGACTAATTAAAGCCACCTTACTTTAAATATTGAAAAGACTCACAAACAAAAGCCTGATTAAGCTATGACATATTTTCCTACCAGGGTAGATCTTTTTGGTACTGAGATAGGAGCCATACAATTCCAGGAAATAATACACTTTCCAGGAAACAATTCATCTTTCAGGCTATGGAAATAATTCACTTTCTGCACAACCCCTGTTCTGTGTTTGCCGTACCAATTGTTAGATTTAAAGCACAAAGCCCTGGTACTTATCATCTACATCTTACTCCATTTTGTCCACTTGTTCCAGATATAGATAGACCACCTAAAAATACAGAAATATTTTGCACTCTTTAACACTTCGCATTTTGAGAATCGAAGTGACAAGTAACTCTGTGGAGTAAGTCTAGATTATTTAAGACTCCTCATGAAGTATTTCAGTTTGTGAAAGAGAAATCTAATATTTTTAAATTATAACATCTCATTAAGGCCCCTTCAATTACCCTCAAACACCTAAGAAATCTTCCTCCCTCAAATGTCAAACAAATTTTCCTCCCTGAAATGACGAAGAAATTTTCCTCCAGACAAAAGAAACAAACAAAATAATGTTCATATATATTATTTTACATCAGGAACAGATGTGGCCAAAACAAGTGAACGGGAAAGATGCACATGGACATCAAGCAGCCTTAGGTTAGGCCTGTAGTGAAAAATTAGTAACAGATTACTTTCTGTGCACTGTGATTTCTGCAGCTCACTGTGCCCAAGAGTAAAATTACATTAACACAAATGTCCACAAGTACAACAGAAACAAAAAAAAAATACTATTCATTAAAGTTATTTACCTTGAATAGATTTTCTCAAAGAAATGACAAGAACATCATATAACTTCTGGATTAAATCATCAATTACAGTTTTCACAGGGTTGCAATTAACAGTTAAACAATCTATCTTGATGGTGCTTCAAGACAAAAGATCAAAAAGTAAATATTCAGTAGTATACTTACATGTCAATATCTCTAAGATCTATGCACATCTATAGTTTACCCTGATTTTGTAGCCTAATACGAAAAAAAATTCCTCATAATTCTACAAATATAAGACAGAGCTTATCAGGAAAATTTTTCATAGTATTGAAATATTTATAACTATTATGCATATATATGCAGTTTTATGGGGACTATGGTCTAATGCTCTGCTTCTCCAAATATTTAGAAAATTGTTTAATTTTATATAACCAATGTCACTAAATTCAAAAGGACGACTTCTATACTCAAAAAGAAAAATATGTAAATAGTTTGTAAAGTCATGTCTTTAAATCTCTAATTTCCATGAGAATTTACTAACCCAGGCTTCAATAGTCCTAAGAATGTAAGAAAAGTCATAGGAAGTCAAGGCCCCATATCTAATATCTTACAGTGACCGTAAGTAGATGCCTAAAGAACACTAAGAAAAAGCGCGACCTTCTTTGGTACCTTCCTGAGTAACCTCCCTCAACACCAATTATTTTCAACTCATGGCACTTCATAGCCACATGTGGTTTCTGGCTACAAGACATGTCAGGCAATTTCATAGATAAGTGTACTCTTCACTGGGTTAAAAACTGGCTGGATGGCCGTGCCCAGAGAGTTGTAATTAATGGGGTGAAATCCTCTTGGTGGCCAGTCACCAGCGGTGTCCCTCAGGGCTCAGTTTTGGGGACAGTTTTGTTGAATATCTTTATCGATGATCTGGATGAGGGGATTGAGTGCACCCTCAGTAAGTTTGCAGATGACACCAAGCTAGGTGGGAGTGTTGATCTGCTTGAGGGTAGGAAGGCTCTACAGAGGGACCTGGACAGGCTGGATCGATGGGCCAAGGCCAACTGTATGAGGTTTAATAAGGCCAAGTGCCGGGTCCTGCATTTCAGTCACAACAACCCCAAGCAACGCTACAGGCTTGGGGAAGAGTGGCTGGAAAGCTGCCCGGCAGAAAAGGACCTGGGGGTGCTGGTGGACGGCCAGCTTAACATGAGCCAGCAGTGTGCCCAGGTGGCCAAGAAGGCCAACAGCATTCTGGCTTGTATCAGGAATAGCGTGGCCAGCAGGAGCAGGGAAGTGATCGTGCCTCTGTACTCGGCACTGATGAGGCCTCACCTCGAGTACTGTGTCCAGTTCTGGGCCCCTCTGGACACGAGGGACATTGAAGTGCTGGAGCGTGTCCAGAGGAGAGCTACGAGGCTGGTGAGGGGTCTGGAGACCAGGTCATATGAGGAGAGGCTGAGGGAGCTGGGCATGTTTAGCTTGGAGAAGAGGAGGCTGAGGGGAGACCTCATTGCCCTCTACATCTACCTGAAAGGAGGTTGGAGAGAGGTGGGTTTTGGCCTCTTCTCCCAGGTGAATAATGACAGGACCAGAGGAAATGGTCTGAAGTTGCAGCAGGGGAGGTTTAGATAGATATTAGGAAGAATTACTTTACTGAAAGAGTGGTCAGGCACTGGAACAGCCTGCCCAGGGAGGTGGTTGAGTCACCATCCCTAGAAGTGTTTAAGAAATGTCTAGATTTGGCACTTCAGGGCATGCTCTAGTGGCAGAGATTGTAGGGGGTTTTTTGTGTGTGTATGGTTGGACTCGATGATCTCAAATGTCCTTTCCAACCATGAAGATTCTATGATTCTATGATTCTCTTCTATTCACCCCAGTCTGTCCCTGAACTCATAAAAATCTTCACTACTCAGAATACCACTTAGCGAAAAAGTTCTACCTGTCCATTCTCCTATATGAAATGTTACCTCTTTTTATTTGTACTGAACATGATTCCCAGCAGTTTCATTTGAGAACTCTAACCATGCAATGCACTGAATTCCATGTGAACATATGTAAGAATAAAAGCCTACGCTAGCATATCTTAAACTGTAAGTTATAAGAGGTAATCAAGTGTTTCAATACAGGAATTATTTCATGTATAAGCATTTACTAAGTCTGTTCCTAACTGCCACATATACTTCACATGTACAGGACTTAGCTAAAAGAATTGTTTAAATATCACCGTGTTTTGTAGTATTTCAAAATCAGCCCTAAATTTTAAGGGAGTTTCCCATCATATCAAAGGAAGATATTCAAAGTTTTTAGAGAAGGCTGTGAAGATAAAAGGGAAGAAGCATCTAAAAATAAAACTGAAAAACAAAGTCTAAACATTTAAAAAGTACACCAAAATTTTACAAACACCTGAAATTCTATCTATATCTCCACGTAAAAAGAATATTCCTATTTTACTATTACCTTTAAAGTATCTGATAGAATACATTATTCAAACAGAAGAATAGTTGCACTATACCTTGGAAGACGTTCTGCTTCTTTCCCTCTTACTTTTAATGCTTTGAAGTTTTTTTCCCAGTCCTGTTTGTTAGAAAGATGTGTCTCCACCAGAGTTTCCATATCTACTTGACCAAGTACGATCCATTCCTTTTCATCATTATTTTTGATTTCATGGAAAAGAAATATTTTCCAGACTAAAAAACTCTGTTTCTCAGTTATATTAAAACACTTTAATAATGTTTTCAAGCTACATTCTCTTTAACCTTTGTGCTCCTTCAATTACCTACAGATTCTCTTAGCACAAAAATCAGAAGGTACAAAATGGTTTAACATATTCACATATTTAAGGATAATCAAAACAGATTTTGAACAAGAGCAAAAAGACAGCTATAATACCGAGGTTTCAATGGGAACTGTACATACTCTTCAAGCAGAAGGTGTGCTTAAGTGGTTGACTTAACATGGATGGACTTACTACGCTTTTGCTTATATGCCTTGTAGAAAAGGACAATAATGCACAAATGCCATTGTTCTGTTACTTCTAGAATGTCCAAGGACAATAATGCACAAATGTCGTTGTTCAGTTACTTCTAGAATGTCCAAGGACAACAAGGCACAAAGGTTATTGTTCTGTTGCTTCTAGAATGTCTGAAGCCTAAAATGACACAAATTTAAAATAAAAAAAAAAGCACGAGTCAGTCAAATATTAAAAATACCTTGAATTTATTAGAAACTTCTGTCAGCCTTCTAAACAAATCCTCTGCTTTACTGAAAGCAGTCAGAAATCCATTTGCATTTCTTTCTGTCATAACAGTGAATATAGACTCTTCTTCTGCTTCACTTACTCCCCTAAACTGATTTGGAATGGAGATGAATCGCTTCATTTCTCTATAATATCTAGCTCGTACTTCTTCAAAAGGAGGTCTGAATTGCAACCGGCCTTGCCTAAAAAGTAAAACAAATCATACAGAAACTAATATTTGAATGTATTCTGAGCCAGAATACTTTCTTAATAGGAAAAAAGAAAATATCTTACTTGAATGTTAGATCAATAGTTATTTCTGGTAAATTCTCATTAAGTGCTTCTAAGCCCATTTGATACTGATGCTCCAGAGCTTTGTAAAGTTGATGATTCCAGTGCTGTCTCCAAGCTTTCATATCACGTGATTTGAAACCCTAAAATTTAAAAATTTTTATTTTTATGTTATTCCTCAAACCATAATTATAAGCTGAAACTGAGTACAGTACAATGGCTGAAGACCAGAATCTTAGTAAAATTCAAAGAAGTATCACACCCCTGGAACAGGGTCCCCAGGGAAGTGGTCATGGCACCAAGCCTGTCAGAGTTCAAGGAGTTCTCTTAGTCATATGGTTTAGTTTCAAGTGGTCCTGCGAGGAGCAGGATAAGGACAAGGAGCAGCTCAAGATATTCTATGACCAGTTTGAATATTAAGATGATCTAGAGCTATTCCATTTATTTCAAATGAATATAAGAAGAAAAAAATAATATCCAAGTCAAACCAGTCCCTATGGCAGTTAGCTTAACGACTTCGCTGAGGTTCATCGCTCATTGGTTTAGTACAATATTCTTCAAGGTTACTCTAAAATGCACAGGACTCTGCTAGAAATAAGATACAGAGCTGGCTGAATGAGATCTAAACCTCTATCCCGCCTTTTATTTTGTTATGATATGTAAACTACCTTTTAAACAGTATTTTAGAAATTCTTCTGTGTTTCCACAGATCAACATTAACTAACAAGTAAGTAGATAGAATAATTTATCTTAAAGAACTCAGATTTTCATTGGAATCTGTTACATTGCACTGTAAGAATGCATAAAGCCATATCATACGCTCAGGCATGTAAATGGCCATTTGTAAACCATCCAGGGATTTTCAAAAGGGCAACACAAGTTAGAAAAGAAATTAGCAACTCCTTCCAGATTAACTTATTTAACCGCTTATTTAATTGGATAGAGATTTGCAGCCAGGGCTTTGGAGGCAGTCCAAGGTTGCTGCAGGAAGCTACACAGTTAATGTCTGCCCTACAATTCAAGGCTGCCCAGAGGAACTCTTCCAACAGAAGGATTCAAGAGATTAAGAAAACCTGACATTGCCTCAAGTAAGCCTTCAGACAATTATAAATAGGGTTTTCAAAGAAATATGTAAAATCCTGATGACAACAGCAGTAAGACTATACCATCTTGTAATTTTGGATGGTGAAAGCACAATACACTTGGTTAAGTTTTATCACTTCTAGTCAAGGATTAAAAAAAAGTGACTGAATACAGTTCAGTTAATTGTCCATATAAAATATTCTGTAATAACAAAACAATTTTCAAACAGATCTTAAAGCAAATATAGACTATTAATTTTCACTTCAAGCTAAAAATTTGCAAACTAGATTTCAAAAGAAATTGCAAACCAAAAGCTGAATCAATGCACTTACTTAGTATTCATATTATCTTTAGAAGATGGAAAAAAATATTAAGAAAAATGCGGCAAAAATTCTGCATTTATTTGACTGACAAATACCAACTAAAATAATCTGGGTTTGCATTAGAAATGATAACAACACCACATCCATATAAGAATATAGCCCCATTACTGCTGAAGGCTATAGAAAAAATTAAACTGACTTGAATGATACCTCAAAATAGATTAGGTGATAGCAATACCATCCAGTTACTTTGATAAGACTCTTAATCAAAATCTTAATCATCTTACTCAATGATCTGAAGGGTCTTTTCCAACCTAAATTATTCTATGATTCTATTCTAAAAGCTGACAGTTGATAAGTGAACAAATAATAATGTGCTTTTTCATTATTTCAGGCAGAAATGCATTTTAATTCTAAATTTCATACATTTGTTCTACTCTTCCTGGGGATCACTCATATGTGTATCAACTTATTTTACCTTGCGTTAATGGCTCAGACACAACTGATCTACATGACCTATGGCTTTCCCATGTTTTCATCTAACCCCTGTCATCTGACCAAGTGTCGTTCTTCTCCCATTACTAGTATGACTTAAAAAAGATTATCCACATCCTCCTCATCTGAGATTTTACCTCACACCTGGCATCAACTAGTACATGATCAGTTTTCCTGAGCTAGCTAGTAACTCCTTAATCAAAATTAATTCAATCATGCTATGTTTGAGTCTTAAATCTTGATTATTGTTGAAAAGTCAAATGTTCACAGTCTGCAATATGATAATGAAACCCTGCCTGTGACTCGAGGCTGGCAAAACCAGTTCGGAGCTCCTGGAGTTCATCTTTCCAACGCTGCTGCTGCCGAAGGAGATCAATATTCATGAGCAATATAACCTGTTAAAAGAATTATAAATGATAATAAACCTATTCATCATCGTGTAAATTACAGGAAGGATAAAGTAAGCTATAAGAGATGTGATTTTAATTTCACTTGGAAAATATACCTTTTCAATGAAATTTGTGTGACACTTTCTTAGTTTTCTGTTTTCAGTGGAAAGCCGTTCAGCAGCAGCTTGGAGTTTTTGGATATAAGCTTCCAATTCTCTAGGATTATCCCATGTTATTTGAGCTTTTCCTCCAGGACCAGATTTTGAATGCTTGAAAAACATACAAACTTTGTAAGACTTAATATCAAATATAGTCTACCAGTGAGCATACAGGAAGTGATAATATGAGAAAGGTGGTTTCACTCCCAGTAAAAAATGGAGGACCTCCCTCTCACTACTACACTAGAAACATAATAATCCAGCAAATCACAGACATATGGACATATCATTATAGCTACATCAACACACTGGGGAAGGATTAATGCCAGACTCTTAATAGACTTTGAAAGAAATCCACTGATATTGAGAGTCCTGCCCTACACACATAAGCAGACATCTTAAGCTAAGAGGACACCTTAAAGTCCTCTTTTCCTCTTTGTCCTGCACAGACC